>NC_136591.1:205000-277500 GCF_910589615.1 Taurulus bubalis
TGGTCCGCTCTCACGGCCTGGTGGACGTGTGGAGGAGGATGCACCCAGACTCCAGGCAGTACACCTGGTCCCACCTCAGAGAGAGCAGGGTCTCCTCAGCTTGGCTAGATCGTATTTATTGTTTTAAGCATCATTTCAGCACCTTTAGGAGTTGTGCCATTATGCCGGCTGGTTTTAGTGATCACTCTCTTGTTTTGTCTCATGTTTTTATCAGAAACATCTTACCCAGAAGTGCTTATTGGCATTTTAATTCTGTTTTAACATTTTATAAGAGTTTTAGAGAGGTTTTTATTTATTTCTGGGGTGTTTTTAGACAGAGGAAGGGTGATTTTAGTAGTCTTAAGCAGTGGTGGGACCACGGTAAGACACAAATAAGACTACTGTGTCAACAGCACACTTTGAACGTCACACGAGACAGCACCAGATCTATGGAAGATCTAGAGACCGATATAGTGGAACTAGAACGCTTAGGTGAGTCCACAGGAAATCGAGGTTATATTGAAAACCTCAAAGGGAAAAAAATGGCTTTAGCCGACCTGCTGGGTAGTAAAGTGCAGGGCGCCCTGGTCAGGTCCCGGTTCCAGAGCATCACCGAGATGGATGCTCCGTCTCACTATTTCTTCAGTCTGGAGAAGAAGAACGGGCAGGGGAAGGTAATCCACGCACTGCTGTCTGACACAGGGCAGGAGCTGACGGACCCGGGCCAGATACGAGGGCGAGCTGTGAGCTTTTATCAACAGTTGTACGCCACAGAATACCAGGAAGAGCCAGCTCTCCTGGAGGGTTTCTGCGGGGGACTACCCCAGGTCTCCGCAGAGACCAACTCACAGCTCGACGCCCCCCTCCAGATGCAGGAGCTGCTGACCGCCCTGCAGGGCATGCAGGGACGGCGGGCTCCTGGCATCGATGGGCTCACAGTGGAGTTTTACAGGGCTTACGGAGGGTTTTTTTTTTTTCCGGAGGTTTTTAATGAGTGTCTGGCCTCGGGTTCCATGCCAGTGTCCTGTAGGAGGGCAGTCCTAGCATTGCTGCCAAAAAAGGGTAACCTGCAGGACATCAAAAACTGGCGCCCTGTGTCACTGCTTTGCGTGGATTACAAACTCCTGTCCAAAGCTTTGGCCTCCAGGCTGGGGAGGGTCATGGAGCAGGTCATCCACCGGGACCAGACCTACTGCGTCCCTGGCAGGTCCATGGTGGACAACGTCCACCTAATTCGGGATGTTTTGGATGTCTCTCGTTCATTAGGTGTAGACACTGGTCTGATTTCCCTGGACCAGGAAAAGGCTTTTAACCGCGTTGAACATGGTTTCTTGTGGAAAGTGATGGAGAGTTTTGGGTTCAGCGCTGGTTTCATAGCCAAGATCAAGGTGCTGTACAGGGATGTTGAGAGTGTGCTGAAAATCAACGGCAGTCTGAGTGCTCCTTTTAGAGTGTGTAGAGGGGTCAGGCAGGGCTGTGCTCTGTCTGGGATGCTCTACGCTCTCTCCCTTGAACCTCTCCTCCACAAAATACGTTCCAGCACTCAGGGGTTGTTTTATCCAGGTTTTAATGGAAGATTGATTTTATCTGCTTATGCAGATGATATTATATTTTTTATTAAGAACCAGGACGAGGTCGATATTTTAGCGGGTATCGTAGAGGATTTTAGCTCGGCATCGGCAGCGAGGGTCAACTGGGTGAAAAGTGAAGCCCTCGCTGTCGGTGAGTGGCGCGGCGGTCTCCCAGTTGTCCCCCGAAACCTAGAATGGAAGAGAGGAGGTCTAAAGTACCTAGGGGTGTTTTTGGGAGCAGACCATATAGTAAAGAAGAACTGGGAGACCGTCAGAGAAAAGGTTGAAGGGAAACTTGAAAAATGGAAATGGCTGCTCCCCCAGATGTCGCTCAGAGGGAGAGTGCTGGTTCTTAACAACCTAGTTGCATCCCAGCTGTGGCACCGGCTAACCTGTGTGGACCCCCCCTCAGGCCTACTTGCGGAGATCCAAAGAAAGATGGTGGATTTCCTCTGGGGGGGTCTGCACTGGGTGCCGCAGGGGGTTGTGTTTTTAGCCAGGGAGGAGGGGGGACAGGGCCTTGTCCACCTGGCCAGCCGGACTGCCACTTTTAGATTGCGTTTTATTCAAAGGTACCTCACAGGCCCGGCAGATCTGGTGTGGAGAGATGTGGCCAGCAGCATCCTGAGGCGTGCCAATAACCTGGGTTTGGATGATGCTCTGTTTTTAATGGATCCTAAATTCTTAAAATTGACTATGTTGCCTCCTTTTTATCAGGGTGTTTTCAAGTCGTGGGCCCTTTTTAACCACAAAAGGTGCCCGGAAGCCAACTCTCTACACTGGTTGTTGAGAGAACCACTGGTCAATGGGGCCAGGCTGGACGTCAGCGACCACACCACACACGGCCTGACGGCGGCGCTGATCCAGTCTGGAACCCTGACCCTGCAGCAGCTGGTGGATGCAGTGGGGCCGGCACTGACCGACGCCCAGGCCCTGGGCTCTCTGCTGGGGCTGCAGTCTCTCCGAGCGGCTGGGAGGACACTGGGGCACTGGTCCAGGAGGCTAACACAGAAAGACCGTCACCTCCTGATGGGCAGCCACACCAGAAGCGACACTGCAGACCCCTACCCGGACATCGTCCTGAGCCCAGGCCTGGGAGAGAAGACCGGCCCCCTTCTGAGAGTCGCACACCCTGCAAAACTGACAATATACGAAGCAGGCAAAGAGACTCTCTACCGCAACTGTGTGAAGTGCATCCACCAGGTCGGACTGAGCGGCAGACCCCCCACTGTGTGGGCAAAGAAGTGGGGACAAGATGGCCCCAGCCCGCAGTGGAGGCTCCTATACAAAGCCCCCCTCAAAAAACAGACAGGCGACCTCCAGTGGAGGATCCTCCACGGTGCCGTCGCTACGAACGCTTTTATCTCTGTTCTTAACCCAGCTGTTTTTAGCGGATGCCCGTTTTGCGGAGTACGTGAGACAGTTTATCACGTTTTTACTGAGTGTAAGAGACTCACCAGTCTCTTCTCTCTTTTAACATCGGTTTTTACTGCTTCGGCGTTGTTTTTACTGAGAGGATTTTTATTATGGGAGCGGGCTACAACAAAAGTTTTAAAAACAAGTGGCAGCTCCTCAATTTCATCTCAGGCCAGGCTAAACTGGCGATTTACACGAGCAGAAAGAGGCAGGTCGAGCATGGGGATGGGCAGGAAGCGGCGGCAGTGTGGAGGACCAACCTCCGGTCAAGACTCTGTTTTTATCACCACATCTCCGACCTTGAGGCGTTCGTAGAGCGGTGGTGTTTTAAGAACACACTGTGCAAGGTTTCGGACGGTCAACTGTCTTTTACACATTTTTTAACTGACTGATGGAAAAAAAGGGAAACGGTAGAACAAGGTTTCTATTGTATTTATTGTTATTTATTGCATTAACACTGATTGTATTGGAAAAACTTTGAAAATATGTAAATAAAGTGTTTTGTAAAAATCAAAAAAAAATCTCTCTCTGTCTCTCTCTCTCTCTGTATCTGTCTGTCTCTCTCTCTCTCTGTCTCTCTCTCTGTCTCTCTTCCCACCAGCTCATTGTGAGCCGACAACCAGGGAGGAAGAAAATGAACTCTCTTATCCTTCCTGCCTCTCTTCAGCTGATTTGCCTGCTTCCCGGTATTGTTCGCTCTGCCATAGAGGAGATGAGTAACACACACACACACACACACACACACACACACACACACACACACACACACACACACACACACACACACACACACACACACACTGAATATGTGTATGGCCATTCTGCTTTGAAACAGAGGTGGAGGTTATTTTAAAGGATATATGTAAAAGGGCTCAATGCCGTTGTGCCTCATGTTGGACTGCACCAGAGTCTATCCTGTCTGCCTAAGTGTGTGTGTGTGTGTGTGTGTGTGTGTGTGTGTGTGTGTGTGTGTGTGTGTGAATATATATATATATATATATATATATATATATATATATATACACAAAGATGGGTAGTGTCTGTAATAACCGCTGCTGGTGTCTGACATCAGTGACACAGTGAAGACGACGGACGTGAGAAACATCGTCTACGAACAGATTTAGACCGCCAACGACATCCACCAGGAGGAGGTCAAAGGTCACCAACCAGGAGTCAGTGGACGATCGGAGAAGGCAGTGGCGTAAGGTTGTTACGAAGGGCCTCAGTGCAAACTAGTTACCAGCTATAACACACACACGGCGCCATAATATCTCATGATCAATTAAAAACCAGACATTGGATAACATCAGCTTACATATTACCCAGCAATCCTCATTGCATAGCTGTATGTGACAAAAATACAAGAAAATTGAGAAATCATTAATTTAATTGAACAGTCATACTTTATGTATAGTTCTTTATATTATATTGTTATATTATATGTATGTAGAATAAGCATATGATATTTGTTATAGATGACTACTGACTATTTTACAAAAAATAAATAAATGAAAAGACAAAGAAACGTAACAGTTTGCCTTTTCGAGAGCATATATAGAAATGGCACCGCTCTTGAGTCAATGGGAGTTGTTATCTGAACGCAAGTGCATATTGGAGGTAGCGACCTCAATCACTCACATGGTCCATGCAGTCCAAGACGTTATGAGAGGCTCAGTCTCTCCACCACACTGCCTCACTGTCTGGAGTTACGCCTCTGGGAGACGGATCAAGGAGGACATTCACAGCCAAAACCATCTGTTGTCATGCGACCAAAATTCCATACTTAAGGCTTTTACACAGCAGGCACTTGACAAATAAATGACACAAAGTTTGCAAAATATACTTGCCTGAAAATATTATACCTATTGGGCTTTTATTGTGAAAGGTGAGAATGGAAGAAGTTCATCTGGTCTGCGCTGCCTTCGTCAAGGTTGAAAGAACTAATAAAGAGTACCGTCCTTGTTCGCACTACGGAGACTCGACCCAGAGTGATGCTTTTATTCAAGGTGTGAAAGACCACCAAATCACCTTCATTCCAGAATGCAGCTTTTTCCACTTTACGATTTCATTTCTGTGTGAAGGGATGAACAACAATAGAAACAAATAAATTGGAGAAAAAATGTCACAGGTGTGTAAAGCCCTTTAATCTGTGATGACAACTATTTTGGATAAGGAAGACAATGAAAAGCTCTGGAAAAAGCTGGTGAATCGACCTTATTCAGTTGAGACTTTCCTGGTTACTGGAAACAGACTGTTAAGGGTATATCTGATATGAACATCTATATTATGGTGGATGCTTACTTATGGGCAGACGTTAAACCATGGTGGAGGCATGACACACATTGGTTGCAGTCCTGATGCAGTCACATCTTGTTTACTGGGAAATGGAACTGTAGTCCCACCCATGTGCAGGAAATGACTGGTAAGTCTAACTCTGTGGTTCTGTACATGGTGATCATTCACAGTTGCCCTTCTAATTTGGCTCCCTGTCCAAGATGTATGTTCACAGCACTCCTCGTGTTACACATATATTTATATTCACTTTTCTATCAGGATTCCTTGTTCCAAGGTGAATGTAGGATATATAAACACACACAAAACAAGTCACCTACCGAGTCGTGATTCCGCCTTCATTGAAGCAAAAGATATTTTGGTGCGAAGTCCATCTGACGTATATTATCGTCTGATATTGTAAGATTCATATATTTCCACCAAAGAAGTGCCAGAGATGAGACTAGCAGTTGTTTATATATGCATCTGTTTTTATTACTTTCTTAATCCTAAAGTTCTGACGAGGAACTTCCATTCTGTGTTGCCTGTGGACCGGGTGTTTCCAAGCACCAGGGTCCCTTTAGAAAACCTCTCACTTAGCTGCAGCGGGGTCCGACAGCCTTCCCGGCTCAGTCGCGTTTCATGTTGTGTCTTATGATCATTAAGAGACTTGCTGTCTTTGGGCGACTGTGGCTCAGTGGTGAGCAGGGTCGTCCTTCAATCAGGGGATCGGCGGTTCGATCTCCGGCTCCACTAACCCATGTCGATGTGTCCTTGAGCAACACACTTAACCCTAAATGTCTCCCGTAGCTGTTCTACGGTGTATGGATGTTGATAATGATGTGGCTCCTCTCATCAGTGGGTGAATGATGTCATGTAGTGTTACAGAGCTTTGAGTGGTCGGAAGACTAGAAAAGATCTCTACAAGTACGGGTTCATTTGTGTCAGTGATGTTCCACCTCTTTGCTTGCTGATGTGTTATCATTGTTGCTGATGAGACTGTTGCGTCATCGGCATCTTTAATGACAGGGGAACACAGGGAACAGCGGCCTCCTGGGTGAAAGTCAGACACACCAATTTACCAACTTTCTCCATGAGCCAACTATGTTGCTCTTTATACTTCCTGGTTCTCGATTACAAGAATGATATACAAATTTATTTTGTGGGATATATGATCCAGTGGTAGCATATTGAGGTACATTGAGGTGGGGAGGCTTTGATGTGGCTCATAACTAACCACTTGGAGCGCTTCACATCTGATAGGTAAGCACAGGACTGCCTGTATGGTGAGATGAGAAAAAACGATATGGCCAAAGTGGGGGCAAGGATATTTTTGAGATATATGCATCCTGGATATTTGTGTAAACCAAATACAAAGGTGTTCTCTCCTCCGGTTGGACAGTCAACATGTTTGTGGAGTTAGGAACAGACTGTGCTTCCTACATTTTTATTGTTGAAAGTCCCAGCAATAACAGGAAAAGTGTCAGGTTGGACTATCTGGATCCCCTAGAGCCTTCTTCGCATTGGATGGGAGGGATATACACATCGGCAGGAATGGGCAACATCTCACAGTTGAAAACTACAATGCAACAACCAAAGCTTTACACAGCCCCGTCCTCGGGTCTCACAGGAACACATATCATGTGTGTCCCTACAGAGGGTTGTTAGCTCATCCACCTGGAGGCCTGTGTCCAGAATGTTGTCATGGTTTCATGTTTCTGTGAGAACGAAAAATGCAGCAGTCTCACATTTCTCCGAGTGTTGAGTCACAAACGTTGGTAGTCCGGTTCGTCTTCCGCAGATCGACCGCTGGACACCAAACTTGGCCTGTTGGGGTTTGGCCTACAGCCTTGCGTGGATTCCAGCCCTCGTACTGCGCACCTCTTCCTGCCTTGGTCCTTTGGCGGCGGCAGTAGGCAGCCGCAGGGTTAGGTCGTGTCTAGTTTGGTATAGCTGTTGATAACAGTCTCTGCTGTTTATTCTCCTCCATGTCTCTTCAGCAGCGTGGGGCCGCTCAGCGGTGACTCCGCTGTAATCCGAGTCGAAGCGAATGGATTCACCTTACTGTTGTTACTGTCATGTCCGAGGCCCCCCTCCGAAGGGAAGGAGATAGCACAGCTCTCAGGCGGGGCCCATGGCTCTCTCGGTCAACAAACAATCTCTGATCTTTGTTGAACATTGGCTGTTTGAGCAGATGTGTCAAGCCAAATAAATAGAAGGGAGGGTCCATTAAATCCAGATCTTCTCTGCAAGTGAGAGGGCAGTGACAGATGCCAAGCTGCAAAATATGGAATGTTCTCTTTGTGATGTGTGAATAGCGTTAAGATCAGAAGTACGTAGCTCAAGTATATACCAAAGGTAAGGGTAACACTTTATGATAACTACACGCTATTTAGCATTAGTAAAGCAGGAGTAAATTAAGTCACATATATTACAAACCAATTATTAAGGACCTATACACAATGCACTAATGGTTAACATGTGCTTTATAAATGTGTGTTAATTTACAAATGGGGAATCCATAAGGTATAAAAACCCAATCATGAAACGTATAATAGTCAAGCTTATAAAACATTTAAAACTGTGTTTATGAATTGCATACTGATGAGATACTAATGAGTGTTTGAATAATATAATTATAAATGATGAATTAAGTGTTTACTTATGCTTTACTAATGTGGAATATCGTGTAGTTATGGGGACCTTTTTGTATTTTTTTTCACTGTTTGCATGTAATGAGCTGAAACTACGTTTATTTTGAAAAGACACTATTCGTGTAGAAAGTGACACGCCGTTCCTCACACTTCTAAAACTAAGACAAGAAAGGAGCCTGGAGCGAGAATGTGTCATTCTGGCATCGATGTGACGTCCACAGGTGGGTGATGTGATGACAGGGACATTGGACTTGGACGGACTTCTCCTTCTATAAAATAGTTTGCTGACTATGATTATGTAGCATATTAATCAGATTAGACTCTTGTGTTGTTGTTCATAGGGGTAATTTTGAAATCATCCAGCTACCATTCATCATGCGCCTGAACTGTAGAAATGTGAGTCTCCCAACATTTGTGCAATTTCATGAAGTTATATTGTCATCTATGTCATTTTTGGGGGGTTTCCTGTTCCCTGTTCTATCACTAATCTGTACCTCTCAGATAACGTCTCCTTCTGCCCTCGTGTGTTTCCCACCAGTGTGATTACCGGTCCCCGCCCTGATCACCTATTCCCATTACCCCTCCTCCTCCCTGGAGTATTTAGTCTGGATGCTCCCCTGTCTGTCCCAGTTCACCTTTGCACCGCCATGTCTAACTTTCCAGCAATTTCTCCTCGTACTCTCATCCCCAAACTAAAAAGGGTGTATCTCTGCAACCAGTAGGGCTATTTGAATAATGTTAATAAGGTTATAATAAAAGGTAGACATGTGAGATGTTGTTCAGATGTGTAAATATCAGTCTATATGTTACTGGTTAAGAGTAAATGAAGATGACACACAGCAAAAAATGAAAAGGTTTCAGGTCCGCCTATAAAAAAATCACTTTCAGGATGATTATTTCTTTGAAAAGATGCAGCTGTAAGGTCCAACTCTAACCCAAATCATAGCTCAATATGTGAACATTCTCTAACCCAAATCACAACACAATATGTGAACATTCTCTAACCCAAATCATAGCTCAATATGTGAACATTCTCTAACCCAAATCATAACTCAATATGTGAACATTCTCTAACCCAAATCATAACTCAATATGTGAACATTCTCTAACCCAAATCATAACTCAATATGTGAACATTCTCTAACCCAAATCATAGCTCAATATGTGAACATTCTCTAACCCAAATCATAACACAATATGTGAACATTCTCTAACCCAAATCATAGCTCAATATGTGAACATTCTCTAACCCAAATCATAGCTAAATATGTGAACATTCTCTAACCCAAATCATAACACAATATGTGAACATTCTCTAACCCAAATCATAACACAATATGAACACTCCAAAATTGACAATTGTGCGCATCTGTGACATTTAAATTTTCTCATGTACCAAACCATATATTTTACTATATATATATATATATATATATATATATATATATATATATATATATATATATATATTACTTATGATGTTCAATACATCCAAATGCAGTAGTTTCGGACTTTTTTTCATAAAACAAGCTATGATTTACAGTTTTATATAACAATCACTCAGTCTGGGGGGTGGGGATTGGATTTTAAAAGGTTAAAACCTTGATGTACAAATTATATCGCAAGCATCTATTTGAATGCTCAAAACCGCTCTAAAGTGAGCGCCCACACAGACAGACATTAGCATCCCTGAGGCCGTGCCGCTGGCTAGAGGAACAATCCGTTTAGGTATGATTGCATACCGCTGAGTCCCGTACAAATGAAAGGCTAATCTTCCTCTGCGGCGATGAAGGAGGCCGAGAGTCGGAGCGTTTCAAGCGGAGATAAAAATCTGCGTTGTGTGTATGACAAATGGAAGCAGATGCTGTTCTGTCTGCTCGCAGTGAACTGTGGTGTGCAGACATCCCGAATCCAGTTCAGCTAACGGGTCTAGATCTCACAGGAGGAGCCGTGTGGTCACGCATGCATGTGAACGCTGACCACATCGCTCAGGACCGTCTACTTCTAGTTCAGTGTCACTCCCAGAAAGTGTGTGTGTGTGTGTGTGTGTGTGTGTGTGTGTGTGTGTGGTTTGTCTGACTGTAGCCGGTTTAATGATCTACAGCATGAAGGGAACAGTGACTGCACAACATTGTCATTCTTACATCCAGCTGAGTTACTTTTGGCAATTTGATGTTTAAAAAATATATAAAGGATTACAAAATTCAGATTTTCTGTATTTCATTGTCCGTCCAAGTAGATTCTTTGTGACTTCTCGTTTAACAAATTGAAAGGAACGGAGCAAAAAATGGTTATGACTACATTTATATATGAGATAACCTGAGATGAATGTTAATGAAGGTAAACAATGTGACCCGGTTCTTTATTGGAGTTTGCCTGAAACAGATGTGGTTTATGGGTCCGAACTCCGAAACCTGTCGGCGGGCGGCGCTCTGGAACACTCCACCGTTAGCTAGCAGTGTCATGTCCGTCCTCGCACTATTGTGACGACAGAGCTGAGCTTGGGAACCACTGACTAACTTTGTTCTCTGCCATTGTTTGTCTTCAGGATGTCCTTCAGTAATGTTACACAGGGTCAGAGCTCCGTGTAACTGGAGGAAACTCCTCTGATGTCGCTGCAGACGAACAACAACCGGCAGCTTCTGTTCCGCTGGGATGCAAACGTGTACTTCTGTGTGAACCTTTTGAGATGTGCCTGATACTTTGTATTTATTGACAATGTTTACTTTTAGACAATCGTTGGATCACAATTCCGCAGTCAAACTGCAGTTCCATTGAATTTCGAGAATATAATATTTTACGTATGTTCAGATTTGACTTTTTTTTCAAGTGGTGCTCTCACATTACATTACATTATATTGACATCAAGCAAGCGCCTACAATGGACCTAATAAGCCATAAAACAACTGTTCAATGATTGACCTGCCATCAAAATTAAGGTTTTATTGTCAAGATCTGGAAAACACTGTGACCACTAAAAGAAGAAAGTTTGTGGAAACCTCCAGGTTCAGTCAGAAATATCATGTGTATGTACACTACCGTTCAAGTTTGGGGCCAGACAAATGTTCAGTTTCTTCGCAATTTCTGGCATGGAATAGTCTTCATTTCTAAGAACAAGAACAGACTGGCCAGTTTCACATGAAAGTTCTCTTTTTCTGGCCAGACGTTTCCACCTGGAATAGTCATTTACCACATTAACAATGTATAGTGTATTTCTGATTCATTTAATGTTATCTTCATTGAAAAAAACAGTGCTTTTCTTGGAAAAATAAGGAAATTTCTAAGTGACCCCAACCTTTTGAACAGTAGTGTAAGTATGCATGGCCGCTGTCTAATCTTATTTTAACTGTCAGGGAAACCCAAGCATGTCATATATGCCACAATGCACTTTAAAAAACAATAAGGTTCAAGGTTGGTCAGGTTAGTCAAGGGTGTCGCCCCCACAAACCCTGAAGAGGGTTATTCGAAACATCGATTGTTGATTGGGATATTTAATGGGTATCCTGAGTGGATTGGCTCAGTCAAAAGTCCCCCCACAGAGTTGAAAGTTCAAACTGCAACCAGCGATGGTTGGAAACATCTGTCTCCTCCACGCGTTTCCTCTGCTCCGCGTTCCCCGGTAATGGAGCCTGTCTGCTCTGTTGTTTGTACTCGGGACGACGAGCTACGCCGGAGCACGGAGGCACCGTTTGTATTTCATGTAATGAGGAAGGCGATTACACGAAGAAGCAACCCATGACGGCATTTACTGTTTTCTTAAGCAAGGCGTGGAGGGGCAGCGAGGGTGACCGGGCAGCCCGGAGAACGTCAACACACACACACACACACACCGAAGCACGCTCGCTGTGCGACCCGGCTAGACGGTCCTCTTTCCCGTCTGTCTTTACTGTTTTTTGAGCCGGTCCGCGCTGTATCATCATCCAGAGAGCAGTAATCATCTCAGGACGTGGATGACAGCGCAAAACATCAAACCCTCATTTAGCACACTGGCTGAGATCACCCTGTAAATAATGATATTCCTCCTTTAGCGTCCCCGCTCGCTCACGCCGGGCCAGATCTCTGCTCTTCAGTCCGCTAAGTGGCACATAAAACCATTTTGATGATTACTATCATCTTCTGCAGGCTGAGCTGGGTCCACAACAGCAGCCGTTGTGGCAAAGCCGAGGCTCTGAAACAGAAAACAGACTGACAAACAGTCTGGGAGCTCGGAAAGGACCACACACGGAAATGTGAGTGGAGATTACAGTAATGTTGCAAAATAAGTAAACAAGAGTTAACAAAAATGATCAATAGTCTTGCTAGATAATTTAGAGCTAAGAGAGATTGACTTCCTGACTATGCACAGCGTCTTGTTTGTTTTCACTTACTTACCATGATTATACCATGACGGCAAACAGAATATTTGATAGTAATTGTTTTAGTATTAAGATAACAGCCTCGTCAGCTTCTAAGTAGCTGAAACGGCTGCTGGTTTCAGTGGAGAAGTATCAAGTGATACAGAGACATTCATTCCAAGGCTGACAGTTCAAAAGACTGAAAGGACATGCTGCCCAGAAGAAACGTGAACACAGAATATTTACAAGTTATCTGCGCCTGGTACTCCACTCTGACCCACGCAGTAGTAAAAGGTCTCCTGAGGTAATGCGCTTTCATTGTGCTGATACGTTGTACTTTACTTTGCTCTTTTACTTTATCCACTCATTGGTCAAATCCCTTCCAGACAAAAAGGCTCCACACCTTTTAAACTTATCAGCCATTAAAACCAATGCAGTGGCTCCCAGTTCAAAGTTGCACACAGGCAGGTTTAGTCAGGTAAAAACAAAACCTGAAAGAATATTTTGCAGAAATACATTTGCAAATTACTTGCAACCTCCTATAGATACCATCACCCCCTATGTTGGCAACCGCGGTTTTAAAATGGTGTTATATGACATTTAACTTGCAGCAGAGCTGTGTAGGAAACCCAGCCCAGGCTCTGTCTTTTCCCACCATAACAATCATTTTGAGAGTGTGATTCAAGTACTTTAATAATAGAGCTGACACCCAAAAAGCAGCTGTTTACGACCTGAAGAAACAGACACTTATAACATGAGTGAACTCCCCCCACCCTCGTGCACAGCAGCTACCACACCACAGCCACACCCCCAGGTCAGGCCCCAGGAGCAGAACGGGCCCAACCCCTTTAACTCAACAATAACAGGAGGTGTTCAGGTCCTCAGGAGGAGAATGGGGCTGAACCTCTTTAACTCAACAATAACAGGAGGTGTTCAGGTCCTCAGGAGCAGAACGGGCCCAACCCCTTTAACTCAACAATAACAGGAGGTGTTCAGGTCCTCAGGAGGAGAATAGGGCTGAACCTCTTTAACTCAACAATAACAGGAGGTGTTCAGGTCCTCAGGAGCAGAACGGGCCCAACCTCTTTAACTCAACAATAACAGGAGGTGTTCAAATCCTCAGGAGGAGAATGGGGCTGAACCTCTTTAACTCAACAATAACAGGAGGTGTTCAGGTCCTCAGGAGGAGAATGGGGCTGAACCTCTTTAACTCAACAATAATAGGAGGTGTTCAGGTCCTCAGGAGGAGAATGGGGCTGAACCTCTTTAACTCAACAATAACAGGAGGTGTTCAGGTCCTCAGGAGGAGAATGGGGCTGAACCTCTTTAACTCAACAATAACAGGAGGTGTTCAGGTCCTCAGGAGGAGAATGGGGCTGAACCTCTTTAACTCAACAATAATAGGATTTTTAAGGATCTTGGCAACACTGCCTCCCTTGCACATGTGGTGTTTATCTGTGCCGCCAGCCGTGGCTTTTAAAGTGTAAAAGAAGTAATACCGACACAAATGCAAAACACAATACATAACAAGCAGAGTAAGCTAAATACATTTAATTTAGCTAATTAAACAAATTCAGCTAAAATCGAAAAAGTGAAATACAACAAAGATACAAGAAAGCAAAATACAGATACAAAATAAAGTGTAAAAGAAGTGATATTAACTAATAGAAAAGTCATATTCAGCATGATATTGAGAGAGATATTGTCAATTATTTTGAAAAAGTAGTAGAAAGTTATATTGCACATAGATTAATAAAATAAGTATTACACATTCAATTGAAATAATATGATTGTATTATTTGGTTCTTTATTTCAAAATAATTGAATGTCACCTTTTATTTTGCCACCACAGAGAACTGTAGACAGTGTGACTGATCACTGCTGACTGGACTTACCTTCATTGGAGATATGCACAATCCTTCATAGACGTTCATCTGAAATGTTTTTCGTTTTCCAGCAGGCTTTAACAGCTATATTTGACTTTTCCATCTGTAACACGTTGACATAAGTGTTCCCCACATGACCCGGTCGCTAAGCAGCCATGACAATACATTAGTCACGTGAGTTCCCTTTTGGTTTTCTCAGGGGGAGTGATGCATAAAGTGGAAAGTGATTAGACCTCAGAGGTATGTGGTAACTATCACAAGCTTGATTTTTTTGCTTCCGGTTTTATTTTGAAGTTCCCTTCCTCTTGGGTCCCGGGATTTTTACTTTCAGTCTTTGAGGTCTTTGCTCCTTTTTTTCTGTGCAGCACCTGTGTTTGTCATGGCTTGTCCTGTTCCCTAGTTCAGTTTCTTTATTTTTGTCATTTTAGTATTTTCTGTTTTATTTTGTGTCGCTTACCTCTCGTTTCAGACAACTTGACTTCCTGTCTTCTCTCAGTTTTCTTTGGAGGTTGCGTAGACTTGGAAGCTACATTTATGTAGCTTAAGCTTAGCTTTCCAACATTTCAGTCCATGGTAATGAGAGCAGTGACACAACTAAGCACACATTCAGTAATGCCCCTTGGTGAAGCATTTCATCTTGACCAAGGCAGAGTACAACAGTAATCTAATTCTGATTCTAATGATTCATTTGGTTACTCAGCTGCCTTCGCCAACACTTGTAATTTTTAAACAAGCAAACGGAAGAAAAACAATTAGCCATTGCAGAGACATGCGAACCAAACATATGAAGTCAGCTTCGATAAAATCATTTTTGGCAGCCTGAGATGTGACCTGATGTTCAGACAATAATTAAATATAGTCTTAAAAATGACAAAAACACTCTGTCATCTGTTATGTTGTCTTCTCAACTTGCTCTGGGCGACACTATAGTTTCTGATCACCGAGCGAGTGAAACAAGTTGTCACGTCACGAAATCAAGGGGATGTGTTTGTGTCCCTGTATTTCTGACCTTTGAAGGACACAGACAGAGATCAGGGTTTCGCCTCCTCTTACCCAAACCACTCTCATGTACAACTCGCTCAGTTGACGCATTAACTGTCTATTGTCATTTTTCAGCTTGGGAAACAGCAGTGGACATCACTAACCTACCCAAGAGCTTTCAAACCGTAGCACATGCCAACGTGAGCTCATCCCCGATCGTCATAATCTGCTGTTCGGGCGGACGTTTTTTTACGTAGTTTCTTCTAAGTTGGCGGGGAAAAAAATAATGCTTGTAACATAAGGTAAGCTATGACCGTCACGCCATGCGACTCTGTGGCGTTAGTCATGTGACAAAACGCTGTCAGAAAAAAACATTCTAAATACTTTGTGCGTCTACTCTCCCTCGCTCCCTGACGTTAGTTGCTCTGAGTGTCAAGTAGTGACGCGGATGGGTTTAATTGGAGTTATTGAAAGACGGGCGTGTCTCTTACAGACGCTAAAGGACGCCTGTGGGACGGCATCAAGTTCTTCATCAGCAGTCATGAAGCTCAGTAGTCCTGGAAACTGTATGATGTTCAAACATTCTACGAATGATTAATAAAAGTGTGGTGCATAGTTCCAAGCTGGTAATAGTTGTCAGAACTGGAATGGAACACATCCCAGTTGACGTCACTCAGTGCAAAAAAAAAGGGCTTTTCTTTTAAGAGCAATCACAGGAAGTCCTCGTTTCCATGAGCGCTACTTTCACACTGCTGCGGCGTGTTCAGGCCCAGTCGAAACAGCAGTGCTGTCAAAATAAAACTATTCTATTACAGCCAGAGAAGAGAAGAATGTTTGTTTCCCATCGTCTTGAAACTCGGACCCCTTCTTGTTTGCCAGGCATTGTGAGAGAGACATATTTGCCATGTCATATTTTTTCTTTAATACCTCCTCTTTTCTGCCACTGGCTTTGCACCCACTCTTTTAACTATAGAACACGCTATCTCCAGCCAAATCAAGTCATATTATTGACCATTATTGTTCATTGAGCGAAGATTTCCGCTGTCTCATCATATAAAGGGACTTTTTTTCTCGTCAAAGTGGTAAAATAGCTCTGCAGGTCGGTCCACACACCCCGTGTGACCTCCCTCAATGCTCGTAAAAGTGCAGAAGAAATCGGCTTTATAGCAGAGTGAGTGTCTGCTGTCTACACATGGCAGTCTGCATGAACGCGCCGTGTAGTGAGTGGGCCGGTCTGACAGTAAGTCCCGGGACACATTTTCCCCCAGTCCGCCCCTGATGTGGACGACACGGCACTGAAGGCCTAGGTCCAAAATGCACAGCCTGCCACTGATTTTCAGTGATGTCACCGCTGCTCCCTGATCTACGATCTTAACGTGGTGAGGACAATCTAATCATCGCAAATATGAGTGATGATCAAAACCAAACTCCAAAAGTGTGAGTTTTAGCGTCACGAAGTAGGTGTCAGAGTAATGTGTTCGGGCTTAGAAACGAATGCAGTCAATGCTAACAAGTGTCTGCTTTCTCACCCTGGAAGGCTGCAGACACTTCTGGAGGGTTTGGAGTGCTGGTAGCACATGAGCGTGTTTACTTTAATCTAATAATACATGGTACAGTTGAAGGGCTTACTCTGTCTGCTTCATGGGATTCTCGTACTCAAGTACTCAAAGGCACAGAAGTCTATTTTTTACTCGAAGCAACCTGGATTTTTGCAACACTTTCAGCCCACAGAAGAGCCTTGTTGATGCAGAGGGTGACATGTGTTTCGCTCTTTTTTCCCTCAAGATATTAAAGCTGTATAAACACAGAACCCCACTCACGAGCAGCTCAGTGCCATCTGCCTGACACCGAGCTGCTTGTCCAGTGATCACACCTCTGGCATCATGTTCTTTTTGTCTTGGCAGCACAAAAGAACCCAATGATTACTTTCCATGATAAGCCCAAGAATTGGAGTATTGAAATAACTATTATCTTAACTACGTCACCATTAAATCAAGTCTGGCCCTTAAAATGAACCGCAATTCATCAAAAGACATCTTTGCGCTTCTTCATATTAACCATATATGAAAGAATCTGACACAGCTGAAGCTGCAGCGCGACGTGATCCCCTCCTTTTTTACACAGACCATCTTCCTTCTATGAAAACGTCCCATCTCGGCCACTTCCTAATGAAAGCGTATTGCAGGACAGAATGGCAGTTTGTAGGCGTAGCTGTAACATCATTGTGAACACGCAGCAGACATGGAATGCCGGACATTTGTCCACTTCCTGCCTCCCCGCTTGAGGCTGAAAGTTGACATGGATGACCTGTGTATGTCTTCTGGGGAATAGTCAACAGAGTATAGGCCTCTGAACAGCAAGGAGCAATGGCCACCAGCTGCAACAAACAGAACTGAATACACTCTAGTGTATGCACTAAAAACACACGTCTGACGATCTCCACTAATCCTAGAATAAGATAATAATAATAAATATATTTAGTATCCTATTCCTGTTGGAGTGGCCGAAAACTGTAGATGTCCAGACTGCACCCTGGAGAAGGACATGTTTTAGGCCTTTGCACACCAAGTCTTTATTTGTTTGTATATGTTTTTTAAATCTGTCATCCAAAAACACTGTTAAACAGAGTCTGATGTGTTTTTATTATTCCATTTGTTGTGAAAATTCGCAATACGAGACAAAACTGAATTAGTTACGTCTGAGAAGCTATCGCAGAAGATCAAACCCGTCCCAAACACTTAAATGACGGATCGGAAGATACGGTGTGTGAACTCGACGTGAGGTTGCATTTATTTTTAAATGTGTGACAATTTCAGACAATACACATGGACTTTGTGTGGTAAGGTCATTAGGGCAGAAACATTGCTCACGCAAGTACGTTAAGGCAAATGAAATCTCCCGGCTCATCTTGCACTCCCACGCACCGCTGGAGAAAACACCCTCAGCCCTCAAAGGGGGCAGCATAGAGCTGGTCCGACATTTCTTCACTTCTTTACCTGGAGTGAAAGCAGTTGAAGATTTGTTTCAAGCGCTTTCAGTTGCAGACAGTTGCCGGGTCATAAATATGCAGACGATGCCGATGTTTAGCTACGGCTTCGTCCCCGAGCTGCAAGCCTCAGGTGCAAGACTATGGGGTCAATGAGGTCATACCTTTGGTATTTTGTCTGGGAATTCAGCAGTTTTAACAACATTCTGCAATTAAAAACTGTTTTTTTCTTTTTTTAAATATGCCCGTATGTCTAACACTCAACATATTTAAATTTGATGACTTTCAGACCAACAAAGGATTTGTTTCCAGAATTCAGCATTTCTTTGCAGATGTTATTTCTGGTTGTGCGCATAAAGCTTTGAAATAGCGGGGAGGTGTTTGTGTTTGTAAACTGCTTGTTTTGGTGCCCTGGAGTGAAATGAAAGTGACCAATGTTTTTTACGACAGCTTTTTCTCATCATAAAGTTTTCGAGTCACGACTAATTGCTTGTTTAGTGCTCCAGGGAACAAAAATAGTGTGCCAGCCACTGTGTGTGTGAGGGTTAAGGGTGTGATGTTTTTCTTCGTACCAGCTCCTCTAATTCGCACAATATCGGTATGCAGCAAACTGGTTTTACTGGACGTTTCTGCAGCCAGAAGACTCAGGTCAGAATCAATTAATTCAATTGCACCTCTAATTCTTGAACTGATTAGTAGGCTTGATCTTAACCTTTGTCATGGCAGACTGTATCAACATGTATTTACATATTAATATCCTCAGTCTGGACCCACGATGACATGGAGACATGTTGGATAGAATGGGAGAAAGTGTGTGTTGTGTTTTAGTCTCTAAAACGTGAACACAATGCAGAAGTCTCTTAAACTTGCCTTCCCTCCAATGGCCATCAGGGGGTGACTCCTCTGGTTGTATAAAAGTCTATAAGAAAATGACCCTACTTCTCAATTGATTTATTAACTCGGTAAATATGAGTTTTTGATCTCAATCGCTAGCTTCAAGTCTTCTTCAATTCAGCAAGATGATTTAGTAAATGATGGTCCCATTTAAAGTCAAATAGATCATAGAGCAGGGCATGCTTCAGGGCGGTGCTGCCTTGTGATTGGAAGGTCCTTACCACAGCATCACTCCTCCACAGTCCAAATATGGTCACTTCCGTTCACTGGTTGCAAAAAGCCAAGATGACGAACTTGAAGCTTCAAAACCGCTGTTTACCAACCCATACGTCCACTTCTTATACACTGTCAATGTTACACTGGAACACTGGTTCAATCCCACGGTTGAAATAAGAGATTAGGAAAACTGGCCTGGGGTCAAATGAGCCTGCCATACAATACAGGCGTATACGTGGAGGCAAGGTTAGTGGGTAAGCCCACTATGTTTGGACGCAACCCACCATGGTAACCCGTGCTGTAAGGCTAAACTGCTCCACCATCATTCCTGACATGAATCAAACGGCTTTCACAGTCAAGTAACAAAGAGCTTCATTTTTATAAATCATCATTTTCTTTGATGGATTTCTGTCGTACATTTGATCAGACAGATTCGTTGTTCTTGCCCCTTTTCAGAATTCCTCCTACTTGTTTTATTGATTAGGAATTAACAGTGAAGGTCGGATCTTTACTTGGACTCCTTCTGGTTCTGCTACCATAACCTCCACTCTACTAGTTGACCGATGTTGACCGTTCATGCCAATGACCCATCGACTCCGTGTGGCCTGTTCATTCCTGTAATAGGGATGGCTCATGTCTACATGTTAGTGTGACATGGCTATGATATCTTTTAACACTCTGATGAATAAATGCCTGCAATGATTACCAGGTCATTCCATTGACTCTCCTCTAGCCCAGGGTTCACTTACATTCTGCTTGATGCTGGCCGATGACAATTGACATCTCTAAGTATCTTTTAACATTAATTATACAGGAAAATATGTTCTAACTGCTCGTCCTACCTTGATGTACGTTTCATCTACAGAAGCGTTTCCTAAACTCATGGCTGAATTGCTTTGGCAGTCAAAATCTATCCACAGGTCTTTTCTCCAGGAGACTATTTGTGCCGCATGTGAAACGAGACGTCAACTTTGATTTATTTATCCTGTAATTTCCGTACATAAACCTGACTACGTAGTTTTGTTGCCTAAACCTAACTACGGTGTTTCCTGTGAAGACTGAAGTTTATTTTGAAAAGATTGAATGCATGTAACAAGAAGGAAATTTACACGTTTTCCTGAATATTTGTGGGAAAACGCACAACAAATGAGGGGTAATTTTTTGGAAGATTAATACAAGCCACTGTATGAATAATGAATTAGCCATTAATAAATGTTCAGGGAAGTTTAAAGCATCATCATACGGGTTGAGTAGCTTTTAAAACCTTATATTTAAGTGTTCATGTTACCTTCATTGTCTTTTCCATAATGTTAATGTAATGTAGCAGATATTTTGAATTAAGGGCAATTTTTTTTTCATGCCAACCCAATTTAGGATTCTTAACTTGGGAATCCCGAAGGATGTTCTGTTAAAACAAATCCTAAATGCAGTTAGGAAACATGTTTCTGTAACACCGAAATATCAACCCTAAACTGAGATGAGACAGGATTGCAGACTTAGGAAGTTTCTGTAATGAGGGCCCTGTTCCATTGTTTTCTCCAGCTCACTAATGATCTTTTGAAACAACACAAGTTGTGATTGAGTTTGAAGACATCAGCAGTGAGCTGGGATGAAATGTGGGTACTTTAAAGTGCTATGAGATGCAAAGACAAAAACCTTGGAACTCTTTCAGGCTTACAAAAAGGAAAAGCAGAGTGAGTAGAGTGGGAAAACCCAATGGATAGTACAGCACATTACTATGTCAACCTTACCTTACTCCTGCTCAGTGTGAGAAATCTCTCATTTTCGGGGAAATACCTACAATAGTAGGGCAAGAAAATCATCTTCGGGCTAAAACATTCTATTCTCACGGGGCCCTATAATTTATACTCACAATTTGCAGAGGCTTACACAAACATCCCCTCTCACCTCCTCTCTATTCACTCAGTCAGCGGGATGAAATAAGTCTGAGCAGTGAAGGCCGAGCGCTACTTGAATGTGTGTGGGGAATGTAATCACGTAACTGAGGGAACATACAGATGCACTCAAAGACCTCAGCCCCTCTGCAGGAGACTGTCCAGTGAACTACAGGAAGGACTCCCTGTGTGTTGGCAGTGCAGCATGGCCGTCTGCTCACGGCCAAACGGGCTCCTTGGTTTTGGAAACTAGAACATAAGTGTGTTTAACGTTTCAGTCTTGACATTTGATGAATAAAGAGGCAGCATATTTGATCAGACAAAACTACCCCTATGAGTGGCTACTACATGCACATTGATCAAAAATAAAGGGACACGGTGCCTAACATAACCAGTTGAATCCTGAAACACTGTTAAACCGCCCTTTAAGACCTTTGACTAACTTTCAGGTCTATTTGAAAATGATAGTTGGGTATAAGTTATCTTCTCCCTGTCACCCGTCCTCCTGTAGCCATAAAACGATCCCTTTCGAATGGGATTCCCAAAAAATCCACATGTAACAGTCCTGTCTAAAACCATATCATGAAGTCCACCAAAACATCACGACAGTTGGTCGATCAAAAACAGTCAGATGGGTTGTTATGGAAGGTACTGCAACATGTCATGTTTCATTGAGGTAAGCGGACTATAGAAAGCATGTTTGGTAGGGTATCTAACTGATTTGATCAGTCCGTCAAATACCACCGCTTGGTAATGGTGTCTGATACCAAGACATCGCTTCGTGTCTTTATGAGCCCAGACTTTCAACTAACTCAAAGAAACCCCATCATGTCCTTATCAGACGGACAGAGCAACTGACATTGTATAAAGAGCACGAAACTCTGCGTTATGTAGGGGGAAGAGAGGTCGAATGGGTCAAACAAACACAGGACTTTCACTTAGGAGACCACTCGTCGTATCCCATATGAAAACGGTCAACGTTGACTTTATTAGTACCTTACTTTTATTACGTAGCCTACTTAACACCAGCTATGTAACGGACATACTTATTTTGATCCAAACCACAATCTTTTCTGAGACTTAACCAAGTACTTTTGTTGCATCAGTGAACCTGCATGTATGTAACGAGCCGACACTTTTACGACACAGATGTATATTCTGAGGGCAGGAGGTGTAATTGTGATATGAGTTATGTGAGAATAAGGCCTCAGTCTCACAGTCAGCACCTTACAGTATCATTTCATAAGCCATGTTAATGCGTCCAGTGCACTGAGGGATTAGGAAGGACTGCTATGTTTGTTCCAAATGTCCTGCAGCCTGAGCACACATCCCCGTCCTCCCAGCAATTAAGTCCCAACCTCACACACAACAAAGTAAGCACTATTTACTGTGCCTTGTTCCCTCCTCTCATTAGACAGTGTACGGTACTGTATAATCATACGCAGACTATTAGCTCAATTGAATCCACCGCTGTTTAAAAAAAAGCACTGGTATTTTTCGGGAAAGTGTGGGTTAAGATTGTCTTTTTGTTTCGATCTCGCCAATTGCTTTTGTAGAATGTGCTGCCACTTTAAGATGGCGTTTCTTCCCTTGGCGCTGCTTATTAAACCTTGAGTATGATATGTTTTCAGGAATGTGGAAACAATGGAAAAGATCAATGTGACTGACACACGATCAGAGTTTATTTGCTTTGTAAACATACATCACGGCGCTCTCTGCTCCATTTGTGTTCTCAGCTGAGCGTTGCTGAAGTAAAGAATTCCATCGGCTCTCCACTTTGCCCTCTCTCTCTGTGGCGAACATTCCAGAGGTGAGCGCAGGTCACAGCTCCAACCCGGCAGGTGTTTGCACATTGAATAGAGTGGTGCGGGGGTGACGTCTTTTTGAGGGCTAACCAGGAAGTTAGCATTGCGCGAGCTCCCTTGACGAAAAAGCCTAAAAATTATTTTTGGTTGGATTTTGGAATATTGCAGAAAATGAGCTCTCTGGCAAACAAAAGTTATGATACTTTGTTCAGAAAGATAATCTTCACATATGAACACTTTATTCTGATTTTTAAAGTGTCAATACAATCACCGCAAGTTCAAAAGTTAATGGTAGGCTATAAAAGAACTCCACCAAGGTCCTAAGCGTTAAAGGCTTAATTGTGTTCTTGTGATGATGTTTAGAACTCTCATTTAGGGGCTTATATTGTAGAACAATGCGCATTTTAAAAAACGATTAACTTCTAGAAGAGGGAACATGAAGTGCAAAAATGCTGACTCATTTCTTAGTTTTTGGACTCTTTCCTGCAGCACTATTTCATACCGTAGTCCGAGGGTCACGTGAAAGCTGTATTTTCCTGCTGTTGGAATCAATTGGGTTAAACAGTTCTACTTATTAGCTTTTCTTTCACCATATTTCCTCAGACTCTCTTCTTCCGGAATTTGCCCAACTGAGCCTCTGGACCTCTTTCGGTGGCCTGAGTATTTGTCCTGATCTGGAAGTCTCACAGGAACTGTCACTCGCTGGGTTTTTGAGAATCCTGTCCAAACTCTCCAGAGAACACATTCCTCACAGCTTTTCCCTGCTGCGGGACGGATGCAGTAGACCTCCGCTGCACTTGATCTAGTGTTCCATGTTTTGCTCTTGAGCTTTTAAGGTTTATCCCTTAGATCAGCCCTTTCCTGCCCCTGCTAGCATGTTCTAATGCTGCAACAGGCTTAAGGAGACGGGCGCTAAAGCTGAGCGCTTCAGACAAATACATTCAGACAGACGGTATGAGAAACAATGTTTTTTATCATTAAAACATGTAAACATGTTCTGGTACGATGAACACAAAATACAAGCATGTACCTGAAAATGAGCATCATATGTGTCCTTTAAAATATAATACAAATAATGTAAAACTTATCTTAAATGTAAAATGCAATTTTGAGCAAATAACTAAATAACTTGTTTCACGTGTTATTTATTTATATTCCTGTTCGTTTCACTGATATATGATTTTTGTGCCAATCTTCGTCTAGAAAATGCAAAAATAAAGGTTTCATGGATAAATTCACAGTTGTACATATTTTTCTCAAAGCCTTCACACTGTTATGTTAAAATAAGAACGACAAGAACACACACATCCAGTTGAATTGTGGATGTGTGCTAATAGTGACTTTTCACAGAAAAGGTATAAAACATCCTGGAGGCCTCAATATTCAAAATGAAATCTGTGAGAAGTGCAATGTATTTTTTCATCATAAATATGTGTGACTGCACGGACATTTGTTTGTCTCCTCATTTGGTTACAGCCAGCAAGAAGTAGCAGATGTTGAAGCTGCAGCCTCTCATTACAGGGAGGACATTGACATCAACACTATCTGCAGAGGCGGAAGGTAACTCCGTACCTTTACTCAATTACTGAGCAAATCTCAAGCTTACTTGTCTTTCTATCTTGTGCTTATTTATACATATAACATGACAGAGTGAAATACCATAGTTCTATGGTACTACTCACTACTTATTCAACAGCTATAGTTGGTAGTTTTCCTTGAAAATGAAGACACATATATGCGACGTCTGGGGACATTTGTTGTGTCAAATACTACATTTCCTGCATTCTAGTGATTTTTTTAAATAAACATATAAATATAAATACAAGTATGTATGACTGTATCTATCTATATATATATATATATATCTATATATTTATCTATATATAGATATATATATCTATATATAGACATATATATAGATATATATATCTATATATATATAGATATATATGACATCATTATATCACCCTCCTTTCCCTTTTAAACATGTACATGCAGGCAGACTGATACTCTCCGTCTTCTTTCAGGGAACTTCCAGAAGATCTTGTAAGGATGTGGATTCTCTCATCCCACAAGCGTTCTGTTCTTGTTAGCGAAATAAACTCTGTGGATTTAAAAAAAAATACTTGTTCAGTGACTTTTACTGTCACAGCTCATTCTGTTATTTGAAAATGCATCTGTGGCTTTGGACAATAAGATCAAACAGATTCAAGAATGTGCAAGTAAGACTTTTGATTAGGCAGTAAATACATCATTGATTGAAAAGTTACTGCCAGAATGCATTTCCAGCTACGCCCTCCTCCATCTCTGACAGGCCTCCTGCAAAGAGAGAGAGAGAGAGAGAGAGTGATGTATGCATGACTAAGCAATTTGTTGCATAAGAACCACAAGGTGTAAAATGTACTATAAAAACTGCACCTCTGGAATGGAGCTCAAACCCTTGTGATAGAATAACACAGGATTATCTTGACTCAGCACAGGGACAGACTGTGGCTTCAGAAAACCTCCTGACACCGACTGAACATCATCAAGGATGAACTAAGCTATTAAATGTAAAAGTATTTATTTTTGTATTAAACGTTAACGGTACGCGGCTGTATAGCATTTCCATGGTTTATGCGAGACAAAATAAAATAAAAAAATGTTCCAAGCAGCAGTTTAATCGAGATTGATAGCACAATATACACTAGCAGAGTAGTAATCATGGCTAATAAACTGGCCTTAAAATGAAATTTTCTTGTGAAGGAATTCCACAATTCTGACATTCTGCAGTGTTTAGCAGCTTCCCAGCCTTTGCATGCTTTGAGTTTTTATCAGAGATGCACACAGAGATCAGACAGAGCATTTTGGCCGGGCTTGAGAGGGCCATGAAGAACAAACGCCAGTCTATTCTGCACTTTCAAAGACACCTAACTTTGAAAACACACTCGGGGTGAACGGCACCTCACTGAATGCCCACACACTCTCAGAAGAGGAATCAAAAGAGGGAAGACTTCAGATGTTTCACAGCAGGGGCTGAATGTCTCAGCGGCCTTTAGCACCAACAGGATGATCACTTCAGGATTGTGGGCTTTACTCTACATCTGTTTACTGTATGCAGACCGGCTTATCATCTGTGCGTTAGAAGCAAGCTTGAGTCAGAGTCGAAGTGGTCAGTATCGTTCCCAGGCCCAGCATCCACCAGTCCAACCAGTTTACTGCTACAGCGACTCGCTGACTCAGTCTTGTTAGGGAGAGTCAAGCCAGGCCGCAAACAGAAAGAGCTGCAACTTTCTCATGTAAAACCCCTGGATACTGTACGCTGTGTGTGTGTGTGTGTGTGTGTGTGTGTGTGTGTGTGTGTGTGTGTGTGTGTGTGTGTGTGTGTGTGTGTGTGTGTGTGAGAGGGAGTACACATGGCATAGCTTTTTCTGCCGAGTCAGTTCTGTTCTCGAGCATGCAATTGATTGTGCTGCGGCTTTGCCAGCCAAAAGCAGTTAAAAATACCCAGCCCAACCAAATGAGGTGCAATTTGTTTGTTTCTCTTCAAGCCTGTAAAGTGGAACCATGTGAAGAAAAGACTTATATCTCCTGAAGGCTGTTTTCTCTCTCGTCTTCTTTGAAAATAATTGGAAATCTCGATATTCTAGTTACCACATTTCAAACATAATTACAAGCTGTGGGCATTGTTTTCCTATCTGATGTGGTCCCATGTCTTTTTTTTCTCTCTGGTATAAAAAAGCTAAACAAGCATGAATAGTTTTTTTTTTCGGTCTTTGTCCTAATTTGTTTCAAAACTGCCCTTTTATTAAAGCACTGTAAGCCAGCAAATGTTGAAACAAATGAAACTTTAGTTTTACATTAGGAGGGTTGACTAATACCAGAAAGAGATCTTCTCTAAGTGTTCCCGAGTCTGTCTGTTTGAGCCAATGCAGTCTAAACAGAAGGTCCTTTGAGTTTTACACCTCTTGCTCCAGAACAAAGACGAAAGTCTCTCGTCGTCAGACTCCAGGACGGACCGGGGCTCTTTGGACCCTGCAGTCATAGAGAGATGAGGCCCTGCAATAACTCTATTGAAAACTATAATCATCAAAAACTGTAATCACAGGCTGAGGCTGGGCGAGGTATCTCCTCTCCTCTGTCAGCCTCTCAGCTGATGTTGAGGGTGCGGTTCCATTTTCAACACAAAAGGTTGAAGTGCAGCGTCTGATAAAAGCCTAACATCGTATTTGATCAAATCATTGCAAATATCTGTTTTTGGGACCTTTCTTATTGGTCCCAGAGTGAAACCGTTGTGAGTGTGGAATGCCAACAGGTCAGGGCAGCAGTGTTGGGTAGCTGCTGTTGATATTGTCCTTCAGGGTTTCCTTAGTTTGATTAAAATAATACAGTAAGTAAGCGTGTTTACTACGTGGCACAAGTTCAGCTCCATGAAGCGGCTCTCATACATTCACATTCACAAGTAGGAAGTTACACAACATTCTGTGTGACAGGATAATCACCACCCAGCTTTCCTGAGCTTTAGACCGCATCTCACGGTCTTCAATGAGTTTTCCATCAACGCGCTAAAAACCCAAGTGAAGGGAAAATAAAAAGGGAATCCCACAGCTCCCTGTATTTGCTCGGGAAACTAGGTGTGTATGTTTTAAGAGCATGAGGAGCAAATTATTAACGCTGCATCCAGGTTTATGCAAACCTAAGCTATTCCCTTTCCTGCAAGGTCTGACACGAAGCCCACTATTATCAACTGATGTACAACTACCATTGATTTAAATGTATGTTTATATACATATATGAACATATTGATTTTGACTGTTGACAACTCAACAGTGAGCTGGGTAATAGTTTATACAGCACACATTATATGTGCTTTCATGTGTATTATTTGCTCCTGTTTATTTTTGTATACAGTCCAGGACAGCAAGCAGACATGAAGTGCATCCACAGCGTGGGAATGGGAAAACACATCAAAAACACCAACACAGGTTCAGTTTAATTATGTTTTGGTCCCTCCTTTCTGAGCCATTTTTTGTCTTCTGTTCAGGAGGAATCATCACAGCAGTTCAAATGTAAATGCCACGTAGAAGTGGTGAACATCATCTGAAAGCTGGGAACCTGAAGATTAATTTATGAATCACCTCAGCATTGTGTTTTTCTCATCAAGTTTTTTTCATCATGAATTGGTTTTGAAAGTTTAGGGATTGGAACATGATGATTTAATAATATGATGCCATCCCCGTGCTCAAGTAGGTCTCATAAGTTGTTGCAGTAATTTTGAGGTTGATTCATTTGTTGGCATAAAATAAAGTGCTAGAGATGCTTAAAAAATCCCTCCAAAATCCCATAAAGACACCAAGACCTTGAGAAACACCAGCGAGAAAACATGCTGTTGTTTTGGTGACTTAAACTTTTGACATTTGGAGACTTCTGCAAGAGTTTCCTTATTGGGCGAATAGATGCAGAGCGCTTCTGTTCTGCAAACAGACTCAGAAACCCCCTGATTGTCTATATTCCTCGGAAAGCCACACATTCTATGAATGCCCTCGTTCTCTCGTCTAGATCGTAAATATCCTAAAGGTTATAAAAGGTTATTTTATACGGTGACGTCAAGTTTCCAAAAAAGGTCTTACCATAGTTAGAAGGCTACTATGCGGACGAACGTCATCACACATTAATCAAATTGGGCTCATTAGATCCCCAAGAGTCTCCGCTTTCTCAATTAAAATAATAAAAAATACACTATTTTTAGAATAGGCCAAAATAACACATTTTTACTGCATGCAGAAAACAGCATGTGTTTTTCTTCCAACTGCTTGGGATCATAAAGTTTTCATGTCTGTAAAAGGGGGACTCGTGTTCAACTCATTTTCATACACATATGTTGAGGTGAGAGGTCTAGAATACGCTCTAGAAAACCCTGTGAATATGCTCTAGAAACCCCTGTTAATACGCTCTAGAAACCCCGATGAATACGCTCTAGAAACCCCTGTGAATATGCTCTAGAAACGACTGTGAATACGCTCTAGAAACCCCTGTGAATACGCTCTAGAAACCCTGTGAATACGCTCTAGAAACCCCTGTGAATATGCTCTAGAAACGACTGTGAATACGCTCTAGAAACCCCTGTGAATACACTCTAGAAACCCTGTGAATACGCTCTAGAAACCCCTGTGAATACGCTCTAGAAACCCTGTGAATACGCTCTAGAAACCCCTGTGAATACGCTCTAGAAACCCCTGTGAATACGCTCTAGAAACCCCTGTGAATACGCTCTAGAAACCCCTGTGAATACGCTCTAGAAACCCTGTGAATACGCCAGGTTTCCCCTCTTCTATGTCTTTGGAGCGTTATACAGCCTCCTTCCCAACAGGGTTAGGGTTGGGGGGCGGAGGGGGGGGCTTCCTGGGGGAGTTAAAAAGGTTTATTAAGCATATTATCTCTACAGTTTCACAGGTTCCTGCAAACTCCGAGCAAGAAATAAGATTACTGCTTGATTAGATTAGAAGAAACATTTATGGTTATCATTGTAATGCCCGACTCAGTTTTGGCCTCATAATCACTGGTATAGATAAGATGCTTAAACTTAGACTGGATATTTAAAACTTGATGAGAGTCCTTTGAACAAGAGCGAGAACGAGAGAAGAAGGCGGAAAACCAGTGTGTATTTTTTCGGGTGGGAGGGACACAGTCAACAGCCAAAAACACTTTACTATAAAAGGGATAATTTCTTTGTTTCTGCTTCATGCTGACTGCACTGCCTGGAAACCCCAAATCATTTCACAAGGCATTTAAGACCCAGGAACATGATAACGACAAAAACAGATAAATTGCCTCAGCTCCAAACAATCGCTTTTCAAGACCTCCAGACTCTCTAATGACTTCACCTCTCAACCTTTTCCTAGTGCACACATTTACTTCTGTGAACTTCATCGTTATTATTATCCTGTGCCTAAATATCCTCATTTCAAAAGGATTACAACCATCATTAAAACAAGGATGGAACTGTTTAAGCAGTTCACTTGAAGGCATGGACTACGGAACACATCTGAAGGTTTATGCATTGCAACAGACGTGAGCCTATATTACTGATATATGACGAAATTCATTGATTTAACCATGCAAGAGCCTTCCATCCATATGGGCAACGTGCAAGGCGACAATACAAATTGTAATTATATATGAGAGCATTATACAAGAAGGCTGCCATCCTCATGAGAACATCCACTTGAAATCGTCAACCTTCGACTAATGTTGTTAATCAGCAATAATCCTGACACATTCTGCAAAGACAGCAACAAGTACTAACCAATCAGAGGGACGGTAGGGCGGGTCTTAGTTCAATGCTGCAGGGGGAAGAAATCAATCACTACAGTAAATAACAGAGCAACTGTCCATGGCTGTGAAGTTGGTCGTTTGGCATCCAACATAATAATGCACATCAGGATCTCTATAAAACCAAATAAATAATAAAAGCTTCTGACTTTAGATCTGAAGATATAGATAGTGTAATGTTTAGACATGAGGCGAGGGTCGTCTTCCGTAAGCTTCAGTTTTGTTTTGTATTCCATTTGTTGTGCAGGATACTTTGGGACCTTGCAACCTGACGAGCTGAAGATAGGAACCCTCTTAAAAGTGCATGAAATGAGCTAAGTGAGCCTGTCAGGTTTTTGTCAATAGCTTTTGTATTATTGTTTGTTTTACTTCAAACTTTCTTTTACCTGGACCGCCTCCCACTGCAACCACCCTTTTTGTTGGTAATTATGCAATATGGCATTTCTCAGCACAGACAGAAGTCAATGTGGATCGATTTGCATTGCTCTGACACAAAATACTTTCAATGATCACATCTTTCAAAATTCATGTACTGTTTTCTCACTTAAACTCAGCCAACACCAGACCTCTGTGTGTTTACATTCCATTTTGTTCGTGCAAACTGTAGCAGATTGGTAACACACAGTTCTCTTTACCAACAACCCATAATCTCCTCCCTGATGGCCTCAATGAAAGAATTACGCCCGGCGAGGAAGTGAGGCGGAAAACTGAACGTTCTGTAATCACAAAAATCGGAATAAACATCGTGCAACTACAATTGTAAAGTCATCAATCAGGCTTAAATACTATGAAAAGGAACCAAAATAGCTTTGCTGTGTTTCTGTAGTATATTCTATTGAGAATGTCTTTTGTTTGGATTTTCTTTCCAAAATGCTGCTTTTTGAAATTCACTGATTCTACAATGTGGAGAAGAATGAGGTAATTTAGTTTTTTTATAAATTATTATAGTGTAGAATAGTTTTTAATGAGATGTGTCATTTAATCTGAGCATCTGAGGCTGTTACCTGGGTTGTTGTTGTAGTATTTTGATTCTTGCGTTATGCTTTTGTGTTTTTGTGTTTTTGTGTTTGTGCGTCTGTTAATTGAATGTTACCTGGACCTGTGCTTCATGTTACCTGTACCCGACTGTCACGTCTGTTATGAGCCCCAACCTTTGCTGGTCTGAATCGGGATACAGATATGTTTTGTGATATAAACAGATAGAGTTTTACGTTACACCCCTAGTCAGAAGACTGGATCTGAAGAGATCTGATTTCTTTGTAAAAGTGGGAGGAAGTGAGAGGATTTCTTTCAGGCTTCCGAGGTTATGGTAATTAAAGTAACTTTAATTAATGGATGCACATGAAACTAGGTCCATTAAAATGGGAATGTCTAAGATAGCAGGGAGGTGGGATCGTACTTCAGTGATGTTGCTGAAGTGAGTGGAATCAATCTCTGAGAAAGATTAAACACACATTAGCTTTGGTAGGTTTCCATCAACATTCTGTCTTTTAGTTTGTGTTTCAGGACACAGATGTTCTCATTTACTCGAGGGATAACAGCACTTGTGGAGGGCTAGAAAAGTGTTCCCCAGTAAGTGCTTTTGTCCTCCAGAAAAGTGTTCAGCTGGCAGATCACCTCTTGTGATAATTTCCTCTGCAGACTGAATTTAGGCTACAATTATTACAACTCACGGTGTTACAGCCAGTCGAATAGGGGAATTAGCTAGAGACTTGAACTTCCACGGAAGCAGCAAAGAAAATACAACAATTCTATTGCTGCATTAGATGATATAAGGAAACCCCAAATCTGATCAATCAATTGTAATTCTAAATGTGTGCACAAAACTCTGCTGTATTCAGTGCATCTGACGTTATCTTATCTTGTAATCTTGTAATAATGTGTTTAATATGATTGATCAGAACACTATTGCATGGGCTGCTTTCATGAGCTGTTTTGTTTGTATTCTTAATTATTGTGTGTGGATTTGGTGTCAGATAAGTCCTTATCGATGGCAGACTCCCTACCAGCTGATTCAGTTCACCAGCCTCTCTATAATAGCGTCTGCTGTGCATTCAATGTGAGTATCCTCCCTGTCTATCAGTATAGAGTAAGGACTTTACTTCCTGACCGCATACCTCTGTTTTTATTTTATTTTTATGAGCCTCAAACCAGGACTTCTGTGTTGAATGTATGTAGGAAACAGTCCCTTAACTACTTCCAAGCAATGACGAATTTGTTGTGAAACGTTATAAAACTGGTAATAGGCCTAAAGTTTTTATTTTGTCCTTATGGTATTAGAGGTAACATTGTCTATATCTGTCTCTCCTCTTGAAGCGGACCTAGAGTTCAAACAGATGTGCATGCTGAAGGTCACAACAGAACATCATCTGCAAAGAAAAGAGAAGCAATTCTGTGGTCCCCAAGCTGAACACTGTCCTCCTGCCCAGCTCCGCCTTGACATCCTGCTGTAACTCCTTATTATCAGGCTGCTCTGGTAAGTCTCTTGGGTCTCTCCAGTTGATCCAGAATGCTGCAGCTCGTGTACTAACGAGGACTAGGAGGAGAGATCACATTTCTCCTGTATTAGCTGCTCTCCACTGGCTTCCTGTAAGATCAAGAATCACATTTAAAAGCTCATAGTACCATATTACCCCACTCAGGTTTATAGTTAGGACTGTCTCCGTCAGGCAACTCCCCTCACAATTCACGAGGGCAACTCACCCCGTGATCCCGTCAGAGAGATTACCCTGAGATTGGCCCTGCCTCCTGTCTCCTGCCTCCTACCTCCTGCCGTAGCCCTGCTGATGCCCCTCCTTTCTACCTCCTTCTGCTTCATGGATCCTGGTTATCTGGATCGTGGTCCATGCCTACTACTCGTTATATAAACAATTTCGGTCATATTCATGTAATGTGCTGTAACTCTGTTACGTTATTCATTCTGGTCACATGACATCTATTGCTTCTGTCCATTCGGGGAGAGGGAACCTCCTCTGTTGCTCTCCTGAAGGTTTCTTCCTTTTTTTTTCTCTGAAAGGTTTTTTTCCTGATCCGATGTGAGGTCCTGGGACAGGGATGTTATGTGTACAGACTGTAAAGCCCTCCGAGGCAAAAATGATCCCACAGGATTCACCAGGGGACATAGTTGTGCACGTTGTCCACAAAACAAATATATGACTGGATGAGCAAACTTCTATGGGCTCTTTATTAACCCGACAAGGATAAAGAGCTAGTCCAAATTAAAGGATCCAAATCTCCTGGATTTGAGGTTTGACAATCGATAGAGCCTCCTTTGCAGAACACTGGCAAACGCCTTTCCGGGGGTGCTGAGCAGGCTGATAATTGGCTAGCCAAGATAGCCCAACAAGTTCCTAAGCATTCACCATCTCAAGGTAAATCTCACCTGGTGCCTTGTAGCTGAGAAGCTTTTTCAGACTACTCTGCCAGGAATAGAGGTGAGGCTTCAAACTCTGCCTACTCCACAGAGGTCGGGTTCAGGAGTTTCTCAAAGTGCTTTTTCCAGAGCTAGACCATATCTCCAGTCAGTGCCAGTAGTTCTCCTCCCCTGCTGAACACAGCCCTGCTTCCCCCTCCTGAATAGTCTGAAAGTTTGCCAGAACTTCATCGAGGCCAACTGAAAGTTCTTCTCCATAGCCTCTCCGAACTCCTCCCACTCCTCCCAACTGTGTTTTTGCCTCGGCGACCACTAAAGCCGCAGCCCTTCTGGCCTGGCCTGCAGCTCCAGGGAGCCCCCGGGCCAACCAAGCCCTCCGGTTCTAAGACAGACACCAATGAGATTATGACCACAATTACAAACAGCAGGCTCCACAATAGAGCCTATTAACATGTCCCTATTCATGGTCGTATTCCATGACCTTAACCTCACCTTGGGCGACTGTGGATCAGTGGTGAGCAAGGTCGTCCTTCAATCAGAGGATCGGCGGTTCGATCCCTGGCTCCGCTAGCCCATGTCGATGTGTCCTTGAGCAACACACTTAACCCTAAATTGCTCCCGTAGCTGTGCCTATGGTGTATGAATGGTTGATAATCCTGATGTGGCACCTTGCATGGTAGCTCCTCTCATCAATAGGTGAATGACGTCATGTAGTGTTAAAGTGCTTTGAGTGGTCGGAAGACTAGAAAAGTGCTGTACGGGTCCATTTACTTGGGATGCACCACAAATTCTTCCAGAGAATTAAAGACCTCATGGACAATTCACCCTTGCTACACTTTTCTGTTAACCAGCTCTGGTGACCAGTTGACAGCTCGGTCTCTGAGATCAGTCTCTTCACCTGATAAATGGCTACAGATCTGATGATAGGACCACAAAATCAATCATCCATCCAGAAGTCCAATAACAAAACACCACACAGATGCAGATCAGGCAGACCATTCCTCCCAATCAACCCCTCCAGGTTTCTCCACTGTTGCCCAGGTGACCATGAAAGTCCACCAGCAGAACTATTCGGTCCCTAAGCGATATCCTCTCCAGGACCCCATGCAGAGACTCTGAGAAGGCTGGATACTCCAACTGGCTGTTCAGTGCATAGCACAAACAACTGTCAAACAATGCTTCTCTCCTGGTGTTTCGGTTTCCTCCCACAGTTGCATATTTTCGTGAAATGTACATTTCACTGTTCCAAATTCTGAACAACGAAGATACATAAATGGACTTCAAAATAGATAAATCTGATGAGCACTCTGCTGATCATGGATTATTCTTTTCATATGAGAAACGAACAGCTCTGTTTAATGAAAGCATGTCTTGTTCTTTCGTCTGCCAGTGCTGCTGTTTCCAGCGTTATAGGTTCCATTGAAAACTCTGAGGTCACATTCTCTGTGGGTTTCTCTCTTGGGATTTGGAAGTTTTAGCAACCAAGGCAAGGGTTACAGTTGTTCATAGCAGGCCATGTTACACAGTTACAGGGCATGCAGTGTAAAGTGAAACTTTACAGTTCTATTTATGTGCTGACAGAATTTAACTCTCGGCTGGTAGCAGTTAAATGGGTTTATTTGATTTAGATCAAACAAGGAGAAAAAACACATCAATGTGTTATTACCAAGCTGTGTGGTCAGGGTTGGTTAGTTACACAACATAATTATATTACCTTAAACTAGTGCAAGTAAAATCCTGAACAAAATACATTGGTGGAATAGAGCAGGCAATATTAAAATGGGCTCCAGTTAAAGTCAATCACATCAGCTCACCCTGGCGACGCCAAAGAAAACATTGTTTTTATCAAGGAGGAATTAAAATAATTATATTCAATGTCAATGGAACTCTGAATTCATGTTGAAGAAATATGATTTTATTGTATTAACCCGGAATCTGTGTAGAATAGCGACCCTGTCTCGTGTTTTGGAGAAGAAAAAAAACATGTTTTTCTTATATACAGGGCCCAATTCCTCATACCTGGCTTACTGAGTTAGCTGGATAATTTTCTGGATAAGATGACGTAGGTCAGGCTTTTCGGTTCCACGAAGCAAGTTTGGAAAAATCACCATAGCAACACATCCAAATCCCTTAACCTGCTCCAGAGCAGGCTAACTGAAATTCACTGAATAAACTGGCCACTCCCACTGGGCAAAAAAGGCAGCTCCCTTCCTCATTGATGAAGGAGCGTGTGGTGGCAGGCTCGTGGTTAGCTCAGCGGTTAGCTCAGCTGCAGAGGGGGAGGGTAGAAGCGGCCTGGAACCAGTCCTGCCAGCTGTCATGGCCCTGCTGATGCCCCTCCTCTCTACCTCCTTCTGCTTAATGGATCATGGCTATCTAGATCATGGACGATGCCTACTACTCATTATATGAATAATTTCTGTCATATTCATTGAATGTGCTGTAACTCTGTTATGTTGTTCATTCTGGCCACATGACATCTATTGCTTCTGTCCATCCGGGGAGAGGGATCATCCTCTGTTGCTCTCCCTCAGGTTTCTTCCCCTTTTTTCCCTGTGAAAGGGTTTTTACTATCTTTATTGAGGGAATTTTTCCTGATCCGATGTGAGGTCAGGGATAGGATTTTATGTTTCAGATTGTAAAGCCCTCCGACGCAAACTTGTATCACATCATCATGACTTCCTGTATGAGCTCACATCATCATGACTTCCTGTACGAGCTCACATCATGATGACTTCCTGTATGAGCTCACATCATCATGACTTCCTGTACGAGCTCACATCATCATGACTTCCTGTATGAGCTCACATCAAGATGACTTGCATGCCGCTGCATGGCGTGCTGTTCGGAATGTTTATTTAGTGCGTAAGAAACTTATGGATGTGTTGAAAGCACTCATAATTATATGACAGTGTTATTAGTACACCATACATATCATTATTGTAGAACATGATTAAGGTGATCGTGATAAGAATACAGAGAATCCCACACAATTTATTTTCACTGCTTCAATTGATTGAATTTCTGAATATTACATACATACTGATCCGCCCATACACATAGTTTTGTGGTAATCTACACATACATGTATACACATATATAGTACATGCACACAAACAGTACATATATCCTGATAAGTATACAGTGTATCAATTTGTATACTACTGCCAGCAGGCACATTTAAATTAATATAATCTGATTGATTTGGGTGATGGCACTTAAAATTAGCCGATACATTTTCCCAACACTGACGCATTCAACCATTTAACTTGTCTGATATTTTGCGATGTTTATGTCTCACAGCGGGGACGGTGTTATGCTGCGTTCACAGCAAAACGTTGCGAATATTCACAACGCTTTGCTGTGAATGCAGCATTAGACTTTGCCATGATTATGGACTTGACTTCCTCATATGCGTTCATGATCATCTCCTGCTCCTCAGTGGAGAAAGAAGAGGCTGTTCCTCTGAGTTTATTTGCCATTGTACTGTTAGAACATCGTGGTGTCAGTGCTCGATTATTATCCCTTCTGAAGAGGAGCGGGCGCATTTATCCAGATGACTGACGTCTGACGAGACCGTTTGAGTGCGGATCAGCCTTTGAGAAACCAAATTAGCCTGACGTCAATCATCGGGGTAATTTAAGATGGATAATAGGGCATTTGATCGACTTTGTTGAACCATGTACGAGGAATGGGGCCCTGGTGCTTTGTTCAAAGGTTCTAATGTTGTGTGACCCGTGTGTTTAATGATGCATCTTTCTCAGATTAGAGGCCGCAAATGTAAGGCATGTATCACTCGACTATCATCTGAAAAGGAAGAATTCAGTGTGGCGATGCCAGCAAGGGCTCATAGAGCGCTGCTGGCAAGCACACTGCATGTTCTCCTGCAGGCTTAATAATCATAGTCCCACAAAACCTTGCCGAGTATCTCCTCGCGTTGCCAGCACATGGGTCAAAATACAGCAAAACGTGTGACTTGCATCGGGAATCGTGTGCTATGACTTTTCTAAGAGATTCAATCAAAAGTGCGAAAAACTTTGAGAAATTGTCCCATTCACTTGAATGGGGTTTCGGCGTAGAAAGAAAAAAAACACAAATCTTTGTGCCCACAGTGACTTGACATACTTTAATGTAGAGAAATTATTTGAAGTTTATAACGTTGACAAAAGAATGGAGTATATTTGCCTTATTGGTATTTTTTTGATAGCTAGCACAGTTTTCATGCAATCATTGTTTAAGTTTAGGAATAGTTTTGGACCTTTTCAGAGTTTATAATGGGTGTGTATGGCGCGGAATGTTCAGAGCTAGAGTGAAGAGCCAACTGCCAGAGTGAGAGAGCAACAGAAACTTGTAAAAGAAAACAACAACGTATTTTGTCTTTAGTCCCACAATTCTCACTCCTATATACACCATTGCTGGATAAAAACGTTGGAAATATTGTGCTTGTGGTACACATGCGTCATGGAATCACACCATCGAAATTTCTTGCAAAGTTTTCTAGTTGTATATATTCTACGAGCAGTTATGGGTCACGCACAAAAAACGTAACCTTTGGAATGGAAATTAAGCTTATCAAACAATGTAAGGAAACAATGTGAAACACTTAAATGTCTTTATTCATTTCAACAGAAACTTGGAACAATTCAATTGAATGGACAGAGATCTTCACCACAGACGGTTCGGAGGTTTGACCCAGTGAAATAGGTCAACATGAGTTTTATAGATCTACAATTATTATTGAAATGTTTGACCTCAGAGTCCTCCTTCCTTCCTTCAGGCTGCATGTTTGGCCCTGAGAGATGAGAGTGAGGGACAGAAAGACAACCGACGGAACTTCAAACAATAATGAGATCAATTCTGTTATTGTCCCACTTCGATGGTGCCGATCCGACGAGGTCAAGATGAGCTGAACTCCCACAACAACCCTAAACTATGCAACCTTGTTCTACATCATGTTACGCTAGAAAGTCTGCAAAGAGCTTTTATTGTATATTTACAGTATTCACGTCTTACATTGTTATTATTAGAACACCAATCCTGATCTTTTTTCTACCCTTAACCAAGAAGTGTTGTTGCCTAACCAGTAGTTCACAACGTTAACCCCGTCATTGTGCGTTTTCTGTAAGTGTTGTACAGGGCTGATGTAAAAAGGCTTCATGAAACGTTATTTTTTTGGTTCAGATCATCAACAATCAACGTATCTCGTTGTTTTCAGAAACGTACAATCCCAACACATTTCCTGGCGACTGGGTTGTGCTAAAGCGCCCTCTCAGTGCTGGAAGTGCTGCGTTGGTGACACCACTGGAGGGGTAGAAGTGGTAACTGAGGAGGCAGTATGCAGAAGCCCCCGGCCTCCTGCTGTCTCTGATAGATGCTTCAGCCTCTTGCTGAGTGCAGCCCTGTGTGTTTCACGAGGAGCGGGGAACTTAGCTTTATTGAAACAGCAGCACTCACTGATTTAAAGCCACATAAATATTTCACCAGAGACTTAATAAAGCTCAGCTTCAAAACATGTGAAAGGTGGAGGTCTCTAAGACTTTTACATGTCGCCTGTCTCTCTCTCTTGCTCTCTCTGTTCTTTACACCCATAGAGTGATTTAGGCTTTCCAGTGAGTGATGTCAGACCCCACAGCTGCTTGAAGTTCCAGAAGAGGTTTTCTTAAGAATAGCTGTTTTCTTTAAAACATCAATTTTAACAAAGAATGTGATGACACAATGCCACCATTCAATGTCAATCAAAAAGAAAGAAGCCGAGAACTGTTATAAACTAATAAAAAAGGGTGTGTGTGTGTGTGTGTGTGTGTGTGTGTGTGTGTGTGTGTGTGTGTGTGTGTGTGTGTGTGTTGTCAGCAGGTTTTTCCTAATAAGTGAAGGAAACACAGGACGTGCGGTGTTAATTACAAAATCATTGGTAACAGGTTTCATCATTATTTGGACAATTATTTGGATGTTTGTTATTAAAAAGAACACAGTGTTCTCTAAACTGCTTCTCGGTGTTTGGTGTTAAGTGGCCATTTTGTTGCTGCCCTTTTGTCTCCATCAGCATTGGTCAGTAGTCACGTCTCTGCAAAGATGTGTCTCCTACAGTGCAAACCCCAAAGTGCCACAGACCTGAACATAACCATAACTGTGAAGCCAGGCGTGTCTGCTGTAAACACATGAAGAGCCAGAATGAACGTCTTGTGCTCCATCACCTGACCTCAGAATGCTAGAGAGGAGCTCTCTCGTGTTCATTCTATTAAGGTAAAAATACAACTATTTGAAACACAAAAGAAAACAAAAACACAAAGAAGACACAACAGTCACTGAGGATACACCTGCAACACGTGCCCCGACACATTTCCTCATTTGTCAATGCCAGTCACCAGTTCCAAAAATATTCATATGGCCATTTTCTGATTTGCCACATCTATGGGAAATGTGTGTTGAAATTACCATTCAAATGTTCAGATAGCAATCCTCCTTAAAAGATACCAACGTTGTTTTCACATTTTGGGCAAACAAAAAGCGGTTTCTCTCGTGTCAAAGCCGTGCACTTTGTTGAACTGTCAATCCACCATGAGCTCGTGCTAAGCTAATACCAACATCTCACTGCATCCTACTTTGGTCATGGTAGACAAGTATCATAAATCAAATTTAAGGAAAGTGTTGGTTGTTTTATGCATTAGTTAATTACAATTGTAATAGTTAATGAAGCTGCTTAGAAAAAGCATATATTCATAACACAGTAGTATATTATACTACTTATTTTTTGTTTCAAAGAGGGAATTCTGGTGCATGTGCATGTTTTATTTGTTTTAATCATTTGAATCTTCAAGGATCTTTTTCCACCACTGCAGGAGAGAAAGACTGCAGTCAAACACATGAACAGAGGAGCTCATGAATTACATCCCCTGTTTAACAGTGTGAGCTCATTGGCTTCTTGTGTGCACACCATGTGCAAACCAACGGGCCGCTTCATAATGAGGAACATTAATAATGAACTGTAATTGCCGCATTAATAGGAAACAACAAAGCAAATGGAATACGTACTTCTGGGCTGGGAGGGTGTTTGTTTTAGAACCTCCATAAAAGCATTCAGCGTTTGGCGTGCAGTTTAAGTATGTGTCAAAATCTTTGTAGCTTCAAACACCGAGGCCAGCGGGCCAAGAGGAGGGAGGAGGACCAGGAGGGAGACAGGAGATGTAAGGAGGAGAGAGCTGGAAATACATCTCTGACCTTGATACGTAGGAGAAGCCCGACTTGAAAATGAGAAATCCCCTTCTTCTACACCTTGTAGAAGAGCCGATGCATCCAACCGTGAGGTAATTCAGTTTGGGCCAAAGTGATGGACTGACCAACAACATTGTCTGGCGTGGGTAAAAGAAAGAGATAAGACAAGTAAAAGAATAGAAAAGGCATAATGAATGCAGCGTATCAACGTTTTCCCACCAATGTCAAGCAACTCGTTATATGCATACAGTCTTTTCAAAATAAACTCCCGTCTTCACAAGAAACTACCGATTTAGTTTTAGGCAACAGAAATACCCAGATTAAGGTCGAGATCGAGGGCAACGTAAGTGGTGTGTAAGCACGAGCTATTACCTCATGTGTCTTACAAAAGGTATATCATAGGCTACTTATTGGTCAAGTTATTTGTCTTAATAAACGGTAATAGAGCAGACTCGCTGGGAGACGGTTCTGTGTGTGTTGAGCTGGTTTGGTGACCCTGAAACCTCGGATTGAACCCCATCTAACCAAACGTGTCCGTTTCCATCCGCCTGTTTCCATTTTCTCCTCCTATACAAACGGTCTTGTGTTTGGACTTAAATGTCATAATCGTTTAGTTTAGCCTCTTAATGCACTTTAAGCCATTTTCCGACACAGTGCATTGACATACACACACACACACACACACACACACACACACACACGCTGTGTACTAACAAACAGCTTGTGTTTCATTAAGGCTCTGACCAGGAACTGTCCATAGACCGCCTCAAGATGCGGACAATGTGGACTGACTGAACTCCTGATTCGGCTTGTGAAGGCTAGATGGAAACTCACCCGAGGAAAATAACTGGGAATGGAAAGAACCCGAATGAACTCAGAAGGAAAACCAAATATTTGCAGCATTTGAAAGTTCTTACTATGCCAAATAAAAAAGTGTGAATTTCCAAATGTTTACTTTATGCAAATGAGGGCAAGCTTTGCCCGTGCATTTATGGGAGGATCACAAAAAGAATAGGATACAAGTTAATTATGTATTCAATTGCATTTGCTGAGGTCACAATTTTCTTCAGTTTTGCCATGGATATTTCTGAAGAGCCACAGGGACTTTTGTTTGGGGGGAAAGAAAGAGGAAACGAATAAATGACCAAAAACAGAGTAGAAACAAAAATAAGCAATTAGGATTTTATTAATTATCACAACATCTGATTACTGTCATTCAAAGAAACAATTAAACTATATTTCATATTGTTAAGAGCATAGAAAAAGTAGAACAGACATTGAACAGTAGTCCATAGCTGGTCTTGTTCTCCTGGTGTGCAGCTCTGAGTTAAGCCACCAGGTCGGAAGAAAATGCTGATTGTTGTTAGTCAGTGGGGTCGTAGAGGCTGGCTAGTTAGCGAAGCAGCTTGTCCTTCCCGGGATCGGTGTGGGGTGACGGGGCGGAACCGCTAGCTCTAGCCCCAGTGCTAGCCCCAGCTCTAGCCTCATCTCTAGCCCCAGCTCTAGCCATAGCTCTAGCCCCAGCTCTAGCCATAGCTCTAGCCCCAGCTCTAGCCATAGCTCTAGCCCCAGCTCTAGCCATAGCTCTAGCCCCAGCTCTAGCCTCATCTCTAGCCCCAGTGCTAGCCACAGCTCTAGCCATAGCTCTAGCCCCAGCTCTAGCCCCAGCGCTAGCCCCAGCTCTAGCCCCAGCGATAGCCCCAGCTCTAACCCCAGCGCTAGCCCCAGCGCTAGCCCCAGCGATAGCCCCAGCTCTAGCCCCAGCTCTAGCCCCAGCGATAGCCCCAGCGATAGCCCCAGCTCTAGCCCCAGCGCTAGCCCCAGTTCTAGCCCCAGCGCTAGCCCCAGTTCTAGCCCCAGTTCTAGCCCCAGCGCTAGCCCCAGTTCTAGCCCCAGCGCTAGCCCCAGCGCTAGCCCCAGCTCTAGATCCAGCCTGCTGTTCTGCTTTTTTCTGTAACCAGTGTAGCATTGAATCATGCTGGAATTAGCCATCTGTCTAGCTAGCCAGCTGTCCAGTTGTTAGCTAGCTTGTTAATTCCCCCGTGCTTTAATGCTACACTGGTTACAGAAAACATTCCGGACAAAGTTGTCACTACGCTTTGACAAGAGTGAGTGAATGAAGCTTTAAGTTGTTGGCTCTCCACGCGTTGCCATGCCACTACTCCACTGCTCGTTTAGTGTCCATTCTAGTCCCACTCTAATTCTATGGTTAGGACATTTACAGTGTGTGTTTGGTTGCATTTGCCACATGCTGGACCTGATGCTCTGTACTGTGGAGTCGAGATCACTACTTCCTCATGAGCTTAGTGGTCTCACAGGAAGCCCACCGCTGAACTGAGCGAGCGTCCTGGAGGCAGTGCCGGCATCATCCCAGGAGCTGCTGGCGTAATGAGCTGCTGTCTTGGATAAATCAGGTGCTAAATGCACACAGATTGCGACCGCGAGCTCAAAGTAAACCGCAGCATACATTTGTGCAACGTAACTGTCTTTCTAAATGTGGTCCTGAAAGTTTGAAATTCATATTTAAAAGAACATGAAACAAACCTCACGTGTCCTTTAAACGGCCCATTAGATGGGTTTCTACATTGGTGGTGTGGTTGCAAAGAGGCTTGCTAGTGGCATTGGAAGCAGAGCCGGACACCCGAAGAGATGTGTGGCTGGACTGAGGGAGAGAACCAGAGGAGACGGAACCAGAACATACGCAGTACGCCTTGGCTGTAAATGAAAAGCTGCAGAAGCATTAACTTCCAAACGCACGCTTGTTTGTTACAGCAGTTTATTGATCATGAGTCACACTTTCCACCGTCTCCTTTTCAAACACACTTGTTGGTGGTTCCAATTTCAAGGTATTGCTCAGGTTTATGCTCCTTTTAGTTGTTGTTTTACTGTTTCTGAAGTCTTGGGCTTTGATGCATGAATTTTGCATTTAGTGTTTTTTTCGGCTGCAAACCACACAGTGAGTGATGAGTCACTTTGACTTTCACAAGCAGCCTCGAGCAACATCAAATAATTAACGCAAAAAGTGAGACAACACGTCAACACGTGTGGCCTTAGTCACCTCGTGAGGAATCAGATGGATTCCTTCACCACCACGTCTACACACTGCATGCTGACCGGCAGGAAGCCACAACATTGGGTTTCAAGACTTCTCAGCTTCACTGGACAGCAGCAGGTCAGCAACAGGCTGTAGGTCCAGTCTGTCCAACAGGAGAGGACACGAGAGGAGAGGACACGAGAGGAGAGGACACGAGAGGAGAGGACACGAGAGGAGAGGACACGAGAGGAGAGGAGAGGACACGAGAGGAGAGGACACGAGAGGAGAGGACACGAGAGGAGAGGAGAGGACAGGACACGAGAGGAGAGGAGAGGACACGAGAGGAGAGGAGAGGACAGGAAACGAGAGGAGAGGAGAGGACACGAGAGGAGAGGACACAAGAGGAGAGGACACGAGAGGAGAGGACATGAGAGGACAGGAGAGGACAGGACACGAGAGGAGAGGAGAGGACACGAGAGGAGAGGACACAAGAGGAGAGGACACGAGAGGAGAGGACATGAGAGGAGAGGACACGAGAGGAGAGGAGAGGACACGAGAGGAGAGGACACAAGAGGAGAGGACACGAGAGGAGAGGACACGAGAGGAGAGGAGAGGACAGGAAACGAGAGGAGAGGACACGAGAGGAGAGGACACAAGAGGAGAGGACACGAGAGGAGAGGACACGAGAGGAGAGGAGAGGAGAGGACAGGAAACGAGAGGAGAGGAGAGGACACGAGAGGAGAGGACACAAGAGGAGAGGACACGAGAGGAGAGGACATGAGAGGAGAGGACACGAGAGGAGAGGACAGGAGAGGAGAGGACACGAGAGGAGAGGACACGAGAGGAGAGGAGAGGACAGGACACGAGAGGAGAGGAGAGGACAGGAAACAAGAGGAGAGGAGAGGACACGAGAGGAGAGGACACAAGAGGAGAGGACACGAGAGGAGAGGACATGAGAGGAGAGGACACGAGAGGAGAGGAGAGGACACGAGAGGAGAGGAGAGGACACGAGAGGAGAGGACACGAGAGGAGAGGACACGAGAGGACACGAGAGGACACGAGAGGAGAGGACACGAGAGGAGAGGACACGAGAGGAGAGGAGAGGACACGAGAGGAGAGGACACGAGAGAAGAGGACACGAGAGGAGAGGAGAGGAGAGGACACGAGAGGAGAGGACACGAGAGGAGAGGAGAGGACACGAGAGGAGAGGACACGAGAGGAGAGGAGAGGACACGAGAGGAGAGGACACGAGAGGAGAGGACACGAGAGGAGAGGACACGAGAGGAGAGGACACGAGAGGAGAGGAGAGGACACGAGAGGAGAGGACACGAGAGGAGAGGACACGAGAGGAGAGGAGAGGACAGGACACGAGAGGAGAGGAGAGGACACGAGAGGAGAGGAGAGGACAGGAAACGAGAGGAGAGGAGAGGACACGAGAGGAGAGGACACAAGAGGAGAGGACACGAGAGGAGAGGACATGAGAGGACAGGAGAGGACAGGACACGAGAGGAGAGGAGAGGACACGAGAGGAGAGGACACAAGAGGAGAGGACACGAGAGGAGAGGACATGAGAGGAGAGGACACGAGAGGAGAGGAGAGGACACGAGAGGAGAGGACACAAGAGGAGAGGACACGAGAGGAGAGGACACGAGAGGAGAGGAGAGGACAGGAAACGAGAGGAGAGGACACGAGAGGAGAGGACACAAGAGGAGAGGACACGAGAGGAGAGGACACGAGAGGAGAGGAGAGGACAGGAAACGAGAGGAGAGGAGAGGACACGAGAGGAGAGGACACAAGAGGAGAGGACACGAGAGGAGAGGACATGAGAGGAGAGGACACGAGAGGAGAGGACAGGAGAGGAGAGGACACGAGAGGAGAGGACACGAGAGGAGAGGAGAGGACAGGACACGAGAGGAGAGGAGAGGACAGGAAACAAGAGGAGAGGAGAGGACACGAGAGGAGAGGACACAAGAGGAGAGGACACGAGAGGAGAGGACATGAGAGGAGAGGACACGAGAGGAGAGGAGAGGACACGAGAGGAGAGGACACGAGAGGAGAGGACACGAGAGGAGAGGACACGAGAGGACACGAGAGGACACGAGAGGAGAGGACACGAGAGGAGAGGAGAGGACACGAGAGGAGAGGACACGAGAGAAGAGGACACGAGAGGAGAGGAGAGGAGAGGACACGAGAGGAGAGGACACGAGAGGAGAGGAGAGGACACGAGAGGAGAGGACACGAGAGGAGAGGACACGAGAGGAGAGGAGAGGACACGAGAGGAGAGGACACGAGAGGAGAGGACACGAGAGGAGAGGAGAGGACACGAGAGGAGAGGACACGAGAGGAGAGGAGAGGACACAAGAGGAGAGGACACGAGAGGAGAGGACACGAGAGGAGAGGACACGAGAGGAGAGGAGAGGACACGAGAGGAGAGGAGAGGACACGAGAGGACACGAGAGGAGAGGAGAGGACACGAGAGGAGAGGAGAGGATACGAGAGGAGAGGAGAGTACACGAGAGGAGAGGACACAAGAGGAGAGGAGAGGACACGAGAGGAGAGGACACGAGAGGACACGAGAGGACACAAGAGGAGAGGACACGAGAGGAGAGGACACGAGAGGAGAGGAGAGGACACGAGAGGAGAGGACACGAGAGAAGAGGACACGAGAGGAGAGGAGAGGACACGAAAGGAGAAGACACGAGAGGACACGAGAGGAGAGGAGAGGACACGAGAGAAGAGGACACGAGAGGACACGAGAGGAGAGGAGAGGACACGAGAGGAGAGGAGAGGACACGAGAGGAGAGGAGAGGACACGAGAGGAGAGGACACGAGAGGAGAAGAGAGGACACGAGAGGAGAAGACACGAGAGGAGAGGAGAGGACATAAGAGGAGAGGAGAGGACACGAGAGGAGAGGACACGAGAGGAGAGGAGAGGACACGAGAGGAGAGGACACAAGAGGAGAGGAGAGGACACGAGAGGAGAGGACACGAGAGGAGAGGAGAGGACACGAGAGGAGAGGACACGAGAGGAGAGGAGAGGACACGAGAGGAGAGGACACGAGAGGAGAGGAGAGGACACGAGAGGAGAGGACATGAGAGGAGAGGAGAGGACACGAGAGGAGAGGACACGAGAGGAGAGGAGAGGACACGAGAGGAGAGGAGAGGAGAGGAGAGGAGAGGAGATGACACGAGAGGAGAGGAGAGGACACAAGAGGAGAGGACACGAGAGGACACGAGAGGAGAGGACACGAGAGGACACGAGAGGACACGAGAGGACACGAGAGGAGAGGAGAGGACACGAGAGGAGAGGAGAGGACACGAGAGGAGAGGACAGGAGAGGAGAGGACACGAGAGGAGAGGAGAGGACATGAGAGGAGAGGACAGGAGAGGAGAGGACACTAGAGGAGAGGAGAGGACACGAGAGGAGAGGACATGAGAGGAGAGGACACGAGAGGAGAGGAGAGGACACGAGAGGAGAGGACATGAGAGGAGAGGAGAGGACACAAGAGGAGAGGACACGAGAGGACACGAGAGGAGAGGACACGAGAGGACACGAGAGGACACGAGAGGAGAGGAGAGGACACGAGAGGAGAGGACAGGAGAGGAGAGGACACTAGAGGAGAGGACATGAGAGGATATGAGAGGACAGAAGAGGAGAGGACATGAGAGGACAGGAGAGGACACAAGAGGACATGAGAGGACAGAAGAGGAGAGGACATGAGAGGACACAAGAGGACACGAGAGGACACAAGAGGAGAGGACATGAGAGGACACAAGAGGAGAGGACATGAGAGGACATGAGAGGAGAGGACACAAGAGGAGAGGACACGAGAGGACACAAGAGGAGAGGACATGAGAGGAGAGGACACAAGAGGAGAGGACACAAGAGGACACAAGAGGACACAAGAGGAGACGAGAGGACACGAGAGGAGATGAGAGGACACGAGAGGAGAGGAGAGGACACGAGAGGAGACGAGAGGACATGAAAGGACAGGAGAGGACACGAGAGGACACGAGAGGAGAGGAGAGGAGAGGAGAGGACATGAGAGGACACAAGAGGAGAGGACATGAGAGGACATGAGAGGACAGGAGAGGACATGAGAGGAGAGGACATGAGAGGAGAGGACATGAGAGGACAGGAGAGGAGAGGAGAGGACATGAGAGGACAGGAGAGGAGAGGAGAGGACATGAGAGGAGAGGACATGAGAGGAGAGGACATGAGAGGACAGGAGAGGAGAGGACATGAGAGGAGAGGACATGAGAGGACACAAGAGGAGAGGACATGAGAGGACATGAGAGGAGAGGACATGAGAGGACATGAGAGGAGAGGACATGAGAGGAGAGGACATGAGAGGACAGGAGAGGAGAGGACATGAGAGGAGAGGACATGAGAGGACAGGAGAGGAGAGGAGAGGACACAAGAGGAGAGGACATGAGAGGACAGGAGAGGAGAGGAGAGGACACGAGAGGAGAGGACATGAGAGGACATGAGAGGAGAGGACAGGAGAGGAGAGGACATGAGAGGACACAAGAGGAGAGGACATGACCTCTCATTAAGGACATGAGAGGAGAGGAGAGGACACAAGAGAACATGAGAGGACACAAGAGGAGAGGACATGAGAGGAGAGGACAGGACAGAAGAGGAGAGGACATGAGAGGACAGGAGAGGACACAAGAGGACATGAGAGGACACAAGAGGAGAGGACATGAGAGGACACAAGAGGACATGAGAGGACATAAGAGGACACAAGAGGACATGAGAGGAGAGAAGAGGACATGAGAGGACATGAGAGGACACAAGAGGACACAAGAGGACAGAAGAGGACATGAGAGGACACGAGAGGACACAAGAGGACACAAGAGGACACGAGAGGACACGAGAGGACCTGAGAGGACACAAGAGGAGACGAGAGGACACGAGAGGAGAGGAGAGGAGAGGACACGAGAGGAGAGGAGAGGACACGAGAGGAGAGGAGAGGACACGAAAGGACAGGAGAGGACACGAGAGGACAGGAGAGGAAAGGAGAGGACACGAGAGGACAGGAGAGGAGAGGACATGAGAGGACATGAGAGGACAGGAGAGGACAGGAGAGGAGAGGACACACAAGGAGAGGACATGAGAGGAGAGGACATGAGAGGAGAGGACATGAGAGGACAGGAGAAGAGAGGAGAGGACACAAGAGGAGAGGACATGAGAGGACACAAAAGGAGAGGACATGAGAGGAGAGGACATGAGAGGACATGAGAGGACATGAGAGGACATGAGAGGACAGGAGAGGAGAGGACAGGAGAGGACACAAGAGAAAAGGACATGAGAGGATATGAGAGGACACAAGAGGAGAGGACATGAGAGAACATGAGAGGAGAGGACAGGACAGAAGAGGAGAGGACATGAGAGGACAGGAGAGGAGAGAAGAGGACATGAGAGGACACAAGAGGACACAAGAGGACATGAGAGGACATGAGAGGACACAAGAGTACATGAGAGGACACAAGAAGACATGACAGGACATGAGAGGACCTGAGAGGACACAAGAGGACACGAGAGGACACGAGAGGACACAAGAGGACACGAGAGGACACGAGAGGACCCGAGAGGACATGAGAGGACATGAGAGGACATGGGAGGACACGAGAGGACAGAAGAGGACATGAGAGGACACGAGAGGACAGAAGAGGACACGAGAGGACACAAGAGGACACAAGAGGACATGAGAGGACATGAGAGGACAGATGAGGACATGAGAGGACATGAGAGGACACAAGAGGACATGAGAGGACATGAGAGGACACAAGAGGACACGAGAGGACAGAAGAGGACATGAGAGGACACAAGAGGACATGAGAGGACACAAGAGTACATGTGAGGACACAAGAAGACATGACAGGACACGAGAGGACATGAGAGGACATGAGAGGACACAAGAGGACATGAGAGGACACAAGAGTACATGAGAGGACACAAGAGGACATGAGAGGACATGAGAGGACAGAAGAGGACATGAGAGGACACAAGAGGACATGAGAGGACACAAGAGGACATGAGAGGACATGAGAGGACACAAGAGGACATGAGAGGACATGAGAGGAGACAAGAGGACACAAGAGGACACAAGAGGACACGAGAGGACATGAGAGGACATGAGAGGACATGAGAGGACAGAAGAGGACATGAGAGGACAGAAGAGGACATGAGAGGACATGAGAGGACCTGAGAGGACACAAGAGGACACGAGAGGACATGAGAGGACACAAGAGGACACGAGAGGACAGAAGAGGACATGAGAGGACATGAGAGGACATGAGAGGACACAAGAAGACAGAAGAGGACATGAGAAGACAGAAGAGGACATGAGAGGACATGAGAGGACGTGAGAGGACACAAGAAGACAGAAGAGGACATGAGAGGACATGAGAGGACACGAGAGGACAGAAGAGGACACGAGAGGACATGAGAGGACACAAGAGGACATGAGAGGACATGAGAGGACACAAGAGGACACGAGAGGACAGAAGAGGACACGAGAGGACATGAGAGGACACAAGAGGACACAAGAGGACACGAGAGGACACGAGAGGACAGAAGAGGACACGAGAAGACACAAGAGGACACAAGAGGACATGAGAAGACAGAAGAGGACATGAGAGGACACAAGAGGACATGAGAGGACATGAGAGGACGTGAGAGGACACAAGAGGACAGAAGAGGACATGAGAAGACAGAAGAGGACATGAGAGGACACAAGAGGACATGAGAGGACATGAGAGGACACAAGAGGACATGAGAGGACATGAGAGGAGACAAGAGGACACAAGAGGACACAAGAGGACACGAGAGGACATGAGAGGACATGAGAGGACAGAAGAGGACATGAGAGGACATGAGAGGACCTGAGAGGACACAAGAGGACACGAGAGGACATGAGAGGACACAAGAGGACATGAGAGGACACAAGAGGACATGAGAGGACAGAAGAGGACATGAGAGGACACAAGAGGACATGAGAGGACACAAGAGTACATGAGAGGACACAAGAAGACATGACAGGACATGAGAGGACCTGAGAGGACACAAGAGGACACGAGAGGACATGAGAGGACACAAGAGGACATGAGAGGACACAAGAGGACATGAGAGGACACAAGAGGACATGAGAGGACATGAGAGGACACAAGAGGACATGAGAGGACACAAGAGGACATGAGAGGACATGAGAGGACACAAGAGGACAGAAGAGGACATGAGAGGACAAAAGAGGACATGAGAGGACACAAGAGGACACAAGAGGACAGAAGAGGACATGAGAGGACACGAGAGGACAGAAGAGGACAGAAGAGGACATGAGAGGACACGAGAGGACAGAAGAGGACATGAGAGGACACAAGAGGACATGAGAGGACAGAAGAGGACATGAGAGGACATGAGAGGACAGAAGAGGACATGAGAGGACAGAAGAGGACATGAGAGGACACAAGAGGACATGAGAGGACAGAAGAGGACATGAGAGGACACAAGAGGACATGAGAGGACACAAGAGGACATGAGAGGACAGAAAAGGACATGAGAGGACACAAGAGGACATGACAGGACATGAGAGGACACGAGAGGACACAAGAGGACACGAGAGGATATGAGAGGACATGAGAGGACACAAGAGGACATGAGAGGACACGAGAGGACAGAAGAGGACAGAAGAGGACATGAGAGGACACGAGAGGACAGAAGAGGACATGAGAGGACACAAGAGGACATGAGAGGACACAAGAGGACATGAGAGGACATGAGAGGACACAAGAGGACATGAGAGGACAGAAGAGGACATGAGAGGACACAAGAGGACATGAGAGGACAGAAGAGGACATGAGAGGACACGAGAGGACATGAGAGGACACAAGAGGACATGAGAGGACAGAAAAGGACATGAGAGGACACAAGAGGACATGACAGGACATGACAGGACACGAGAGGACCTGAGAGGACATGAGAGGACCTGAGAGGACATGAGAGGACATGAGAGGACATGAGAGGACACGAGAGGACAGAAGAGGACAGAAGAGGACACGAGAGGACACGAGAGGATACAAGAGGACATGAGAGGACACAAGAGGACAGAAGAGGACATGAGAGGACATGAGAGGACAGAAGAGGACATGAGAGGACACAAGAGGACATGACAGGACATGACAGGACATGAGAGGACATGACAGGACATGAGAGGACACAAGAGGACATGACAGGACATGAGAGGACACGAGAGGACCTGAGAGGACATGAGAGGACATGAGAGGACACAAGAGGACATGAGAGGACCTGAGAGGACATGAGAGGACATGAGAGGACACAAGAGGACATGAGAGGACATGAGAGGACAGAAGAGGACATGAGAGGACACAAGAGGACAGAAGAGGACATGAGAGGACAGAAGAGGACATGAGAGGACACGAGAGGACACAAGAGGACACGAGAGGACAGAAGAGGACATGAGAGGACACAAGAGGACATGAGAGGACAGAAGAGGACACGAGAGGACACAAGAGGACACGAAAGGACATGAGAGGACACAAGAGGACACGAGAGGACATGAGAGGACCTGAGAGGACATGAGAGGACATGAGAGGACACAAGAGGACACAAGAGGACATGAGAGGACAGAAGAGGACATGAGAGGACATGAGAGGACACAAGAGGACATGAGAGGACAGAAGAGGACATGAGAGGACACAAGAGGACATGAGAGGACAGAAGAGGACACGAGAGGACATGAGAGGACACAAGAGGACATGAGAGGACAGAAGAGGACATGAGAGGACACAAGAGGACATGAGAGGACACAAGAGGACATGAGAGGACACAAGAGGACATGAGAGGACAGAAAAGGACATGAGAGGACACAAGAGGACATGACAGGACATGAGAGGACACGAGAGGACACAAGAGGACACGAGAGGATATGAGAGGACATGAGAGGACACAAGAGGACATGAGAGGACACAAGAGGACATGAGAGGACAGAAGAGGACATGAGAGGACACAAGAGGACATGAGAGGACACAAGAGGACATGAGAGGACAGAAGAGGACATGAGAGGACACAAGAGGACATGAGAGGACACAAGAGGACATGAGAGGACACAAGAGGACATGAGAGGACAGAAAAGGACATGAGAGGACACAAGAGGACATGACAGGACATGAGAGGACACGAGAGGACACAAGAGGACACGAGAGGATATGAGAGGACATGAGAGGACACAAGAGGACATGAGAGGACACGAGAGGACAGAAGAGGACAGAAGAGGACATGAGAGGACACGAGAGGACAGAAGAGGACATGAGAGGACACAAGAGGACATGAGAGGACACAAGAGGACATGAGAGGACATGAGAGGACATGAGAGGACACAAGAGGACATGAGAGGACAGAAAAGGACATGAGAGGACACAAGAGGACATGAGAGGACACAAGAGGACATGAGAGGACAGAAGAGGACATGAGAGGACAGAAGAGGACATGAGAGGACACGAGAGGACATGAGAGGACACAAGAGGACATGAGAGGACAGAAAAGGACATGAGAGGACACAAGAGGACATGACAGGACATGAGAGGACACGAGAGGACCTGAGAGGACATGAGAGGACACAAGAGGACACGAGAGGATATGAGAGGACATGAGAGGACACAAGAGGACATGAGAGGACCTGAGAGGACATGAGAGGACATGAGAGGACATGAGAGGACACGAGAGGACAGAAGAGGACAGAAGAGGACATGAGAGGACACGAGAGGACACAAGAGGACATGAGAGGACACAAGAGGACATGAGAGGACAGAAGAGGACATGAGAGGACATGAGAGGACACAAGAGGACATGAGAGGACAGAAGAGGACATGAGAGGACACAAGAGGACATGACAGGACATGAGAGGACACGAGAGGACATGAGAGGACAGAAGAGGACATGAGAGGACACAAGAGGACATGAGAGGACCTGAGAGGACATGAGAGGACATGAGAGGACACAAGAGGACATGAGAGGACATGAGAGGACAGAAGAGGACATGAGAGGACACAAGAGGACAGAAGAGGACATGAGAGGACAGAAGAGGACATGAGAGGACACGAGAGGACACAAGAGGACACGAGAGGACAGAAGAGGACATGAGAGGACACAAGAGGACATGAGAGGACAGAAGAGGACACGAGAGGACACAAGAGGACACGAAAGGACATGAGAGGACACAAGAGGACACGAGAGGACATGAGAGGACACAAGAGGACACGAGAGGATATGAGAGGACATGAGAGGACACAAGAGGACATGAGAGGACCTGAGAGGACATGAGAGGACATGAGAGGACATGAGAGGACACAAGAGGACATGAGAGGACACAAGAGGACAAGAGAGGACACGAGAGGACACGAGAGGACATGAGAGGACACGAGAGGACATGAGAGGACACAAGAGGACATGAGAGGACACAAGAGGACATGAGAGGACAGAAGAGGACACGAGAGGACATGAGAGGACACGAGAGGACACAAGAGGACACGAAAGGACATGAGAGGACACAAGAGGACACGAGAGGACATGAGAGGACATGAGAGGACACAAGAGGACAATAGAGGACATGAGAGGACCTGAGAGGACACAAGAGGACACGAGAGGACCTTTGTCTGACTCAGTCTGACTTTACTCTTTTCATAACATATTTTTAAATGATTTGATTTTCAGTGTGGCTGAACAAAATATTCTCTATCAAATTGAGCCTCCCAGTTGAAACCTGGCCACCAACCAAAGTGATAAAGGACAACATGACGATGGCGTTGTGTCCGGCCGGAGCACAGTGCTGCAGCCTGAAGGTGGACAGAAGAGGCTCCACAGTTGCAGAGGGCCGTTTGAAGTGCGTCCTGAAACTAGAGCACTGCCAAGAGAAAAGACAAAGGCCTGCTATGCACCCAAGGCCACACGGCAGCATGCTACCTAGAGCATCCCCGCTCTGAGATGAAACACAATACAATGAGAGCTCTGTGTGATGAAGGCCCTCTGTTGGGTTTCCTTGTAACAACCACAGATCTCACCAAATGTATCATCTGTGCCCCAACAATATCTTGAGTGCATGTCCATTTGAAAACAAGCGTTTTCAACACATGTTGGGCTGGTCCTCATGCATTTGTATCTCATGAGTTGTTGCGTACTCACCCTTCCAGGGAAGTTGATGATCAAACAAATCCAGGAGAGGGAAAGCCTGACTTAAATGTAGATGTTAGCTTATGCCACTTGTTCCCTCTTTGCACTGCTGCCATCAACAGGCACCGAGCTTTACACATGAATAGCTCTTTCCATAGCAACTGCACACTGATATGCTAAGTACAACACATACATGTACATGCGATCTGATTCTGTTGTAGCACGCTGTCTCCATTGTTGTGCACACCAAAACCTATTTATAGTGTTCAAGCGCTGATTTCTAAGTGATCTAATTGGTTCAGAGTGTTTTCACATGTGCATTCTGGGTGATTATATAATGTGGTATTTCAATTGTGGCGTTTGGCAAACCAACACGCACAGGCGTTCAGCTTTAAATGATGTGTCTAATCTAGGGGGAAAACCAAAAAGTATGCGCTAGAATTTCAAACTTAGTTTAAAGCAGGCAATACGTTATGGTTTAGCATACCTGGTCAATATATGAGAATAATATAGTGCTTTCAATAAATGTGCCACAAGTACCAGCAAAAAAACTGCAATGTCCACTGTAGTTAATAGGGTTGATGATGGCTACTTGTTAATGTGCTCTTTCCACCACTGGATCCTACGTTAGAAAGTACTCAGGGGGGCAGGTACACAGTCTGCCAGCTGATAGAGCAACATTCAAACACAGGCCCGTGCAGAAGTCATGTCTGTCTTGTACATGACAAAAATGTCCATAATGTATTTATAAAAAAGCTTCTTTTATTATTTATTTATAATGTTTTTAAATGGACATGCAGTCAAGATATTTGTTGGGGCTTAGTGGCACAGATGATCTGCGGTTCTTACCAGAAACCCAACAGAGTGCCTTTAAGTGTCAAATCCCACAAAGCGCTCATTGTGTTTCATCTCAAAGCAGCCGTCTGAAAGCGGGGATGCTCTGGGTAGCATCATGCTGCCGTGTGGCCTTGGATGCATAGCAGGCCTTTGTTGCTTCTGTTGCAGTGAAGGGGAAAAGGAAGCGTGGCGCAGTAAGGTCTACTTACTAAATATTGACTACTTTTAAAAGAAACACCCACCCAGAGCCTCTCAGATGGATAACTGCCTCTGCTCAGCTCGTTGTGTGACATCAGACGCATTGGCCAGCTGGTTCTTGTTTTGAGCATGACGTCGCAGCTGAACGAGCTGGTCGAAGGGACGTTTTTAGAGAGCGCTCTAAGAAATACACACACTTCCATGCATTTATTTTATTTTTCTGCCAAGTAAGCCAAAGTTCCACCCCAGCTCTGTGGTATGCGGTTATAAGTCCGTCTGTGACGTCTTCGGATGTCTGAGTGCAACAAACCACCCTCAATGTTCATTTGCACACTAAAAATAAGCCCAGTAAAATAACATTACGCTTGGAAACATTTACAGTTTCACTCCTCTGACGATTATTTTTCCCCCAAGTTGTTACGGCTCTACAACTGGGGTTTGGAGTACGCTACGCACTTATGTTCTGAGCAAGTTTGTCCTTGGCGGCGAACATGATCCATGCAGCGGTTAGGTTTTCCATCACAACATAGCTGGGAGGTCAGTCTAGTCGAACATAAGTGCACCTTCCAGAGGACAGGGTTGGTCTGTGGGCCGCGGACCAAAACCGCTCGCAGCATCAACTGGAGAGGGGTCAAAGGTCATCAACCAGGAGTCAGAGGACGAACAAGATACAGGAACGAGGAAGAAACATGTTACCGTGTGATGCTTTGCTGCACTGGGCCTTGGACTGAGGATCGCATGTCAGGAGTTATTCTTGAAGTGGAGAACGGACCGCTCTTACTCTGTGAGTGTTACTTTGCCATCGCGCCTCATTCAGGGAAATCTGGACTTCTCCAACCCCCATGTGGAACTTCAGAGAGTTTCGTCGCGTAACTTTTCAATGAGCTCCAACCGCACGTCCTTCAGTAGTCCTTGTTTCCATCATACAGAGAAAGGCTTTGAGAAACATGTCCGACTCAATTGGCAGCAACGTCTCGAGAGCACTGGTTAATTGAATTCAGTGATCAGTGATGTGAGCGTACTCACATGTTTCCCTGTTTTCACAGAAACGTTGCCGTTCGGCAGTCTGGAGATAATTTGTGTAATTCGCAACAAGTGATTTCATGTGCTCACGCATGCTGCTGAGATCAGCAAAGAGAGCGAGGTCTGCCAACACTCACTGCTCAGGTCCAGCAGGCTGTGGCCTTCCTCTCTCCGATCTCAGAGAAGAGAGTCTCCATGTCGGTCCATTTCTTTGTCGTATTGTGTATTCCTTTCCGACAGGAAACTGACTGTGATGAATTGCTGTTGATGGGATGAGATTAATAGTTTTCATTAGGCACCCTCTGTATGTGTCACAGCAGGCCTTCCACTCACTCCAAACACAAACGAACACAGGACTTTCTTTCAGGAGACCACTGTTCGTGTCCCGTGCAGAACTAAAATGAAATGTTGACACTTCTACCACGCTCTTTTCCAGTTTTTTTATGTCTAAACCTTACTACCTGTGTTGAAGGAGGTTTATTTTGAAAATACATTATATCATTATCTATTGACCCGTCCACAGCTGACACTAGATGTGTATCTAGAGTCACAGTTTGTAGCTCGGGAGCACAAACTGTGTGGCACGTTGGGATGGGAACGTGTTGGTCCGTGCATTATCTGCGAGCATCTTCAATATCTAGCATCTTAATTGAGAAACTATTCAAGATATTTACAACAGATATCATGCAATTACAAGCTGAGAGCTGGATATGGAGCCAGACTCTGCACCTTTGATCACCAAGATCACCAAAAATATACAAACCTGAATAACAAAATGACACAATGTTGTTTTAAAGGGGTTAACGTGACGCATTTGAATATTGGCAATGAACCAAACCAAACACATCCACCACTCTGCACTTCCCACATTACAGCGGATTGAATTCATTAAATGGAGCTTTTTGCTCTCTAAGAAATAGAGAAATTGTTTGACTAATGCCGATCTGTACACTTTCAGCTTATTGAAATCATAATAAAGAAGTCATTAATGGAAGTTCTCCTCTCTAACTCAGAGCCGCATGTGGTCTTAAAGCTGCAGCCCGGCTCTCTGCACACATGTGGTTTGATTCAGTGCTGGGGAAAGATTACAGAGGAAACTTTGAGAAGCGATACGGAGCAGTTTCCTCTTATATTATGAAATCTCTAGGACGCCTGTATCAAAGCGAATACCTACTGAGCCCTATCGCTCTCCTTTATTGGGATCATGACTTTGTTCCTGTGGTGTTCAGGAGGCCATGCCAGCTTTAGCTGGACAGAGTTTCACATGATGCAAGCCTCCAGAAATGTTACAAAAGTTACCTCAGAAAACCTATCATTATAAAGTGAAAATAGCATGTGCGAATGCCAGTTTGGTTGCATTGGCAGGAGAGCTATCGCTCTGCAGGGTACGAATGCATGTACCCGAACACACAGGGAAGGTGAAGCGCGTCACATCTCACTGAAGTATTGTTTTGTCCATATTTAAATGGAACACAAGGTTTGTTTGATTGTAAAAACAGAAGCAAGCCAGCAACATGTTGCAGTTAGGGTGAGCAGTGTAATGCGGAGTAACCCCGCACATCCAACTTCAGACTGGTTTCAAGTTTGATGAAAATGCATTATTGAGACGGACCAGCGAGTTTTCAAATATCTTTATTGGAGGTTGGAGTGTTCTTTCCCACGGAAAGCTTGTAATTGTGTGTGGCAGCTAACCAGCGTAGCAGTCAGCCTAGAATGTTGGTGCTGAAACAGCATTTTCAGAACGAGAAAAAATAAACCATTGAATTAGAAATAAAAAACAAGAGCAATTGAAAAGAAGGAATACATGGGGCAAAAATACTTTTTGTTTTGGATGGTATTTGTTGGCTAACATGTACCAGAGCATTGCTGAGTACATTGCTAACACATAGCAGAGTACTGCTGAGTACATCACTAACACATAGCAGAGCACTGCTGAGTACATCGCTAACACGTACCAGAGCACTGCTGAGTACATAGCTAACACATAGCAGAGCACTGCTGAGTACATCGCTAACACATAGCAGAGCACTGCTGAGTACATCACTAACACATAGCAGAGCACTGCTGAGTACATCGCTAACACATAGCAGAGCACTGTTGAGTACATCGCTAACACATAGCAGAGCACTGCTGAGTACATCACTAACACATAGCAGAGCACTGCTGAGTACATCGCTAACACGTACCAGAGTACTACTGAGTACATCGCTAACACATAGCAGAGCATTGCTGAGTACATCGCTAACACATAGCAGAGCACTGCTGAGTACATCGCTAACACGTACCAGAGCACTGCTGAGTACATCGCTAACACATAGCAGAGCACTGCTGAGTACATCACTAACACATAGCAGAGCACTGCTGAGTACATCGCTAACACATAGCAGAGCACTGCTGAGTACATCACTAACACATAGCAGAGCACTGCTGAGTACATCGCTAACACATAGCAGAGCACTGTTGAGTACATCGCTAACACATAGCAGAGCACTGCTGAGTACATCACTAACACATAGCAGAGCACTGCTGAGTACATCGCTAACACGTACCAGAGTACTACTGAGTACATCGCTAACACATAGCAGAGCATTGCTGAGTACATCGCTAACACATAGCAGAGCACTGCTGAGTACATCGCTAACACGTACCAGAGCACTGCTGAGTACATCGCTAACACATAGCAGAGCACTGCTGAGTACATCACTAACACATAGCAGAGCACTGCTGAGTACATCGCTAACACATAGCAGAGCACTGTTGAGTACATCGCTAACACATAGCAGAACACTGCTGAGTACATCGCTAACACGTACCAGAGCACTGCTGAGTACATCGCTAACACGTACCAGAGTACTACTGAGTACATCGCTAACACATAGCAGAGCACTGCTGAGTACATCGCTAACACGTACCAGAAGACTACTGAGTACATCGCTAACACATAGCAGAGAACTGCTGAGTACATCGCTGAATAAAGTGCGTCTTACGACGCCTTGCAGGCCATTGGTGTCTATACAGATGTTAGCCAATGGGTTGCATTCATTCAATCACATGGGAAACCCCAGCAACCCCAAAAATGGGGGCATAATTCTTCATCAGGAGGTCTTCCTCACTCTCCAAGTCTTCGTACTCCCGTGAATCAATACCAAAGCCACTGATGTGACGTAGCAAAAAAAAACTGCAAAGCCTTACAAGAGCATATAAATCCATTTGACATGTTTATAACACAATTCAACCATAACTATTAACATACACCATAAATATGACTAGAGAGGACTCAAAGGTGACTCTAGAGAGCTCCCCAAGTTATGGAAATATACATTTTTATATCCCTAGCTTGATGCCACACATGATTGGCGCACCTTTCTGGAAAGTTTACGACCTACATAATCTGCCAATTGCGCCAAAACCACTGTGAGACAAAGCCACGTTCCAGGCCAAAAAAAATTAAATATGACTTACTTATGGATGAAACAATACTTGCTTGGTATGTTTTGGTGCATCTGCTTGAGCAGAGCCCCTCTGTTGTGGAACCAGAAGCGTCCAAGGTCCAGGAAGTAAGTTAGGGCATTTTTCCTCCAGGGACATACGGTACACAAAATGTGCACTAAATTAATTACTAAAAATATTTAACTTCACTTAATCAAAGTCAAACTTTGCAGGGATACTGTTACCACATAGTGATATTTTATAGTAGAACAAAAAGCAATGATATGCATAATTAAAAAGAGAAAATATATCCTGGAAGTCTTTTTTCTTCGAACTTTGTTTTCTCTTTTTTTCTTTCCTGTGTTCTATCATCAACCAAAAAAGCAGTAACACTTATACTGATATATAAACCTCTTAACCTCTTCTATACCTTTTGAAATTATTCAAATAGCTCTTGTGGTTGAGGAGATATTCTGTATTTAGTATGGGTATGCGAAACCATTCAAATCTTTTTAGAAAAATGACTGGGGCTTTACCGGGGATAAAACGTTATGCATCTCTTGCTTGTCTCTTTAATGTGCATTTTTTTATGTGGTATTTAATGTTTTGCTAATTAGTTTTTTTCATCTGTTATTTTTGGTGAAACTTGTATGTGCCTTCTTGGATTTCAAATCTCAATGTGCCTATCCTGGATAAATAAAGGTTGAATAAAATTTAAATAAACATGAACACTGTGTATCTGAAGCTTTACAGCCGGCTAAAAACCGAAGCAATGTCTTTGTTTTACACCATGAATAGGTAAAACAAAATGTATAGAAAATGACACTGTATTTTTTGCAGAATAAAGCTGGACAAAAATACGTTTTTAAACCATTGTCATTTATCTTTATCTTATACTTAATTCTTTTGAAGTTGTTGTCGTTGATTGTTGATTGTCACTCCTTCGTCTCATGTCTAATGTTTGCACCTTCCGCCTAGAAAAATTCCTCGTTTGTGTAAACATTCCTGGCAAATAAACGGATTCTGATTCTGATTCTGATTCTGAAACCACAATCACAATAGTCTGCAATGAAACCAAACAATCAGCGATTAAGACAGAAAAAATATTTATTGGTTAAAATAGCTTTTCACAGATACAATTAATGGGTTTTCGCTTTGCTATCATGCACTTACACTGTACAACAGTGGATCCCCGCGGATTAGCATTGAATTACGGCAACAAATGACTAATTGCTCCTGTTCCTGTCAATGGAAGACATCTCTCACAGAACCAGACGATGACACCGGTGGTCTGATGTCCGATATTATGCACTGTAGTGATTTTTGTGTTATAAAATAAATTAGTAACAAGTGTATCAGAAAAATCTTACCACTAACTGTGTGCATCATATTACATCCATATCAGCAAGATCTCAGTGCAAATGCCATTGTAGCTGAAAGATCCATGACACATGTAAGTACCGACAAAATGATGCTGGAATGACAGCTTTCTTTTAAATTACAGAAAAAGAAAGAGAGAAAAAAGCCCCAAATTGAGTTTATCCTAGTGTTTGGTAGTTGTGGAGCTACATTGGCATATATTTGAACTTAACTGACTAAATATTAGTCCAGATCTATAAGCAGTCTTCTAAAAACTCACATTTTTTTATGCGACACAGTTAGCTTGGTTTACAGTACTAAATATCTATTTCTCAAGCAGCAACGGTTACATTGAATCTGAAAAAAAACAATACCTACAGAACGAAGAAAGAAAAAAATCATTCACTGAAATATGTAAAACGCAGATAAATCATTCTACCGTCTTTCTCTACAGCCCGCAAAAGATGAAGAAGAAGAGATAACAGTAATAAAGCCTTCCTTTATGAGAGCCACGTGGAACCCCTCATCCCGCCGCTCTCCCAACACACACCCCTCAACATAGACAAATAAAAACCACTAAATGAAAACATGACACCACATAAATTCAAAGTTTATCAGGAAACAACAGTCCACGCTGACTGACAAAGTTACTAAAGAGGAAACAAAATGTAATGTTTTACTGTCAATAAATATACAGTTTGTGGGGAGTTAATGGAAGATGTTATCTGTGAGTGAGAGATACTGGATAGTAGTCAAATTTTCCTCTTAGTGGTAGGTGTCCTACGGATGCCAAGCAATAAATATTCACTACAACAGATATTAAGCGTTCTCTTTACATATTCTTTGTCTGGATAATGACTCCCGTCTTTGTCGCGACTGAAATGTTTTTAAATGGAGAACTGGGACACGGCAGTTCCGGTGAGGGGAAAACAGAAGACGGTGTGTTTAAAAACGCTGATTCTGAACTGAAGTGAGCTTCATGACTTTAACCCTGCAAGTCTTGTATTTAAAATGTTGTGGCGTTGATCATTTGGGGCGTGGATGGGTATGGAGATGTGTTTGTTGCTGCTACTGGACTTTCCTTTTATTTTCGTTTAATTGACAGAAGTAAGGCTAAGTTTGAATCTGCTCACATGTTTAACAAAAAAGAAAAGAAACATAACTAAGAAGGCACCCTGGTATAGAGCTGTCCCAACACCTTTCAGAAATCAGCTCTGACAGCGGTTCATTAAGAAATGCTGTCACCAATAGGAAGAATAACAGAAACTGTGAAAACAAGAAGAAGGCTTTTTCCTTTAAGTGTAACCGTGGCGACCAGAGTGATGGCCACCCCCCTGTGGCTGATTCCTCAAAGCTCCCTAAAAGGTTACGGTAAAGGTCATTGAAGACAAAACAAAGAAAAACACATTTGCAACTTGTACCATTTTGACTGTTACATAACAAGTTGTAATGTCTCGGAGTGACTAAGAGTCTCTGAGCCACCTGTCTGAACATTGTGATGGAGTGTTTCCTGACTCTCCGGCTGCAGCCGCACATCCCGTCCTTCAGGCAGAGGGGTCGGGGAACCGGGGCTTACACGTCCAGGTCGTCAGGCCTGGGTCGGCTGCTCATCCGGCTGCTGGCCCGGCTGCAGGGCCTGGCGTCCATCAGCGCCAGCGGCTGCATCTCGTGTCCCGCCGTGGACGGCAGTTTCTTATGCTCCTGGGTGTCGTCCGGGAAGTCAAAGGCCTGCGCGTGGGAGTTTGAAATAGTGCTTCCTCCGCCGTTCTGGCCGAGCCGGTGCTGCTCCGTGGAGTAGTTGGCCCAGTTCTGCTCAGTGGCCTGCTTGTTGTAATTGCGACACGAGCCGGTCCCCCGCTCGCCCGTGACCAGCTTGTAGCCCGGCGGGGACATGGGCGAGAGCGGCGCCGTGGGCGAGGAGCAGCCGTTGTAGTAGGCGTACTTGGTGGTGGACAGATCCTTCGGGGTGGGGCTCAGCGTGCCCCCGCTCGGGTAGACGACGGGCGGCTGGCGGCCCTTCACGCGGTCCTTGATCCTCTTGAAGAACACGTAGAAAAGCTCAATGACGTTGAGCATCAGGGACACCAGGGAGACCACCAGCATGAAGATGATGAACACGGTCTTCTCCGTGGGACGCGACAGGAAGCAGTCCACCCTGTGTGGGCACGGATCCCTCTCGCAGGTGTAGACCGCGTTGAGGCTGAACCCGTAGATGTACCACTGGATGACCAGGAAGCCCACCTCGAACATGGACTTGAAGAAGATGCTGACGATGTAGGTTCTGAGCAGGGCCCCTTTCATCTTCACTTTGCCGTGCTCCTCGATGCCGTACTTCAGCTTCTTCATCTCGATCTTCTTCAGCGGGATATCCACGTCGCCGCCGTCATTTTGCACCGCCCTGAGAATCTCCTCCTTCCTGGCGAACTTCTGCTCTTTCCGGTTCAGGTAGAAGACGTGAGCCAGGTAGAGGAGCGTGGGCGTCGACACGAAGATGATCTGGAGGACCCAGAAGCGGACGTGGGAGATGGGGAAGGACTTGTCGTAGCACACGTTCTCGCAACCGGGCTGCTGGGTGTTGCATTTGAACGCCGACTGCTCGTCTCCCCAAGCCGATTCCACCGCGGTGCCCAGGACCAGGATCCTGAAGATGAAGAGGACCGACAGCCAGACCTTGCCCCCGGCAGTGGAGTAGGCCTGGACCTTGTCCAGCAGGCGACCCAGAGCACTCCAGTCCCCCATTCTCAGGAAGCGTTAGCTGGGGAAGAAAAAGGAACAGTGTTGAACTGGCAACACCAACTACTTGTTATGAGTTCAGCCCGTTCTATGACACCATGTCTATAATGTAATACAACATACTTACAATAGGCTTATAGCACGGTTTAATTACAGCTATAATAATAATATAATAATATAGCTATTAAGCACTCATAAATACCCATTATGCTTTAGCATGTTATAATGACTTCTCAATAATCACTGGGGACTTAGGATGAAATTATATAATACATTACAACCTTAAGCTAAGTGAAAACAAATATTAAATCAATGCATTAACAACGCACAAAACATGAGTGACCAGCAATTAGGAAGTATTGTGATATTTGACCTTATTAGTCATCATAAAATGCTTTATAATGTGTTTTGATTTTTGTTATAAAGCATTATGAATATTCAGGGACGCTTATGACTATAATTATGCAGCGCTATAAGCAGATTACAATGCATCATATAACAGCAGATCAGCATCCTCAGGATTCTGGCCTCTCGGAAGCCTTTTGTGATTAAACAGCGGCGTTATTGAAGGAGACAAAACAAGAACGTTTGGTGACGCAAAACACAACTAATCCAATTACCGGGAGCAGGGGCCGAAAAAACATTTGGGAGGGTTTATGAATCGCTGCCCTTAAGAGCCACCCGAAGAGGAGAACACATGCAATTAAATTGGACTCATTGAGCAACAACAACTGGTATTCATCCAAAACAAGAGGTGCTTTTGATTGAATGGAGAGGGCGAGTTTGAGAAACCCTTAAATTATTTGCATCCGCAAGATGATCAAATCTCAGACCCAGCGGCGGTTTAAAACATTTTTTTTAAGGAACCTCTCCGACGAGGAGCGACCGGGGAAAACAGGAGACCCGATTAATAATCTAATATTACTAAACGACGTTTGCAACACAGAACATCTTAAAATATATTCAAATATCTTTTGGGGGTAAGAAACAGACTTCTCTCAGTCTCGAGCACCGCTGTGGACCCGGTGATGCCGTGTCTCAATCATCTGACGGGACAGCTCAACATTACACGCCAGCTGAGGATATCTGCTCGGTTTTTGTTTCGTGTCAAAGTTTATACATGTTAACAACTTACTCCTGTTCTTCTGCAGCAAAAGTATCTGCTTCAACTGGCAACCTCTAAAAAAAGAGTCTCACTCTCGCTGTTCTTGAAGGAGAAGAAAATAAAAGTGAGGAATAAAAAAAGACCAAAATAAAAGCGTGTCTGCGTCAGAGAGCGGTAGAAGATCTGCTTTAGCGGTGCAGAGGGAAGGGGATGGGGGTCAGGCTCGCAGAGAAGATCCTCTTGAAACATCAACCCAGAACCCAAAAGCAGCTCCCTGTTGCCGGTCTGCTCCCAAACCGCTGAGTGGACACGAGTCGATCCAGACTCAGTCCAGAGCTTTAAAGGGGCGTCCCGCTGGAGAGGAATGTTTCTTTCATCTTCGCTACAAATTCAGCCAAAGGTTTGAGGATGCAAAACACCAGTGGGGGTTCTGGGTGAAGAACTAGTGCCTCCTCATCAAGAACATGAACTAGTGCCTCATTAAGAACATTAACTAGTGCCTCCTCGTCAAGAACATGAACTAGTGCCTCATTAAGAACATGAACTAGTGCCTCCTCATCAAGAACATGAACTAGTGCCTCATCAAGAACATGAACTAGTGCCTTCTCATCAAGAACATGAACTAGTGCCTCCTCGTCAAGAACATGAACTAGTGCCTTCTCATCAAGAACATGAACCAGTGCCTCCTCAAGAACATGAACTAGTGCCTCCTCATCAAGAACATGAACTAGTGCCTCCTCAAGAACATGAACTAGTGCCTCCTCAAGAACATGAACTAGTGCCTTCTCAAGAACATGAACTAGTGCCTCATCAAGAACATGAACTAGTGCCTCATCAAGAACATGAACTAGTGCCTCATCAAGAACATGAACTAGTGCCTCATCAAGAACATGAACTAGTGCCTCATCAAGAACATGAACTAGTGCCTCATCAAGAACATGAACTAGTGCCTCCTCGTCAAGAACATGAACTAGTGCCTCATCAAGAACATGAACTAGTGCCTCCTCAAGAACATGAACTAGTGCCTCCTCATCAAGAACATGAACTAGTGCCTTCTCATCAAGAACATGAACTAGTGCCTCCTCAAGAACATGAACTAGTGCCTCCTCATCAAGAACATGAACTAGTGCCTCCTCAAGAACATGAACTGGTGCCTCATCAAGAACATTAACTAGTGCCTCTTCATCAAGAACATGAACTAGTGCCTCCTCATCAAGAACATGAACTAGTGCCTCCTCAAAAACATGAACTAGTGCCTCATCAAGAACATGAACTAGTGCCTCCTCATCAAGAACATGAACTAGTGCCTGCTCAAGAACATGAACTAGTGCCTCATCAAGAACATGAACTAGTGCCTCCTCAAGAACATGAACTAGTGCCTCCTCAAGAACATGAACTAGTGCCTCATCAAGAACATGAACTAGTGCCTCATCAAGAACATGAACTAGTGCCTCATCAAGAACATGAACTAGTGCCTCCTCGTCAAGAACATGAACTAGTGCCTCTTCATCAAGAACATGAACTAGTGCCTCATCAAGAACATGAACTAGTGCCTCCTCATCAAGAACATGAACTAGTGCCTCATCAAGAACATGAACTAGTGCCTCCTCAAGAACATGAACTAGTGCCTCTTCATCAAGAACATTAACTAGTGCCTCCTCATCAAGAACATGAACTAGTGCCTCCTCAAGAACATGAACTAGTGCCTCATCAAGAACATGAACTAGTGCCTCCTCGTCAAGAACTTGAACTAGTGCCTCCTCAAGAACATGAACTAGTGCCTCCTCAAGAACATGAACTAGTGCCTCCTCAAGAACATGAACTAGTGCCTCATCAAGAACATGAACTAGTGCCTTTTCATCGAGAACATGAACTAGTGCCTCCTTATCAAGAACATGAACTAGTGCCTCATCAAGAACATGAACTAGTGCCTCCTCATCAAGAACATGAACTAGTGCCTCCTCATCAAGAACATGAACTAGTGCCTCCTCATCAAGAACATGAACTAGTGCCTCCTCATCAAGAACATGAACTAGTGCCTCCTCATCAAGAACATGAACTAGTGCCTCCTCATCAAGAACATGAACTAGTGCCTCCTCATCAAGAACATGAACTAGTGCCTCATCAAGAACATGAACTAGTGCCTCCTCATCAAGAACATAAACTAGTGCCTCATCAAGAACATGAACTAGTGCCTCATCAAGAACATGAACTAGTGCCTCATCAAGAACATGAACTAGTGCCTTCTCCTCAAGAACATGAACTAGTGCCTCATCAAGAACATGAACTAGTGCCTCCTCAAGAACATGAACTAGTGCCTTCTCATCAAGAACATGAACTAGTGCCTCCTCATCAAGAACATGAACTAGTGCCTCCTCAAAAACATGAACTAGTGCCTCATCAAGAACATGAACTAGTGCCTCCTCATCAAAAACATGAACTAGTGCCTCCTCAAGAACATGAACTAGTGCCTCCTCAAGAACATGAACTAGTGCCTCCTCAAGAACATGAACTAGTGCCTCATCAAGAACATGAACTAGTGCCTCATCAAGAACATGAACTAGTGCCTCATCAAGAACATGAACTAGTGCCTCATCAAGAACATGAACTAGTGCCTCATCAAGAACATGAACTAGTGCCTCCTCGTCAAGAACATGAACTAGTGCCTCTTCATCAAGAACATGAACTAGTGCCTCCTCAAGAACATGAACTAGTGCCTCCTCATCAAGAACATGAACTAGTGCCTCATCAAGAACATGAACTAGTGCCTCCTCAAGAACATGAACTAGTGCCTCTTCATCAAGAACATTAACTAGTGCCTCCTCATCAAGAACATGAACTAGTGCCTCCTCAAGAACATGAACTAGTGCCTCATCAAGAACATGATCTAGTGCCTCCTCGTCAAGAACTTGAACTAGTGCCTCCTCAAGAACATGAACTAGTGCCTCCTCAAGAACATGAACTAGTGCCTCCTCAAGAACATGAACTAGTGCCTCATCAAGAACATGAACTAGTGCCTTTTCATCAAGAACATGAACTAGTGCCTCCTTATCAAGAACATGAACTAGTGCCTCATCAAGAACATGAACTAGTGCCTCCTCATCAAGAACATGAACTAGTGCCTCCTCAAGAACATGAACTAGTGCCTCCTCAAGAACATGAACTAGTGCCTCCTCATCAAGAACATGAACTAGTGCCTCCTCATCAAGAACATGAACTAGTGCCTCATCAAGAACATGAACAAATGCCTCATCAAGAACATGAACTAGTGCCTCCTCATCAAGAACATGAACTAGTGCCTCCTCAAGAACATGAACTAGTGCCTCCTCATCAAGAACATGAACTAGTGCCTCATCAAGAACATGAACTAGTGCCTCCTCATCAAGAACATAAACTAGTGCCTCATCAAGAACATGAACTAGTGCCTCATCAAGAACATGAACTAGTGCCTCATCAAGAACATGAACTAGTGCCTTCTCCTCAAGAACATGAACTAGTGCCTCATCAAGAACATGAACTAGTGCCTCCTCAAGAACATGAACTAGTGCCTTCTCATCAAGAACATGAACTAGTGCCTCCTCATCAAGAACATGAACTAGTGCCTCATCAAGAACATGAACTAGTGCCTTCTCATCAAGAACATGAACTAGTGCCTCATCAAGAACATGAACTAGTGCCTCCTCAAGAACATGAACTAGTGCCTCATCAAGAACATGAACTAGTGCCTCCTCAAGAACATGAACTAGTGCCTTCTCATCAAGAACATGAACTAGTGCCTCCTCATCAAGAACATGAACTAGTGCCTCATCAAGAACATGAACTAGTGCCTCATCAAGAACATGAACTAGTGCCTCATCAAGAACATGAACTAGTGCCTTCTCATCAAGAACATGAACTAGTGCCTCATCAAGAACATGAACTAGTGCCTCCTCAAGAACATGAACTAGTGCCTTCTCATCAAGAACATGAACTATTGCCTTCTCTTCAAGAACATGAACTAGTGCCTCCTCAAGAACATGAACTAGTGCCTCCTCAAGAACATGAACTAGTGCCTCCTCAAGAACATGAACTAGTGCCTCCTCAAGAACATGAACTAGTGCCTCCTCAAGAACATTAACTAGTGCCTCCTCAAGAACATTAACTAGTGCCTCATCAAGAACATGAACTAGTGCCTCCTCAAGAACATGAACTATTGCCTCATCAAGAACATGAACTAGTGCCTCCTCATCAAGAACATGAACTAGTGCCTCCTCATCAAGAACATGAACTAGTGCCTCATCAAGAACATGAACTAGTGCCTCCTCAAGAACATGAACTAGTGCCTCCTCAAGAACATGAACTAGTGCCTCCTCATCAAGAACATGAACTAGTGCCTCCTCATCAAGAACATGAACTAGTGCCTCATCAAGAACATATACTAGTGCCTCCTCAAGAACATGAACTAGTGCCTCCTCATCAAGAACATGAACTAGTGCCTCATCAAGAACATGAACTAGTGCCTCCTCATCAAGAACATGAACTAGTGCCTCATCAAGAACATTAACTAGTGCCTCATCAAGAACATGAACTAGTGCCTCCTTATCAAGAACATGAACTAGTGCCTCATCAAGAACATGAACTAGTGCCTCATCAAGAACATGAGCTAGTGCCTCCTCATCAAGAACATGAACTAGTGCCTCATCAAGAACATTAACTAGTGCCTCCTCATCAAGAACATGAACTAGTGCCTCCTCAAGAACATGAACTAGTGCCTCCTCATCAAGAACATGAACTAGTGCCTCCTCATCAAGAACATGAACTAGTGCCTCTTCATCAAGAACATGAACTAGTGCCTCATCAAGAACATGAACTAGTGCCTCATCAAGAACATGAACTAGTGCCTCATCAAGAACATTAACTAGTGCCTTATCAAGAACATGAACTAGTGCCTCCTCATCAAGAACATGAACTAGGGCCTCATCAAGAACATGAACTAGTGCCTCCTCATCAAGAACATGAACTAGTGCCTCCTCATCAAGAACATGAACTAGTGCCTCATCAAGAACATGAACTAGTGCCTCATCAAGAACATGAACTAGTGCCTCATCAAGAACATTAACTAGTGCCTCATCAAGAACATGAACTAGTGCCTCATCAAGAACATTAACTAGTGCCTCCTCATCAAGAACATGAACTAGTGCCTCCTCATCAAGAACATGAACTAGTGCCTCCTCAAGAACATGAACTGGTGCCTCATCAAGAACATTAACTAGTGCCTCTTCATCAAGAACATGAACTAGTGCCTCATCAAGAACATGAACTAGTGCCTCATCAAGAACATGAACTAGTGCCTCATCAAGAACATGAACTAGTGCCTCCTCATCAAGAACATTAACTAGTGCCTCCTCATCAAGAACATGAACTAGTGCCTCATCAAGAACATTAACTAGTGCCTTATCAAGAACATGAACTAGTGCCTCATCAAGAACATGAACTAGTGCCTCCTCAAGAACATGAACTAGTGCCTCCTTATCAAGAACATGAACTAGTGCCTCATCAAGAACATTAACTAGTGCCTCTTCATCAAGAACATGAACTAGTGCCTCATCAAGAACATGAACTAGTGCCTCATCAAGAACATGAGCTAGTGCCTCCTCATCAAGAACATGAACTAGTGCCTCATCAAGAACATGAACTAGTGCCTCATCAAGAACATGAACTAGTGCCTCCTCATCAAGAACATGAACTAGTGCCTCCTCATCAAGAACATGAACTGGTGCCTCATCAAGAACATGAACTAGTGCCTCCTCATCAAGAACATGAACTAGTGCCTCCTCATCAAGAACATGAACTGGTGCCTCATCAAGAACATTAACTAGTGCCTCATCAAGAACATGAACTAGTGCCTCCTCATCAAGAACATGAACTAGTGCCTCATCAAGAACATGAACTAGTGCCTCATCAAGAACATGAACTAGTGCCTCATCAAGAACATGAACTAGTGCCTCCTCATCAAGAACATGAACTAGTGCCTCCTCATCAAGAACATGAACTAGTGCCTCTTCATCAAGAACATGAACTGGTGCCTCATCAAGAACATTAACTAGTGCCTCATCAAGAACATGAACTAGTGCCTCCTCATCAAGAACATGAACTAGTGCCTCATCAAGAACATGAACTAGTGCCTCATCAAGAACATGAACTAGTGCCTCCTCATCAAGAACATGAACTAGTGCCTCCTCATCAAGAACATGAACTAGTGCCTCCTCATCAAGAACATGAACTAGTGCCTCCTCATCAAGAACATGAACTAGTGCCTCCTCATCAAGAACATGAACTGGTGCCTCATCAAGAACATTAACTAGTGCCTCATCAAGAACATGAACTAGTGCCTCCTCAAGAACATGAACTGGTGCCTCATCAAGAACATTAACTAGTGCCTCATCAAGAACATGAACTAGTGCCTCCTCAAGAACATGAACTGGTGCCTCATCAAGAACATTAACTAGTGCCTCATCAAGAACATTAACTAGTGCCTCATCAAGAACATGAACTAGTGCCTCATCAAGAACATGAACTGGTGCCTCATCAAGAACATTAACTAGTGCCTCATCAAGAACATGAACTAGTGCCTCCTCAAGAACATGAACTGGTGCCTCATCAAGAACATTAACTAGTGCCTCATCAAGAACATTAACTAGTGCCTCATCAAGAACATTAACTGGTGCCTCATCAAGAACATTAACTGGTGCCTCTTCAAGAACATTAACTAGTGCCTCCTCAAGAACATGAACTAGTGCCTCATCAAGAACATGAACTAGTGCCTCA
>NC_136591.1:285000-345000 GCF_910589615.1 Taurulus bubalis
ATGTGGATGGCGCTTGTTCACAACAGATCAACACTACTGTTGGAGTAAACAAAAACTAAGACCTCCCTTTGCTTCCTTAACATTGCCATCGCGCTCATATCTACGCACAGTTCTGCAAAGTGAGTGGACCTGAGGTAGCAAAACCAAATCTAATACCCTTTGAGATTGATGAATAAAAAATAATAATAATATGCCTCTTCACCTTAGTTCATTTTTCTTAAAACCTCCCAAATCAATTAACACTCTCAAGTCAAAACTACATGTCGATAATAATAAAAAAAAAGGATGCAACAACATTTTTAAGACAAAACCTTTCTACCAGAGTTCTGAGTCCTGAGTTCCACTGTGGAAGTTTATCCTACTGAAGATAGTAGCATTGATCAACCCTTCACAATATACACATGCAGTGTGATTATAGTAGGAAGGCGTACTTACAAAAGTATTCATAATAAAAGCTGATATTGTAACATTTTGGGAGCAAATAGTCAAACTTACCAAAATGATGCAAATGGTGAGATATTCTTGAAGTATAAAACAAATGCGTATACACAAATATACATCCTAACAAGACGGTCCTAGCAGAGGCCTTTTTTTTTTTATTCCTCCCCAGATTTTAAAAACTATTCAAGCCTATATTTTCTATAAAAAAAATAAATAAAAAAAAGGCAATTCTTCAAATAGTCCACAATACCACTCGGTGACGTTTTCTCTTGCATAAAAAAAAAAAAAAAAAAAAAACAAACACAAAAATACTAGCTCCTTCATTCCGGAATCAAGATTTGAAAAATTCTTGGATTAAAAAGAAAGACTTTAAAAAGTCAAATCATTTAAATTAAAGTTTTTTTGGTGAGCCTTAATAGCCGTAATATTGGTCCAGCGCCGGCTGCTCAGTAGAGGCCCGGGATGATGCGGTACTGGACCGTCCTGCAGTACTCGTCCCAGGCAGAGCCGTACTTCCTCCTGCAGGCGCTCATGTCCCGGGCGTCTCGGTGCACCAGCAGGATGATGAAGTAGATCATGTAGTACCACGGCAGCAGGTGGCTGAAGCCTGAGAGTTAAAAACACTTTCAAGTCAACTATTCATAGCATTATTATCCTGCTGCAAATGTCATGTTTTATTTACCACAGCCAAGCTACAACAATCCAGAACTAAAACCACGTTTAGTGCGGAGCTAAGCTCAAGTTATCACGTTCACTTTAAGAAAATCCATGAAATTAACTGGTAGCTTTTGGTGGATTTTATATGTATTTATATGAATATTAAACTATCTTCGGCCCAGAGACAGTGAACTAGGCGGTATAAAACATGGCTGTCGGCTCTGGGTCCTCACTGCTCGCCTCACGCTTGGTCATCAAGCTGCGTCTGGAACTCACCGTGATAATTGGGATGCTAATTTTGTCTTTTATTTTGTTAAACAGTAGGTGCATTAACGTCTGCACTTTAGTGTCTTAGTACAACGAGCTACGCTAACAAGCGCAGATGCTAATAACTGCTGGAATCTCACATTAAATACAGTGTAGTTTCCGGTAATCACTCAAGTGACTGGTTTCATTTCCTTAGGTGCAACGTGAACTCACCGCAGGGCAGGGACCAGGCCAGGGCCATGAACAGGTCTCCCAGGTAGTTGGGGTGGCGGACCACGCCCCACCAGCCAGAGACCAGCAGACTCCTTCCTGTCGCTGTGGGGATCGTCTGCAGGTCTGCAGAGAACAGACATAGGTTACCGCATATTGAAGCAGGCATCATGAAGCTTGAGGGCATATGGCGTTCCAACGGTCTGGAGGAGGCTGTGGGCCCTGTTGTGTGTCTGGATAGATTTTTTATCAACCTCGACCAACTGTCTTCAATGGCTTATTTGAGGAGTTTCAGTCAGGATTTAGAAAGCATCATAGCACAGAGACACTAGTGACAATTACCAATGACCTTCTAGTTGCATCAGATAGGGGACTTCACCTTCTATATGCTTCCTTTAGGCAGTATTATCAGAAAACACTCCATAAACTTTCACTGCTATGCCGATGATACTCAACTAAATTTGTGGATCAAGCCAGATGAAACCCACCAGGTTGTTAAACTTCAAGCGTGTCTTAAAGACATCAAAACCTGGATGACCTGCAACTTCCTGCTGCTGAACTCGGACAAGACTGAAGTTATTTTACTCGGACCAGAACACCTCAGAAATCAAGTATCTGATGATATGGTTTCTCTGGATGGCATCGCTCTGGCATCTACCACCACCGTAAGGAATCTCTGAGTTATTTTTGACCAGGACCTGTCCTTTGGCTCTCACGTGAAACAGATCTCAAGGACCGCCTTTTTCCACCTACGAAACATCTCAAAGATCCGGCACATCCTGTCTCAACGCGATGCAGAAACATTGATCCACGCATTTGTTAGTTCAAGACTGGATTACTGTAACTCTGTATTATCAGGCTGCTCCGGTAAGTCCCTTGGATCTCTCCAGTTGATCCAGAATGCTGCAGCTCGTGTACTAACAAGGACGCAGAAGAGAGATCACATTACTCCTGTACTAGCTGTTCTCCACTGGCTTCCTGTAAGATCGAGAATCATATTTGAAATCCTTCTCCTCGCCTACAAAGCCTTAACTGGTGATGCACCATCATATATTAAGGAGCTTATAGTGCCATATTACCCCACTAGAGCGTTAGGCTCACTGAATGCAGGGTTACTTGTGGTTCCCAGAGTGTTAAAAAGTAGGTTGGGGTCTAGAGCTTTCAGTTATCAGGCTCCTCTTCTGTGGAATCAGCTTCCACTTTCAGTCCGGGGGTCAGGCACGGTCACCTCATTTAAGAGTAGACTTAAGACTTTCCTCTTTGATAGCGCTTATAGTTAGGGCTGTTTCAGGCTTATAGTTAGGGCTGTTTCAGGCTTATAGTTAGGGCTGTTTCAGGCTTATAGTTAGGGCTGTTTCAGGCTTATAGTTAGGGCTGGTTCAGGCTTATAGTTAGGGCTGGTTCAGGCTTATAGTTAGGGCTGTTTCAGGCTTATAGTTAGGGCTGTTTCAGGCTTATAGTTAGGGCTGGCTCAGGTTTGCCCTGGTCCAGCCCCTAGATATGCTGCTATAGGCCTAGACTGCTGGGGGACATCTTAGGATACACTGAGCTCCTCTTCTCTTCTTCTTTTCCTTCTGGATAAATTATTGTCTCTTCAATGCACATCACCGTAAAAGTCGGGTTACAAGCCACTTCTGCCTCCAGTCAGTGTCCCCGCTGCTGCTGCTGCTGCTACTGCCCGTGTTCTCTCTGCCCAAGTCGGGTGTCGAACCGGAGCTGGTCCTGCTACCTTCGGTGGTTGTCGTGGAGCTAGCAGAAGTTAGCTGGGAACTAGCAGAGCGCTAGCTGGCTACAGCGGGGAGCTGAAGGGGACACTGACCGAAGGTAGTAGCGGCTTGTAACCCGACTTTTACGATACTAACTCTAACTCTAACTCGCTGATGGAACCGGCCTTGAACCGGTTCTGCCTGCTGCCATGGCCCTGCTGATGCCCCCCCCCCTCCTCTCTACCTCCATCTGCTTCATGCAACGTGGCTATCTGGATCATGGACCATGCCTACTACTCATTATATGAATAATTTCTGTCATATTGATGTAATGTGCTGTAACTCTGTTACGTTATTCATTCTGGTCACATGACATCTATTGCTTCTGTCCATCCGGGGAGAGGGATCCTCCTCTGTTGCTCTCCCTCAGGTTTCTTCCCCTTTTTCCCTGTGAAAGGGTTTTTACTATCTTTATTTGGGGGAGTTTTTCCTGATCCGATGTGAGGTCCTGGGACAGGATGTTATGTGTACAGATTGTAAAGCCCTCCGAGGCAAACTTGTATTTGTATATAAAATAAACTGAATTACCACGGAGACATAGGAGATGGACCAAGATATGAAGGGGTATCTGAACCCGCTTTGCACACGCTACTGAAATCATTCACTTATTGACGAACTCTAGCGAGCTCAAACATCAGGAGACGAAGAGTCCTCTCATGACACAACCACGGCATAGTTAGCGTTAAGTCCACAGCAGAACTTACGAGACAGCTTGGGGTCCGTTGGGTTCCTCCTGAAGGCGTTCTTCTCAGAGTTGGACTTCCTGAAGATGTAGAAGCCAACGACTGAAAGAGAGAAACCAAGAGAAAACGTAAACATCCAACTCAACTCTCAAGGCTGGGGGATGAAAATATGACTTTACCTCTTTGGAACTTAACTATTAGTCTTTTTTTTAATCTAATTAGCTGTACATAAAGTAACAAGAACTAGAGACAAACGCAGGTCTGTCAACATATTCCAGATGTGTGCTGCTTACGCTTGAGTGTGACGATGGCTCCGACGGCGGGGAGGCTCAGCTGGTTGGGGTGGCTGACCAGGTAGTAGGCCTGCAGGGTGTAGGTGAAGGGAACCCACACCAGATCCCCAAAGGCCAGCATGAAGCCAAAGCCATCGTGCATCAAGTCCATGGTGGTCAGGATGGCCTCCTGAGGAACGACAGAAACATTCAGCACTTTGCTTTCAGGAATGCTGAAGTTTATTTTGTATTCATCAACATGTTCTCTGAATTCCCATAGCGATATGCTTGAGGAAGTGTCTGAGTAAGCGTACCTCGTTCCAGAGGCCGTCCACCACGTAGAGCAGCTGGAAGAGGTTCACGAGGATCATGGAGTACGATGGAGCCTCCAGGCGCTGCAGCTTCATCTCAGCCAGCGCCATCGCAAAGTTGATCAAACACTGAAAACAAAGCAGAATCATTACGAATGCTTCAGAAATCACAGAATGCTGTGGAGACATTCGTGAAGACGCCTGCCAACTGTCATAAGACGTTGTGGAGAAACAATGATGTGCATGCAGGATGAACGAGCAGCTAGAACATCTAAACTGAAAGTCTGCGTTCACCCACAGCCATGAGCAAACACAAGGCGTTCTGATTGTCAGGCTCTGAGGTTCAGAATACATTCCACATGTGGCCACCAGAGGGTGCGATGTGTGCATAAAAGGGCCGGCCCCATTGGAACTTCATCATCAACCTGTAAGTAGCTGTGGTATAAAGGTTCCTTTGAAAACAGCGCCCCGTTTCCCCGTTTCCCCCAGAAGTAAGATGTGTTATAAAAACTAAACCTGGCTTATCTCCTCAACCACAAAGTCGATTTAAATAATTTAAATAGCTATAATACGGTAACCCCAGTGAGAGGAGGGCTGTGTGTTTAAAAAAATACAAAAAAATCGTTAAATCTTAATATTTCCGTAAGCTACATAACATGATTAAGGGATTTTAACGTTTCACTAAAACGTTTATATGTAACCCTTACAACGTCGGATTTCAGTCAAAGACACATCCCTGTGCCCGTAGAGACTGTGGGAGTTGTATAAAGCAAATCCTTTGCTTTTAGTATCTCTTCATTGAGAAACACGACCAGAGTTTTTTTATATCTTGAGCACTCCAAAATCCTACACTCTTCCTGGTCTTTAAACTCTTCTGAAACCGCGTCAGACGGCACTTGCAGAAGCAGCGGATCCTTTTGATATCAGGCATGATGGGATCTACCTAAAGGGGCACCATTAGTCTGTGGGTTGATGTTAAGGCAACGAACAACACTTCTTTTTTAACTCGGGGAGCTCTCGAGCTTTCTCATGCTTTAAGTTCATAGTTAAGGTCAAAATATGTGTAAAAGTGTTTTTTTGGTTGCAAATATACCTTTTCCCCCCATAGGAATTTGCTGATTAATTTGATATAAATAAACACTACTTTTTAGATTAATCTACTGGTTCCTAGGACCAGTAGAACAGAGACAAACAGAAGTTGTCTTCGAGCTCAAAGGGTTATAACGTTGCCGATACTTGTTTTACTTATAATAATACACTTCTTACTTCAATTTGATATTACTAAGACAAACGTTTGCTTTGGTGTCCCGTGACAACTCACCCAGCCAATCAGACCAGGGCGCATCTCACAGAAAAACTTCAGGTCAAACTCTTTGATGCGCGGATTGAGCTCGCGACCTTTGAAGAAGTCGTAGGCCACATTACCTGTGAAGGAGAAGAGAAGACATCAGGATCATTTATAGAAGAGAAGACATCAGGATCATTTATAGAAGAGAAGACATCAGGATCATTTACAGAAGAGAAGACATCAGGATCATTTATAGAAGAGAAGACATCAGGATCATTTATAGAAGAGAAGACATCAGGATCATTTATAGAAGAGAAGACATCAGGATCATTTATAGAAGAGAAGACATCAGGATCATTTATAGAAGAGAAGACATCAGGATCATTTATAGAGAAGACATCAGGATCATTTATAGAAGAGAAGACATCAGGATCATTTATAGAAGAGAAGACATCAGGATCATTTATAGAAGAGAAGACATCAGGATCATTTACAGAAGAGAAGACATCAGGATCATTTATAGAAGAGAAGACATCAGGATCATTTACAGAAGAGAAGACATCAGGATCAGGAGGCACCCCACAGGGAGACGACCCTCTAGAGCTTCTCTTCACAGAGCTTCTCTTACCAGAGCTTCTCTTACCAGAGCTTCTCTTACCAGAGCTTTATCCCAGAGCTTCTCTTAACAGAGCTTCTCTTACCAGAGCTTCTCTTACCAGAGCTTTATCCCAGAGCTTCTCTTACCAGAGCTTTATCCCAGAGCTTCTCTTACCAGAGCTTCTCTTACCAGAGCTTTATCCCAGAGCTTCTCTTAACAGAGCTTCCTCCCAGAGCTTCTCTTACCAGAGCTTCCTCCCAGAGCCAGCTGCTCCCCGGCAGCGTACCGAGAACGGACGTACAGGTAGACGCTGAGCAGGACGGAGACCAGGAAGGAGGCCACAGCCAGCTGCAGGAAGTGGCTGTGGATGTAGGTGAGGTCCACTTCCTGATGCAGCGCTGCTGCTACAGCTAGAGCGCTCACCACCACGGAGAAGAACCCTGAGGAACAGAGCTTTAGATACAGATGAAGGACTACAAAGAACCCTGAGGAACAGAGCTTTAGATACAGATGAAGGACTACAAAGAACCCTGAGGAACAGAGCTTTAGATACAGATGAAGGACTACAAAGAACCATGAGGAACAGAGCTTTAGATACAGATGAAGGACTACAAAGAAAGGTGACAGCTAAGCGTTGCCTCTATATGCTCCAAGCCTCTAGCGATCAGTTAAAGCAACAGATGAGCCAGCACTGTCAGTGTTAGTGAATGGTAGAGGAAGACTTGACTCACCATTGGTTCTGTACTTCAGTTTCTCTCCGGACCTCAGAGGCATGCCCTCGCTCAGCTGGAGAGGAACAAGAGACAAGCAGAAGTATTCTGTCAGCTCACATACCAAACACAAAACAAGTCAGTGTGAGATATCAAGATGAGCCAGGATGTAAAGAGCTTCCTCTTTCCTGTGGAGAATCTAGTGAACGGTTACTCCTGACCAGTAACCACATGTCTGCCTCCTGCCAGAGAAAACAGAAAGGTCATTCTCAGCTCAGTCCTCACTCACCTTTCCAACAGGCAGCATGTAGAGCAGGACCTGGAATAAGATCCAGAGCATCACAAAGCCCAGGGCCTGAGCATCCCAGAAGGCTTCCAGAGGGGGCAGAGGGGGAGGGAAGCTGGTCAGACTGGGGTTCTCCAGCTGGACCTGGAGAACCAGGAACAGAACCCAGGCTGGCAGGAAGAGCAGCCAGAAGTAGGCTCCTGAGGAGGGAGAGCCTGTGAGCTTCATGTTACAAGGACACACACACACACTCTCTAAAGATGAAGTTGAAACCATAGTTTATGTTTCATAAGATATACCTTGCTGTCCCAGGGTTCTGTCTTCACTAGGGATGTTAATAGTTAACTAATGGCTCCAGTTAAAAGAAATATTACAATTGTTCTAAAAGCTGAGAAACACCAAACGTTCCTCCCTCTGATTAGGAGGAAGCTATTACACTAAGGAGTTAAGGTCCAGCATAGCGTGACCGGAGAAGTAGAAACTAATTAAGACCTCATTTATCAGAAACGTCATTGGTCAGTGTTTACACCGTCAGGAGGGCCACACAACTCAAAACACAGCCTCAAGCAACGGAGAGTGAAACTCCATAAATGAGCTGTGTGTGCCTGAGAAAGCAGCCCTGAATGTAACGGAGGAGTCCTGGCTCTAGCTGCTGCCTGGAGGATGAAGCTGCGTTTCTTATCTCAAACCAACCTATCTTGCCTCCAAAGTCCAGCGGGGTGGCGGCAGCGGCAGCGGCAGCGGCAGCGGCAGCGGCAGCGGCAGCGGCAGCGGCAGCCGGAGCGGCTTCCTGCTGCAGCGGCTCTGGTTTGGCCTCCGCTGGTTTGGCATCTCCGTCGTCCTTCCTGCGGCGCAGGTTGTAACGGCCGGGGAGCTTACCAGGCTCCGCCTCCACCGCAGCTTTCTGAACAAAGATATGGGGATTGTTAAAAACATACAAATCAAAGTTAAAAGTTGTACAAGACTCCCAAGTGACGGTGCGGAGGATCGTGGACAGAAAACAAAGAACCCTGCACCTGACATCCCTCCACTGAGGGTTCATCATCACTCCGTCATCAGGCAACCTTCCTATGAACAATGCAGGTAAACACTGGTGACTCAGGTCTAATGACTAGAGCAACTTAACCTGGTGAAGGTACAGACAAGTCTAATGTCTAGAGCAACTTAACCTGGTGAAGGTACAGACAAGTCTAATGACTAGAGCAACTTAACCTGGTGAAGGTATAGACAAGTCTAATGACTAGAGCAACTTAACCTGGTGAAGGTACAGACAAGTCTAATGTCTAGAGCAACTTAACCTGGTGAAGGTACAGACAAGTCTAATGACTAGAGCAACTTAACCTGGTGAAGGTATAGACAAGTCTAATGACTAGAGCAACTTAACCTGGTGAAGGTATAGACAAGTCTAATGACTAGAGCAACTTAACCTGGTGAAGGTATAGACAAGTCTAATGACTAGAGCAACTTAACCTGGTGAAGGTATAGACAAGTCTAATATCTAGAGCAACTTAACCTGGTGAAGGTATAGACAAGTCTAATATCTAGAGCAACTTAACCTGGTGAAGGTACAGACAAGTCTAATGACTAGAGCAACTTAACCTGGTGAAGGTACAGACAAGTCTAATATCTAGAGCAACTTAACCTGGTGAAGGTACAGACAAGTCTAATATCTAGAGCAACTTAACCTGGTGAAGGTACAGACAAGTCTAATGACTAGAGCAACTTAACCTGGTGAAGGTATAGACAAGTCTAATGACTAGAGCAACTTAACCTGGTGAAGGTACAGACAAGTCTAATGACTAGAGCAACTTAACCTGGTGAAGGTACAGACAAGTCTAATGACTAGAGCAACTTAACCTGGTGAAGGTACAGACAAGTCTAATGACTAGAGCAACTTAACCTGGTGAAGGTACAGACAAGTCTAATGACTAGAGCAACTTAACCTGGTGAAGGTATAGACAAGTCTAATGTCTAGAGCAACTTAACCTGGTGAAGGTACAGACAAGTCTAATGACTAGAGCAACTTAACCTGGTGAAGGTACAGACAAGTCTAATGACTAGAGCAACTTAACCTGGTGAAGGTATAGACAAGTCTAATGACTAGAGCAAGTTAACCTGGTGAAGGTATAGACAAGTCTAATGTCTAGAGCAACTTAACCTGGTGAAGGTACAGACAAGTCTAATGACTAGAGCAACTTAACCTGGTGAAGGTATAGACAAGTCTAATGACTAGAGCAAGTTAACCTGGTGAAGGTATAGACAAGTCTAATGTCTAGAGCAACTTAACCTGGTGAAGGTACAGACAAGTCTAATGACTAGAGCAACTTAACCTGGTGAAGGTACAGACAAGTCTAATATCTAGAGCAACTTAACCTGGTGAAGGTACAGACAAGTCTAATGACTAGAGCAACTTAACCTGGTGAAGGTACAGACAAGTCTAATGTCTAGAGCAACTTAACCTGGTGAAGGTACAGACAAGTCTAATGACTAGAGCAACTTAACCTGGTGAAGGTATAGACAAGTCTAATGACTAGAGCAACTTAACCTGGTGAAGGTATAGACAAGTCTAATGACTAGAGCAACTTAACCTGGTGAAGGTATAGACAAGTCTAATGACTAGAGCAACTTAACCTGGTGAAGGTATAGACAAGTCTAATATCTAGAGCAACTTAACCTGGTGAAGGTATAGACAAGTCTAATATCTAGAGCAACTTAACCTGGTGAAGGTACAGACAAGTCTAATGACTAGAGCAACTTAACCTGGTGAAGGTACAGACAAGTCTAATATCTAGAGCAACTTAACCTGGTGAAGGTACAGACAAGTCTAATATCTAGAGCAACTTAACCTGGTGAAGGTACAGACAAGTCTAATGACTAGAGCAACTTAACCTGGTGAAGGTATAGACAAGTCTAATGACTAGAGCAACTTAACCTGGTGAAGGTACAGACAAGTCTAATGACTAGAGCAACTTAACCTGGTGAAGGTACAGACAAGTCTAATGACTAGAGCAACTTAACCTGGTGAAGGTACAGACAAGTCTAATGACTAGAGCAACTTAACCTGGTGAAGGTACAGACAAGTCTAATGACTAGAGCAACTTAACCTGGTGAAGGTATAGACAAGTCTAATGTCTAGAGCAACTTAACCTGGTGAAGGTACAGACAAGTCTAATGACTAGAGCAACTTAACCTGGTGAAGGTACAGACAAGTCTAATGACTAGAGCAACTTAACCTGGTGAAGGTATAGACAAGTCTAATGACTAGAGCAAGTTAACCTGGTGAAGGTATAGACAAGTCTAATGTCTAGAGCAACTTAACCTGGTGAAGGTACAGACAAGTCTAATGACTAGAGCAACTTAACCTGGTGAAGGTATAGACAAGTCTAATGACTAGAGCAAGTTAACCTGGTGAAGGTATAGACAAGTCTAATGTCTAGAGCAACTTAACCTGGTGAAGGTACAGACAAGTCTAATGACTAGAGCAACTTAACCTGGTGAAGGTACAGACAAGTCTAATATCTAGAGCAACTTAACCTGGTGAAGGTACAGACAAGTCTAATGACTAGAGCAAGTTAACCTGGTGAAGGTATAGACAAGTCTAATATCTAGAGCAACTTAACCTGGTGAAGGTACAGACAAGTCTAATGACTAGAGCAACTTAACCTGGTGAAGGTATAGACAAGTCTAATGACTAGAGCAACTTAACCTGGTGAAGGTACAGACAAGTCTAATGACTAGAGCAACTTAACCTGGTGAAGGTACAGACAAGTCTAATGACTAGAGCAACTTAACCTGGTGAAGGTACAGACAAGTCTAATGACTAGAGCAACTTAACCTGGTGAAGGTACAGACAAGTCTAATGACTAGAGCAACTTAACCTGGTGAAGGTATAGACAAGTCTAATGTCTAGAGCAACTTAACCTGGTGAAGGTACAGACAAGTCTAATGACTAGAGCAACTTAACCTGGTGAAGGTACAGACAAGTCTAATGACTAGAGCAACTTAACCTGGTGAAGGTATAGACAAGTCTAATGACTAGAGCAAGTTAACCTGGTGAAGGTATAGACAAGTCTAATGTCTAGAGCAACTTAACCTGGTGAAGGTACAGACAAGTCTAATATCTAGAGCAACTTAACCTGGTGAAGGTACAGACAAGTCTAATATCTAGAGCAACTTAACCTGGTGAAGGTACAGACAAGTCTAATATCTAGAGCAACTTAACCTGGTGAAGGTACAGACAAGTCTAATGTCTAGAGCAACTTAACCTGGTGAAGGTACAGACAAGTCTAATGACTAGAGCAACTTAACCTGGTGAAGGTATAGACAAGTCTAATGACTAGAGCAACTTAACCTGGTGAAGGTACAGACAAGTCTAATGACTAGAGCAACTTAACCTGGTGAAGGTACAGACAAGTCTAATATCTAGAGCAACTTAACCTGGTGAAGGTACAGACAAGTCTAATGACTAGAGCAAGTTAACCTGGTGAAGGTATAGACAAGTCTAATGACTAGAGCAACTTAACCTGGTGAAGGTATAGACAAGTCTAATGTCTAGAGCAACTTAACCTGGTGAAGGTATAGACAAGTCTAATGTCTAGAGCAACTTAACCTGGTGAAGGTATAGACAAGTCTAATATCTAGAGCAACTTAACCTGGTGAAGGTACAGACAAGTCTAATGACTAGAGCAACTTAACCTGGTGAAGGTATAGACAAGTCTAATGACTAGAGCAACTTAACCTGGTGAAGGTACAGACAAGTCTAATGACTAGAGCAACTTAACCTGGTGAAGGTATAGACAAGTCTAATGACTAGAGCAACTTAACCTGGTGAAGGTATAGACAAGTCTAATGACTAGAGCAACTTAACCTGGTGAAGGTATAGACAAGTCTAATGACTAGAGCAACTTAACCTGGTGAAGGTATAGACAAGTCTAATATCTAGAGCAACTTAACCTGGTGAAGGTACAGACAAGTCTAATGACTAGAGCAACTTAACCTGGTGAAGGTATAGACAAGTCTAATGACTAGAGCAACTTAACCTGGTGAAGGTACAGACAAGTCTAATGACTAGAGCAACTTAACCTGGTGAAGGTACAGACAAGTCTAATGACTAGAGCAAGTTAACCTGGTGAAGGTATAGACAAGTCTAATGACTAGAGCAACTTAACCTGGTGAAGGTATAGACAAGTCTAATGACTAGAGCAACTTAACCTGGTGAAGGTACAGACAAGTCTAATATCTAGAGCAACTTAACCTGGTGAAGGTATAGACAAGTCTAATGACTAGAGCAACTTAACCTGGTGAAGGTACAGACAAGTCTAATATCTAGAGCAACTTAACCTGGTGAAGGTATAGACAAGTCTAATGACTAGAGCAACTTAACCTGGTGAAGGTACAGACAAGTCTAATATCTAGAGCAACTTAACCTGGTGAAGGTATAGACAAGTCTAATGACTAGAGCAACTTAACCTGGTGAAGGTACAGACAAGTCTAATGACTAGAGCAACTTAACCTGGTGAAGGTACAGACAAGTCTAATGACTAGAGCAACTTAACCTGGTGAAGGTACAGACAAGTCTAATATCTAGAGCAACTTAACCTGGTGAAGGTATAGACAAGTCTAACGTCTAATTTACCTTTAATGAGTCAAGCATTTGAATGAGTTTTGGCCCTGAGGAAAAAGTATTTCTTCAAATACAAATCAAACCACCAATAGTTGAATTGGATTTTCTACTAAATAAGATTACATTTTAAATCAAATCATACACAAAGATTAGAACCAAACATGTAGAAGGTCCCCATCTTAATGCCTCACAGCTCTGTGGCTCTATGAGAGAAACACCTTCTCTTCATGTGTTCAGAGTAAAGCTTTCCCTTCACAGCAGCTCTCAGAAAGCTTCGACCACAGGGTGGACCTCTCTAGGATTATAGATTAGCTCCCATAACCGCAGACCCCACTGACTTCAGAGGCTGGCTGGTCTCAGGTCTGTAATCCTGCTCAGGAATCTCATTTAGGCAAAAACAAAGCTCGTAAAATGGGACAAAACTGGATTGAAATCCCATGTGGTGAATATTTATATCAACTTATTTAAGAATCGCAGATGTGTGTGTCTCTCACTCTCTCTCACACACACACACACACACACACAGAAGAGAAAAGAAGAGCTCACCTCATTTACTGTGTTGTTCTCCTCTTTCTTTCCGTGCTTATTGTTGCCATTGTTCTCAGCTGCCTTTGTCTGTGGCTGCAGTCGCACAATGGAGGGAGATGGAGAGACAAAGAGGGGAACGTGAGGAACGTTATGGTCAAAACACAGACTGACACGACATGGTAATGATGGTTTAGGAAACGCTACGAGAATCTGGCCACATCACAGTGTTCCGTTTGAACACAAGATAGTTGTACTCATCCAGCATCACAAAGTCAGAGTCTTTGATTCACTTATTTGTAATGAAGCCGTCTCATCGATGGGGACATTTAGTTTCCCCACTTCATAATTCAATGTCCTTTGGTTCAACTCTTTTCTGAGCTGGCACAAATCAGAATTTGAAAAGTTGTGTTTTTATTTGACTACATCTAGAAAAGTGCTCCATTACAGAGATGAAACCACCCGAGCTGTGACCGGCGATCAGTTTCAGACTTCAGTCCTGAACTCAAAACATTTGGAACAACCAACGTGATGCATTCCCAGGGTGCTTCAGAGGAATCAGTGACCGCCCAGAGCTGCACAGCCAACATGAACCAACCAGGACTCGCCTCACTACACTGCACTGCACTTTCGCTGCTTGTTTGCTGCATCAGGGGTATTTCTGCGCCACATTGTGATGACTTCTCGTCGCCTGGTGGGCAAGGTAAAGAACAGGGGAACCCCAGAGACCAGGTCAGCAGGCTGTGGTGTGGCGGGCACCCAGGCTAACATGCAGTTATGACAAAGGACAATTTACCCTGGAAGCCTAAAAACAGATGTATTATGTAATGTATTGTAATAATGTAAGGCATTGTATGACTAGGTTGGTCACAGGAAGCCAACATGGAAACACTTCTTGCGGTTCAAGGCAGAAGCGGAGCTGCTCTTTGTTGCCTGGTAACAACACACGTAGTCAACAGTGAAACCGGTAGAGACTCTGCTTAGTGTTGCAACCGTCTGATGATGACATTGCACCTTGACCTTGGCTATCGTTAATAGATGGCAGTAACCTTAATGGGCCGTGTTACTCCATAGCATGAGATACAGTGAGTTGATGGGACGCTACAGCGGAGATGAACAGTAACGGATCAAAGGCTATCAGAAGGTGCGGCGCCTTATACAATCTGGTTCTGTACACCGGGCTGAGCCGGGAGCATGAGCCTCACCAGGGGACTGAGCCGGACCTCCAGTGAGTCCTTCAGCCTGACATCCCCGCGGGAGACCTGTGCGTCCGTCACAGCCGCCGCCGTGCGGGAGGACGAGCGCCGCGGGGTCCTGGCCGGGGAGCGCGAGCGGCTGCGACGGCGGCCTGGAGAGCGGGACCGGGACCGAGACCGGGACCGGGTCTGGAAGCCCGAGGCGTTCTGCAGGGGAACAGCAATCGAGCCATAAAGGAGAGATTGCAACCGTTAAAAAAGTTGCGTGAAAAGAAAGAGAAGCCCAGGTTGCTACCTTGATGTCTTGCTCCTTGAGCTCCAGCTCGGTGCCGTCCTTGTAGATGACGGTGTAAAGACTACTTTTGGCATCAAAGGCCAGCACCTTGACCTCGTAGTACAGGTTGCTGCCCGGCCAGCGGCCCATCACCATGTCACCACTCTGATACCTCACAGCAGCCGGCATCTTCATGACCTGAAGGAAAGACATGGAGGAGAGAGAGAGAGAGAAGTGAAAGACAAGAGATGTAGTAGAATGAGACAGAGATGAGAGAAAAAAGAAGGAGGTAGACTTTTTTAGCCTTTCATCAAAAACAGTGAGTAGAAAAGCAACGTACATTTTGCATGACATGAATAAAGGCTTTTTAAAAGTATGTGAAGAGAATGATGCACTGAGACAATGGAGGCATTGTTATTGCAGCTCTTTTCTGTTTCCATACAGTGCACAGAAGCCAGCATGAGCTCTACTTCAACAATGACACCACAGAGCGTCTGCATCTCCATGGCTCACTGTCACTCCTCTCTCTTGGCAGTTACACAGTGGACATGCTGTCTGTCCACTGCCTTACGTACAGGGCAATACTGGCGTAGAGCGCGCACTTAAGGTAAAGGTTCTTCTACATGAGCTGCAGTCAAGGTTCTTCAAAGGCGGCTGCTCTGCAGTGGTACACGAGCTGCAGTGTGACACAATGAGCCAGGCCAGGTCAGCAGTATGGACATGAGGGACCAGGGAGCTCAGTGTCTAGAAAGCCACTAGAGCAGAACTGCTGACGGGCCCGTCCCTGCTGGGTTTACCAAAGCCGTCTGTCTGACAGAGGCCTGCCATGACGTCCACCAGGACTGCTAGAGCAGCCGCTGATGACAGCAGAGCTGTGGGCTACCTCCACCACATGTAGCAGCCAGTTGGAGGACAGCCATGCAATGTACCACGGTGAGAACCGTTATAACATGTAAAGGAAGCCTGCGTTGCACACAGCTCATTACAACCGCTCTCCTGAGCTGAAGGGACGTAGCATGCCTCTGCTCTACATCACGTACAGGCACCACAGCGCCAGCAGAGGAATGCAGTGACATGCTGGACTATGAGCACCTCAACAGAGCAGTGAATACCTGGAGTGAGGAAACTTGGTCACAACGCTCTGGTTTCAGCAAAGCAAAAATAGAGCTCTACCTCCAGCTGTCTGCTGGGATCATGTCAGCCTCATGACCGACTCCTGTAGCCCTCATGCTGCTGGTTACAGCACAGTGCTGCAGTGATAGGAGCTTATAGAAACTGCTTTGAGAGGGTTGGTTGTTACGTTGTGCTTTTTCTTTTAACCCTAAATATATCAAACAACTCCTTTATGACAATAATAACCATTATGTTGACAGCAAAACCACTCTGTTGTACAATGTACCTTATCTCCTGTAGGCCTTTATAAAAACACAGAACTCCAGCAGTCCTTTGAGTAACCGGCTGGCCAGGGTTACCACAAATAGGCAGGGAGAGTCAATGTATGCAGTCAACTCTAATCCACTGGTAACGGGTCTACTCTTTTAAAAAACACACAATATTCCTGAGAGCCTGCGTCCTGCCAGCAGAGGTCCACATGGGATGTGATCCAGACGATGGGCTTCCCATCAGAGCAGAGCTTGATGAAAAGATACCGGAGGAGAGGAGGAGTTAAACAGAAGTCTCCACCTCTCTGGGCGGAAAGCTGCTGTTTCCTCCAGCTGTATGGAGCTGTGACCTCAACATGAGCACTAAGGTGGAACAGACTATAACACCTGTATGGAGCTGTGACCTCAACATGAGCACTAAGGTGGAACAGACTATAACACCTGTATGGAGCTGTGACCTCAACATGAGCACTAAGGTGGAACAGACTATAACACCTGTATGGAGCTGTGACCTCAACATGAGCACTAAGGTGGAACACCACCACTCTTCAGTAGTGACGTAGAGCCTTTATACCACTCTTCAGTAGTGACGTAGAGCCTTTATACCACCTCAGTGCTGACGTGACGTCACCGGACCTGTTGCGTTAAAGTTAGCTAGTTAGCTTCAAGGTGGCTAATGCTGCCGGAGGGACGCATGACTGAAGCGCTGCGGTGCAACAGGCGGCCGTGTTATCTGGCGGCCTTTCGGCTGAACGCGTCCGTTGTTGTCGTAGTTACAAGTAAAGAGAAAGCCTTTAACTAGCTGTCCTCATGAATGCGTCGTTTTGTTTTTAATACAGTGTAAACCCCTCTCACATGCATCATAATATATCATATACACATTAAATAAAGCGGCATTCACGAGGGCAGCTACGTGTTTTCTTCATATTATACCAGCTGTCTGTAACTACGGCAACAACGGACGCGTTCAGGGGAAAGTCGCCAGTTAACACGGTCGCTTATTAAACCGCAACACCGGTGAGGAAAACAAACGCACCCGTTAGGAGAATGAACCCCTGAACATGTGTGAGCAAGTTCTACTAAACTCCCGTCAGAGACCAGGGGAAGTTAAACACGGAGGTACGTTCATGGGGCCGGAAACCCGACTAAATTAATATTATATATTATGAAGGTAGATACGTATTTATCTTTGACAGAGCGCGCTCCGTCTAATTTCTGGCCCACACGTGAGTGCGTGTGTATAATGTAGAAACGCAAAGTCCGCCACCGTGTTAACGTTCCAGGAACTAGTCGGAGCCCAGCCTCCGTGAGAGGACGGACTGCTGTCAGCAGCCTGACCGCTTCAACCAGTGAAGGGTTAACGTTCCAGGAACTAGTCGGAGCCCAGCCTCCGTTAACTCTGCTAAACCATCGTCCCAACAAAGAGCAACGCACAGGAACACCACAGCCGAAGCATTGCGCATGCGCACCTACCTTGTTATTGTGAGAGTAATTCCAGTGATAAAAGTGATAAGATAATCCTTTCCGAGACGAGGAAAATATAAAATGAAGATTTATATTTTAAAAACGGCTTGACGTCGCGCTCTTCTCCCTCCCTCTCTGGGCATAACCCACCAGTGACCAGGAAGGCGCGAACTCTGCTGATTGGCGGGTTCAGCGTGCATTTCAAATGGCTCTGCGATCTGATTGGCTCTCAGTGGATCTGAACTGAGCAGGGATTGGTTCTGGCAGCGGTCACGACTACTTTGTTTACTGGTGTCAAATTACCGCCAGACAAAATGGTAGAAGTAGTTTAACACTATATCAGATAAAAACACTTTGTCTCTGATTTTAATAACTGTTCATTACAATAATGATGATTTTACTAAATGTTCCACACAATAATAATAATAATAATGATTTTGCTAAATGTTCCACACAATAATAATAATAATAATAATAATAATAATAATGATTTTACTAAATATTCCTAACAATAATTATAATAATGATTTTACTAAATGTTCCTAACAATAACAATAATAATAATAATGATTTTACTAAGTGTTCCTAACAACAATAATAATAATGATTTTACTTAATGTTCCTAACAATAATAATAATAATAATAATAATAATGATTTTACTAAATGTTCCTAACAATAACAATAATAATAATGATGATTTTACTAAATGTTCCTAACAATAATAATAATGATTTTAACAAAAAAATAAAATAATAACAAAAACACAGCTATAATGGAACATAATTCAGAAACTACCATAATAATAAAATATAACTCTGACCTTGTTAAAGAAAGATAAGTTCATATAGACTAAGTGTTTAATGCATTGTGTGTTAAACTAAACGTACATCAAAGGAACAGAACTTCTTCTGTGTTTATCAAACTCTGTTAAAGATATTATTCATTTTATGTGGTGTAATATATCCTTTGTCTATCTAAAATAAATATACAAAATAAGAACGTATTATAGTATCTGTATACATACATATGTATGCATGTATGTATGCATGTATGTATGTATGTATGTATATGTATATGTGTGTGTGTATATATATATATATATATATATATATATATATATATACAGGGTGTTTCCTGTCTCCTCGTCCTCAGATGAACCGCCAGGCCTCTCTAAGCCCCGCCCACAGGAAGCTCTTTCTTTTTAAGAAAGCAGTAAAGCAGGAAGTGTTTTAAATCTGAAACCGACTTCGTCCTGCAGAGCGGACGGAAGAATACACGTCAACGCTTTTCATATTATTAGTAAAGGCAGTTTGTAGAACTTGAACCCAATCCAACGAGAGGACAATACATCACGGTTTGTTTCTTTGCACAACGTCAACGCCTTGAATACTTTAAACCCTGCAGGGCGATGAAGCAGCTGGAGCTGCTCTATGGTTTTAATATCTAACAATGGTAGAGAGGTGGGGGAGGAGGGGCCTCCCTCTCTGGGCCCCCGGCCGCTCAGGCGTCATCCATGTTGAGAGCCATGTGGAGGCAATACCTTGTCTTTCTGTTCCACGTTGAGCCCCCTTTAAAGGTCTGGAGCATGAATAGACACATGCGTGAAAGTTAGTTTTTTAAAGTGCCCCTCACAACAGAAGCTGGTTTGGTGTTCACCTCATTGCTGGTTTCTCACATCGTCACAAGCAGACAACAGAGGAGGAGAGCTGGACCTGGAAGCACAACAAGGTTCCCAGTCAGTGCAGTCCGGCTCTGGACCCCAGTGCTGTCCTCCTTTCACCGAGGAAGCACGAGCAGGTTGCTGCAGACGTCATGCGTCACCAACCAGAAACACAACGCGCTCCTCTTCCTCTTCCTCTTCCTCTCCGGTCGTCCTCGGCTGAGCGTTGTGGTTCCAGCTGCCGGCTGAAACAGAGTCTGTTGTAACCCCAGAGGAGCCAGCTCTACAGACACAGATAATAATAAGTCTGGTGGGACCAGTGTACAGCTCTGTGTCTGTAGAGCTGATGTCACAGAGCTGTACACTGGTCCCACCAGACCAGTGTACAGCTCTGTGACATCAGCTCCACAGTTTCACGTGGATCAGATGTGATGATGGTACAATCCTTTCTGAAAGACACTAAGATGGGTGCTCTAGTCTTTACACACTCTAGTCTTGACATCTCTTTGTCAAGTCATTTGTACGCAGCAACAAAAGTTACACACTTTATTTGATTGTGTTACTTTCCCTGGACAAATAAAAGCTTTCACCATCCACGGTGCTGTACAGTCCAAACTCTCTGCCTTCATCCCCCCGTTCTTACCTTTCACAATAAAAGCCCAGGAGACTAATTCTCATTGAAAGACCCCGTTCAAGGGTCATGACATCATTCTGAAAGAAACGGCTTCTAGTCTTGTATTGCAATGTTTATTTAATTTGCTCAAACAAAAACAAGATGTTAGCATGTAAGAAAGGACTAATGAACATGAGAACAGTAAATGCAGCTGATGACAGGAACACGTCTGGGAACCTCTGGGCTTACGGACAAAGAAACGCGTCTGCCGAGAGGGAGCCGGCCTCCTGCAGAGGACCTTCAGAAAGCTGAGCGCGTCTGAAGCAACGCAGAAAAGATCCTTCAGACGAAGAACCCGACAGCGTCTCAAAGGCTTGATTGTACTTCTGAGCGGGTAGAAAAGAAACCTCACAACTGGACGCAAATAAATCACATTCATGTAAACAAAAAACAAAAAAAACATGTTTTTTAAGTGGGGAACAGTACCAAGTTCATTAAAATGATCTCTTTAAATGAACAGGACAAACAAATACAAATAAAAGCCAAACTAAATAACAACTGCATGATCACAACGACGCCCCCTAGATATTATTACTAGTCGTCTTTATATGTTTGACATATTAAATGCAACTTCGGAACAAGGCACAAACCACGTAGCTTCACAAGAGACGCGCTTTCCCCCACTGGAACGTCCAAAGAAAGGGCCGAGCGCATCGGGCCTCCTTCCTCGTTTGAGAGATCTCTGGAAAGCCCGAATGAGAGCGAGAAAAGAAAAGGAAATTGAAAGAAAAGAAATAGGCGCTGATGTTGAGAGGAGGCGAGTTGGATCCTTTGGTGTCGGCGACCGAGGCTCCGCTGTGTCGCTCTGTGGGGTTTTGTTGTGTCTGGAAGTGCAAACCGATGCTCTTGGCTGGGCGTTTCCATTTAAACAAACAAAACAACAAAGTGCCCGTCGACCGGACCGGGACAAACCATCAAGCCCGTTGACATCAGGAACGTCAGCGTGGACTCTTTCAGAAGCGAAAGCTTGCTCCCTCGCTGTGGACATCAGTGCATCTCATTACCAGCTGCAACGTGCATTTACTTTACGTTTCAGACCCGTGACCTTGGAGGCAACAGCTACAGCATTTAGACACTTCACTCTCAGGTTGATTGTACGTTTTAGTGAAAAACAACTCGGCACCGAACTAAAGAGACGCGACAAAGTGCCTTTGTCCATGTGACGTCTGAGGAGAGGCAGGAGAGGAAGGCAAGGAGACGAGAAGGAACTCCACATATTACAATGGCACAGTCACCGTCCTCTACGCAGTTAGGCTTTCATAAACTTTAATAATAATAAAAGGATTTAAAAAATCTGACATGGTATCCTTGGATATTTATATATAAAAAAACGGGAAAAAGCAGAGGACTGTGATTTGGAAACGGTGTTCTATACCATTAGATCACGTCTTCCAGCGCTGCTCTGATATCCTCGGTGACATCGTCCAACGAGGGGCCACAAACAAACAAACACAAGAAGGGACAGACCAGACATGGAGAAGAGGTTGTGGGCGGGCCTTTAAAAAGAGATGCTACACTTATTGCTTGTAAGAAAACTTGCGCAACTTTCGTGGCAGACTCGCATCTGGAAAAGAAGGAAAGAGCCGAGACGGCGTGCAGACAGAGTACCATGTGACCAACGAGGAAGGAACCGCCTTCTTCTCTCTACGCGTCCGGCCGCAGGCGCCAGCCAATCGGGCGCTTCGAGGAAAAAGGTGGTGGAGAGAGCTTGGTGGCGAGCTACAGAGCGGCGGCGGCCTTTCCGTGGTCGGACGAGGAGACGATGGCACCAGAGCGCGGTCGCTGGCGGTTATGAGAGCGTCCCGGTGCAAAGGTGGTGTTGAGCTACTGGATATGGCCGAAGATCTACACTGAAACAGACGTGGGTGATAGATGCTTTTTTTTAAATTTATATATGTATATATATATATATATATACTTTTTCTTCTAAATAACTTTTTGTCTTCTCTTCTTTTGTACATATTCAGGTTAAAATAGTATTTGAGGAAGACGAGCTTTACAGTGTCCTGCAGTGGTGGACTTCACCAGAGACGGTCGGTCCCCATACACACTCACACGCATTCGCACACGCACGCTACCCTATGGCATTATGGGAAAAAAAGACGTTTATTTTTTTTGATTCTCCGTCCCTTGCTGCCTCCAAACGCTGTTAATAAAACGTGCCTTTTTGATAGTAAATCACAAGAGTTCGTATTCTTAGCATCAACGTTCACTTATGCGCCGATGGGTTAATACAGTATCATCGAAGAGTTCAGTACTGTGTGTGTGTGTGTGTGTTTTCTATTATAGGACAAAGAGAGAGAAATCATCTTTGCATAAAAGACATTTGCTTCTCTTTCAGACACCGTCCTGCAGGAAGTGATGCCCTAAGAGGGAGGAGGAGGAAGAGGAGGAGGAGGAAGAGGAGGAGGAGGAGGAAGAGGAGGGATTCTGTGAGTTACAAGCACCCCACCCCCCAACTGCAACCCTGTCCATTGTTGTTCCTGTTCGATGCTTCCCCGATTAATGTCCTCTCTCTCTCTCTATCGACGTGATTGTTGTCATCGTTTTGTTGTTGTTGTTGTTGTTGAATTGTTTGATGTTATTTTCCGCTGTTGTATTGACATGTCTGGAAACCGACTGTGGCGTCTGTCGGGTCGCTGTGGGGGTTGTGGAGAGGGAGTCTGGGTCCTCTACGCCGTGCTGGACTTCCCGAGCTCCTCCCTGATTGCTGGGGACACAAATAGAGCGATGTAAGAAACATAAGATACCAAAACACAAATCCATGTGCATGTAATACCTGTAACACCAAGAGAGCAGCTCCATGACGCTGAGCGATACTTTCTCTGTTGAAATTCTCTGTTCCGCTCAACCTCCGGTTCTACCGACTGAAGCCAATGCAGAAGTGTATTACAACTTGCATTCTTTTTACTGACCACCAGGGGGCGACTCCTCTGGTTGTATAGAAGTCTATGCTTCATGTGTTAAAGCTGCATTCTCTCTCCTGACCACCAGGGGGTGACTCCTCTGGTTGTATAGAAGTCTGGTTGTATAGAAGTCTATGCTTCATGTGTTAAAGCTGCATTCTCTCTCCTGACCACCAGGGGGTGACTCCTCTGGTTGTATAGAAGTCTATGCTTCATGTGTTAAAGCTGCATTCTCTCTCCTGACCACCAGGGGGTGACTCCTCTGGTTGTATAGAAGTCTATGCTTCATGTGTTAAAGCTGCATTCTCTCTCCTGACCACCAGGGGTTAACTCCTCTGGTTGTATAGAAGTCTATGCTTCATGTGTTATAGCTGCATTCTCTCTCCTGACCACCAAGAGCTGACTCCTCTGGTTGTATAGAAGTCTATGCTTCATGTGTTAAAGCTGCATTCTCTCTCCTGACCACCAGGGGGTGACTCCTCTGGTTGTATAGAAGTCTATATAAATGACTCTACTTCTCTTGATGTATTCCCTCAGTAAACATTGTAAACATGAGTTTATGTCTCAATCTCTAGTTTCAAGTCTTCTTCAATACAGCATGATGTTCATTTAGTAAATTATGGTCATTTAGAGTCAAACAGACCATAAAGCAGGGGGTGCTTTAGGGCGGGGCTAAAGGTGATTGACAGGTCGCTGCTGCTACCAGAGACGTATAGGGCGTCTCTACGTCACGTCTAAGCATTCCAAATATGGTCACTTCTGTTTACTGGTTGCGAAAAACAACGGCGACGAGCAGATGCACCAGAATGGTCGGCGTAGTTAGCATCTTCTGTTTTGTCTTTTTGTTAGCATGCAGCTGGCGGCGGCCTGCAGGTGTGAAGCGTACAATAACATCTCCAGGTTGTTTCGGCCCGTGGAAGAAGGAAGTATAAATACCATCGATGAGCTCTTCTTTTAGCTTCGACAGCTCCTTCCTCATCTCGTCCAGAATGTCCTGAAACAAGAAGAAGAAAGAAACACAAACAGAGTCAACCTTTCAACACAAACAGGATACATGTCCGACACAAGGTCCTGTCTCACCACACAAGGTCCTGTCTCACCACACAAGGTCCTGTCTCACCACACAAGGTCCTGTCTCACCACACAAGGTCCTGTCTCACCACACAAGGTCCTGTCTTACCACACAAGGTCCTGTCTCACCACACAAGGTCCTGTCTCACCACACAAGGTCCTGTCTCACTACACAAGGTCCTGTCTCACCACACAAGGTCCTGTCTCACCACACAAGGTCCTGTCTCACTACACAAGGTCCTGTCTCACCACACAAGGTCCTGTCTCACCACACAAGGTCCTGTCCATCATGTGTAACATGGAAACAATGAAGCGGTCACACACCTGTTTCAACCGGTCGTAGTCGACGGCTTCTGTCGGCACACCGTTGGCACTTGGGGATGCAGAGGCTGTCGGGGTGGATTTAGGTCTGTGAAGGAGACGAAGAGAAGGAGACGAAGAGAAGGAGACGAAGAGAAGGAGATGCTGCGGCGTTAATGTCAGGGACATCACAAAAGTGAATACACGTTTTGGACTGCGTCTCGTTTGCTTGCCTGACTGACGGAAAACAAACAAAGTATAGTCGGAAAAATGTGACTACGCCAATGCAAAGAAATGGGATTTCAACTTAAAAACCAACAACCCTTGAAATCCAGCAGGATTGAATTTACTTAATTGTCTAATAGTTTCATATCGTGTGCACATTAGAAACCAAATCCTTGACATGCACACTGATTTGGGGGAAAGACATGCATGTAAACACACACACACACACACACACACACACACACTCCGTCCGTCCTCACTGTGACGGTTCCACGCGTCCTCTCCCACATATCAAGAGAGGACCTGGCGCCTGCGTGTTACTTATTATTTTACAACGTTCCCCAGAGAGAGCCTAGCGAGGGGCAACCTGTTAGCGGGCCGGTTCTCCTCCACGCTGAAGGAAAGCCATGAGAGGTTTTACAGAAGGAGACGGGAAGGAAAAGTGGAAGTGAGCTCGGCAGCCGGTCATCTGGAGCGCGGAAGCTGTGCTCTTCTGTTTTCCGGTAGAAAGGCAGGTCACTACTTCACACTCAGTCCAATAAACTTCAACTTTGAGTGGAGTAGCAAACTCTTCCTGCAGGATATTCCGCAGAATGGACGTGCAACAGCCAATAGGAACGCCCTTCTCTCTCTGAAAGTACCTCCGATTGGCCAAAGTCTCCTTTCACAAGCTAGGTTTTCATAAAGGCAGGGTAAAAAGAAAAAAGAGCGGAGAGGAGGTGCAGAAGTCTGGTTTCCTCTCAGACCGCTGGAATCTAAAATATGCTGAAGAGTTTTTGTCATGTCCCCCAGAAAAACCACCGTGGGTCACATGCTGAAGTTACTTTAATGAGCTGGAATCAAAAACGCCCTACTAGTCTTGTGCATGTACACACACACACACACACACACACACACACACACACACACACACACACACACACACAGGCCTTATCTGTGGGCCTGCTGGTTGGGCTCTGGCCCTACAAGATAGTCCTAGGGTGGGTGTGCAGCACGTGGCAGTGCAGCAGGCAGAGGAGCATGCAAACACACTTCTAGAGCGGATATACACTCAATGACGCCGCGTTGCACCAGACGGCCCAGAGCTACGTTTTGAAAAAGGACACAGGAGACGACACGGATCCATTCCAAAGGTGTCATCAAAGCATGTGAAAGTTAAAGGCCTTCAAACAACAAATCTGTACGTTTTCATCAGTTTCAAGTTAAATATGACCTCACGGCGTGTCAATGCATTTACACGCCGACTGCGGAAAACTTGACCTCCGTCATTAAAGTTTTATTTCGGTGCAAACGTCCTAATGCACAACGGCGTCTGGTGGGCTTGGTTCAATCGTCTCCCAGCGCACTTATCACAAACAGTATAAAGAACACAGAGACGTGTAATATTAAAGGCTAACGGGTAAACACAACGCATGAGAAGCATACGGACTTGTTGTACAAAGGCCTTAACCCCCCATCCAACAAAACCACTTCCATCACAGCAAACCTTGATTCAAAAAGAAAACGGAAAAAGAAAAGGAGATTGTTTTAAAGAAAAAAGGGATTTCTCAAACTCTCCTGGGGTCTTTTCTCTCTACCTGTTGGAGGAATCTGCTCCCATGGGATTTCTCCACGGAGACTCTCGTCTGTGTGAGCAGCAGAGACACTGACTTTACAAAACGACAGCCTGGCATCTACACGTGTCTGAGTTCACCCACCAAACCTTTCGCACTGTTTAACCCTTTGGGGGCGGGGCCCGCGTCGACGCGGCCGGGCAGTGTTTAAGTTTTTAATAAAAATTCTATCATCACAATAATACGTCACAGAGATATGGTTTCAAATCTGGCGGATATGGTTTCCACTTCCGCGTCTGAGCATCTAAACATGGACGTGTCTTACGACGTGTCAAAGCTTCAGTGTGAGTCAGAAGATGCCAAGCAAAGAGTCCTGAGCAAAGCTATATTGGAGGGGACTGACGGCGCAGTTTCAGTGCCTGAAGGATTCGCTAACAAGGAGCTAGCCAGAGCTAACGGGCCAGATAGCTGGCTACAGCGTTTCTGTGAGACTGAACGGTGAGTAATCAATTGTTGCCCCGATCACCGTTAACTTTCTTACAGTGAACTTAGTACGACCAGTAGTGTTGGACCTCCATTATGTGTTTGTAAGACCATAACTAACGTGTGTTTGTTGACGATAGCTTGGCGTTAGCGTGTCACTAGATAGCCCCGTTTTGGATGTCTCTTCCGTGTCTACGACTGAACGGTGCATACTCAACTGTTGTACCGATCACCGTTAACTTTCTTGCAGTGAACTTAGTACGACTAGTAGCGTTGGATCTCCGTTAATCGTTACTACAGTAGTGTTTATGTCACGTTAGGTGCTGCTAACACGGCGCGAGCTAACGAGAGCTAACGAGAGCTAACGGAGATAGTTGACTACAGCTATGAACGGTGGGTAATCAACTGTTGTGAACTTTATTTCAGTGAACTCATACTGACTTGTATTAATGTATTATACAGAGTGGATTCAGAGCTGCGAGGGTCCAGAGGACAACATGCAGCTGCAGCAGTCTCCAGTCCGTCTGCCTGCCAACACATCACATAGCAGGCCTCAAAGCCAGCCACTCATCATCCCTACCATATAATAATACATTTGGTTTTTGACATTTATCTACATGTGTCTACCATTTTATTCATATATTCCACTGCTTTTGTGAACCTAAGACCTTTGGTAAACCATTTTCCATCACCAAAACCGCTATACCACATGAGTAAAGTTATGTTTTCACAACAAATATGAAACATTTCCAAAATCAAGATTACATTTTTCAGCTTTAGTCATATTTTCTCTTTACACTTGTGCCTTGGGACAATGGTGCCTCATTATATAGATAGCTGAGATTCTTCTGTAATTTTTGTATGTATGTATCATATGCAAGTGACTTTAAAAAGAGACATTTAAAAATGATGTAAAATCAAGAAAATGAACCCAGACCCCAGAGTGTTAACCCTCAGTTCAATTTGGAAGTATCTTTTAGTGTCTTAAAAGGTACAATAAGTAACTTTTAACTGGTTATAAACAGTCTCAAATCATACTGATGCCTGTATACGGGCAGGACTGCGTGGGGTCGACTGTTCCTCGGTCAAGGACTCGGAAACACTACCCCTTTTATCCACAGGGGGCGCCAAACTCAACACAAAATAAAAGCCCCTCGTGGTACCTTTACCTAACATTTGATCTTAAAGTGAAAGTATTATCAGTCTTACATTTAGTTTACCATAATCGTGTGTAGAGAATCAACCAGCCCTTTTGCAAGATCAAAAGGCCAACTGTCCCCCAAAGTCTGGGGAAACCACAGATAAGGATGTGCGTAGAATGTCCATTGTGGTTCTGATCCTTTCAACGCCCAGTGAAACCTGTAGCGTTGATAGCATTAGCTAAGCCTGATGCTACCCCGATTCCTCGGCATTCTGCTTCACGCCGAGTGTCTGGCGTACAGCCAGCGTGCACAACAAGGCGGCATAAGCTTTTGTTTTCATTTCCAACGATCTGTTCGAGCCTTTTCAATCCGGTTTCCGCTCCCAGCACTGAAACGGCCCTTCTCAAAGTCACCATGACCTCCTCCTCTCCTCAGACTCTGGCCAACTCAACATTCTCCTTCTCCTCGATCTCACTGCAGCCTTCCACACCATCAACCACAGCATCCTTCTCTCCCGCCTTGAATCGTCCCTCAACATCACTGGAACTGCTCTCTCCTGGCTCAACTCATGTCTAACAAACAGACAACAGTTCATCAGCATCGACAGCTGCACCTCCTCCACCGCTCCTCTTCTCAAGGCGTCCCCCAGGGTTCGGTGCTCGGTCCTTTTCTGTTCATCCTCTACCTGCTCCCTCCATCACATTATCCGTCAACATGGTCTCCTCTTCCACTGTTACGCCGATGATGTCCAGCTCTACATCTCCACAAAGTCATCACCACTGCTCCTCACTACACCCTCCATCAGGCCCCTCCTCCCTCAACCTGCTCCCCCCCACCCTCCATCAGGCCCCTCCTCCCTCAACCTGCTCCCCCCCACCCTCCATCAGGCTCCTCCTCCTTCAACCTGCTCCCCCCACCCTCCATCAGGCCCCTCCTCCTTCACCAACCTGCTCCCCCCCACCCTCCATCAGGCCCCTCCTCCTTCACCAACCTGCTCCCCCCCACCCTCCATCAGGCCCCTCCTCCTTCACCAACCTGCTCCCCCCCACCCTCCATCAGGCTCCTCCTCCTTCAACCTGCTCCCCCCCACCCTCCATCAGGCTCCTCCTCCTTCAACCTGCTCCCCCCCACCCTCCATCAGGCCCCTCCTCCTTCACCAACCTGCTCCCCCCCACCCTCCATCAGGCCCCTCCTCCCTCAACCTGCTCCACCCCACCCTCCATCAGGCTCCTCCTCCTTCACCAACCTGCTCCACCCCACCCTCCATCAGGCTCCTCCTCCTTCACCAACCTGCTCCCCTCCACCCTCCATCAGGCCCCTCCTCCTTCACCAACCTGCTCCCCCCCACCCTCCATCAGGCCCCTCCTCCCTCAACCTGCTCCACCCCACCTTCCATCAGGCTCCTCCTCCTTCACCAACCTGCTCCACCCCACCCTCCATCAGGCTCCTCCTCCTTCACCAACCTGCTCCCCTCCACCCTCCATCAGGCCCCTCCTCCTTCACCAACCTGCTCCACCCCACCCTCCATCAGGCTCCTCCTCCTTCACCAACCTGCTCCCCCCCACCCTCCATCAGGCCCCTCCTCCTTCACCAACCTGCTCCCCTCCACCCTCCATCAGGCTCCTCCTCCTTCACCAACCTGCTCCCCCCCACCCTCCATCAGGCCCCTCCTCCTTCACCAACCTGCTCCCCTCCACCCTCCATCAGGCCCCTCCTCCTTCACCAACCTGCTCCCCCCCACCCTCCATCAGGCCCCTCCTCCTTCACCAACCTGCTCCCCTCCACCCTCCATCAGGCCCCTCCTCCTTCACCAACCTGCTCCCTCCCACCCTCCATCAGGCCCCTCCTCCCTCAACCTGCTCCACCCCCACCCTGTTGTGTCTTTGAGTACCATGAAAAGTGCTATATAAATGAAGTGCATTATTATTATTATTATTAGTGTTGTTAGCCAGCGCTGCCCGGCCCCAGCAGTGCATCATGCTAAAGCTAGCCGACGCTAGTGCTTTAATATGGCGGACGTTTATTAGCATCGCTGCTAGCCGTTCACATGACTTATTTTCTCTGAAGCGTTTTAGGTAAACGATGAACTTTAAGTGCAATAATACACAAGAAGAAATGTGGGAGATACCTTACCTTCCGATAACCGGAGATTTGCTACCGTTCATGGTGTTTGTTCGTTCCCACGGCTTCCTGGGCATGTCTGGAGAACACGGCAGAGATATGAATACCAAACTCCTCTGACCATGAGCCATGAAGTGCAGCTATTCACTAACGTGCGTCGTCACACAGTTTAAAGAGCTCACTTCCAATTAACGTAAATAGGTTCATGCTAACTTGGAAGCTGGCCGGCTCACCTGGCGTGCTGCAGGCTGACACTTTAGGGGTCGTGCTGATCTCTCCCTCCTCCTGTTGGGCAGGCAGACGGGTTCAAAGGTCAGACATGAGATCAGGGAGAGTTTCTACACAGACTGGAAACAGAATGTCTTTAGGAGGGAGTTAAAGCTTCTTTGTTTAACCGGTAACGCTGACACACAGCTAGCTTTACGCTAAAGCCCCTGCAATGCACCAAATATAGAATGAGGGTAATAAGTAATAAAGGGGTATTAAATGTCTCCAATGACACCATTCATTTATGTATACAGTTGTGACAACCTACAGCTAGATTTACTTAGCAAAAAAAGGGAAAAGTTTTTCTTTTTAAATTTTAACCAGAATTCAAAATATGCACCGTGAAAATAAGAGAAAATCCAGGAGAGGATTACAGAAGGTCAAGAATGTAATTAAAGTAATGTAACTCGACACCTCCTGCAGATGTTTCACATTAAAAGCCTAAAGAAGTGTCTGGTTTCATTGACGTTAGCTTAAAGCTAATGACTTTTAAAAAAGCAGCAAAGGGGGAAGTGACTGGAATCACTGAGCGAATGAAAACATCTGACTTAATATGTCTTTAAATAAAGGCTGTTCAGGTATTTCACATGGGAGGTGTGCCAGAGTGTAGCCTCACACACGTGGTACAGCACTGAGGGAACCCGGGTGTGTGTGTGTGTGTGTGTGTGTGTGTGTGTATGTGTCTTACCGATCTCAGGTCGGGTTCAGGTGACGAGCCCTTGTCTGCGATTCTTCTCCTGTAGGATATGAAGCCCAGAGCAGTGAGGAGAGGTTTCATGTGGAATAATAGGTTGCTATTGAACAGCAATAAGCTGTGACTCTACCTCCTGGCCAGCAGGGCGCTCATCTCCTCCATGAGCCCTCCTCCTGCAGACTGAGGGCCGTTGCCTCTGGCTTCGGCTTTGGCCCCGACGGCCCCCAGCATGGCCGCCGCCAGAGCGTCGTCACTCTGAAGACACAAGCACAGCGTTACCGAGGTCGTTACAGGCGCTCGGACATGTCCACCCTGTCTTCAGAATAATACAAGAACGTAAAACATCCCATCGGTCTATTTTATGTCCATTTAACATCAGAAAAGCAGAAATTGTCACAAAAAACTAAAAACTGGTTGAATTTCTGGTTGAATTATGTTTTGTCGTGATGGTGACTGTGTGTGTGATCGTTGTGTGTGTGCAGTAATGTTTCAGTGAGTCAGTGTGATTATGTATGAAGAGTCATTATCTTCATACATAATCACTGTCACTGAAACATTAATGCACACAACCAACCATCAGGCGCTCTCACCCGTGCCACTTTGCGCAGCTTGGCCCCGGCCAGGGCGGCGGCCAGACCCGCCAGGGGCCGGTCCTCTGCGGGGGAGAGCAGCCCGGCGGGGAGGGGGGGCGCCGGGGGAGGGAGCGGGGCGCCGGGGGGAGGAGCAGGACCTGGAGGAGGACCTGGTGGAGGAGGAGGACCTGGAGGAGGAGGGGGGGTCCCGCCTGGAGTCAGCGTGAGGGGCAGCGGGGGAGGGGGGCGGCGGGGCAGGGGGGCCGGCGGTCGGAGAGGTCACAGTGGAGCCGGGTGGCAGGGGTGGCGGCGGGGGAGGGGCGAGGCCGGTCCACCCCGAGGGCTGCACCACGTCTGTGAGGGGGCACAGGAGGGTTCATTCACACTGTCACTAAATCATGTCATCGTTTTTCTTAAAGGGACAGTTAACCCCCAACATAGGAATACACATTTCCCCTCTAATTATCCATCGATCTCTTCGGCGTGAGCCGGGCCCTCGAGAGGATCCACAGACCGTTAAAAGACAATAATAACTGCTCACGCCGAGGTCTGTGGGTGACATGCAGCGACCGCTTCATTCTGCGTTGGAACCGTCGCTCTAAGCCTGACAGCTCGTTACTAATATCACAGAACTACTCGCTAACCGGCTGAAGGAAATGAACAAGAGGAGCCAGTGACGTCACGCTGTCGTGCAAGAATGGAGGACATGACGTTTTTTGGTGGTTTAATGAACACATCAGTGAACACGACAGCATGCCACATCATTTCTTATCGCCGTGCGGCGTTAGCGAGACGTTTTAGGGTGTTAAGTTCAAACAGGACCGTGGTCATTGTATTAAAAAAATACTAACAATACGTATCTGGATATTAATTACCCAACCCTATTTGGAAGGTAAAACATGCCAGTAAACGGAGCAGAGACTAAAGCGATCAGCACTGAATGGATGGAACACTCATGAAGACACTAAAGATGATCATGGATGATCAAAGGGTTAGAGTTCATCATCTGATACATGTTCTGCACATTGAGTCCCAGGGTGATGTGATGAGGGACTCTAATGTCCTTCGTCCGTGATCAATAACCCATGATGCAATGTGACCATGCTGAGCTGTGATCAATATCAAATCGGTTTGATGAGCTCAGAGGTCAAAGGTCATGAGAGCAGCTCCTGGGGCGAATAAGACCAATGCAACTAAAGTAAAGTAATGGTTTGTCTGTGTGATCATGTTTAATGTTGCTCGTCTGCAGCCCTGTTGACCATTTGCACATTTCTTTCATTGGAAAAGCTGTATGGAACAAAAATAACAATCAATCGCTTAAAAAACATGTTTTTTTGCAGTTAAAAGAAGGGATGTTCTGAATGGGACAGCGAAACGCCCTCGCTGGATAAACATGACAGATTTCTACGTCACGTGACTTCTCCGATATTCCTTTTGTTTTTAATACAACTGTTTATAGGACATGTGTTTATATTTAATATTGACTTCTCTCTTTACGAGGCGTTTAGGAAGTAGTCTATGAATATAAGATACAAGTTCATTCCCCAATAGTGGAGGCCAAGGACTCTCATTTCTTTTTTATTTGCAACGTTACAATATTTAGATTTGCTTTGACATTTAAAAGGAAACACGGCGAGTGATCCGCTGGTTGTCTCGTGTAACGTGAGCATCCTGCTGTGAATATAAAGGCAAGAATTATAAAATCAACACAGATCTATGGATTGGCAAGAATTAGAACCCAACAACCAGAAGAGGAAAAAGACCAGCGATCTGTAGGGAAAATCATCAGAGACACAGACGAGCTGAAAGAGACACGTCATACCCAAATAACAGACACACGCATGGGCGGACATCACCTCATGAGAGTCAGAGAGATGAACAGGACATCACCTCATGAGAGTCAGAGAGATGAACAGGACATCACCTCATGAGAGTCAGAGAGATGAACAGGACATCACCGTATGAGCGTCAGAGAGAGCGAGAGAGAGTCAGAGAGAGTGAGGGAGAGTCAGAGAGAGGGAGAGTGAGAAAGAGTGAGGGAGAGTCAGAGAGTGAGTCAGAGAAAGTCAGAGAGAGGGGGGTCAGAGAGAGTCAGAGAGTGAGTGAGTCAGAGATAGAGTCAGAGAGTCAGATAGTCAGAGAGACTCAGTTAGAGTCAGAGAGAGAGAGTCAGAGAGAGAGCCAGAGATAGTCAGAGAGTTAGAGTCAGAGAGTGAGAGAGTCAGAGAGAGAGCGAGTCAGAGAGAGTGAGAGTCAGTGAGTGAGAGTCAGAGAGAGTCAGTGAGAGAGAGTCAGAGAATGAGAGAGAGTCAGAGAGTGGAAGAGGGTCAGAGAGACTCAGTTAGAGTCAGAGAGTGAGAGAGTGATAGAGTCAGAAAGAGAGAGTCAGAGAGACTCAGTTAGAGTCAGAGAGTGAGAGAGTGATAGAGTCAGAGAGAGAGTCAGAGAGAGAGACTCAGAGAGTGAGAGAGAGCCAGTGAGAGAGTCAGAGAATGAGAGAGTCAGAGAGTGAGAGAGGGTCAGAGAGACTCAGTTAGAGTCAGAGAGTGAGAGAGTGATAGAGTCAGAGAGAGAGAGAGCGTCAGAGAGAGAGCGTCAGAGAGAGAGAGTCAGAGAGTGAGTGAGAGTCAGAGAGAGAGCCAGTGAGAGAGAGTCAGAGAATGAGAGAGTCAGAGACTGGGAGAGAGTGGATGGAGGCCTTACCCTGGGTCTGGGGTTGACAGGAGCGCCCCTGAGGCAGGTGGGCCTCTGGGCCTGCGTCCGGCTCCCCCGGCCCCGACAGGCCCAGACCCACCGGGAGGGAGAGGAGCTCGGCGGAGGAGGAGGAGGCGGCTGCAGCGGCAGGGGTTGCTGTGGAGGGAGAGGGCACACCAGGAGCCTGGGATGAGGAGGGGGGAGACGAGACGAAGGAGAGAGGGGGGGCCACGGGGGAGGGCAGCGGGGGAGGGGTGGGCGGGGGAGGCGGCGTGGGGCAGGCCATGCCCACAAGGCTGTGGCCGAGCGGGAGGCTCACGGGCGACGGCGCGGGGAACATGGGCGGGCCGTTGGCGGCCGGCGAGGGCGACTTCTGGGCGAGCGGCGAGGGCGCCGCGACGGGCACGAGCGGCCGTGGGCCCGCCCCCTTCCCCGGGGGGCTACTGGTCATGACGGGCGGCGAGGGCGGCAGGGGCGTGAAGTTGCACGCCGACCACACCACGGAATTGGCCGTGGGAGGCGGGGCGGCGGCGGGCGGGGCTTGTGGGAAGGCCTGCTGCCGCCTCGGGACGGTGGCGTAATGAGGCAGCACCGGGTGAAAGGCGGAGCCGAGCGAGGTGGCGAAGCGGGAGGCCGAGTGCCTCAGAGGCGGGGTCGGCGGGGCGGCGGCGGCGGAGGGCGAGGGCGTCCCGGGTGCCGGGTAGGACGGCCCGCCGTACTCCTGAGCGGACAGGGTGCTCTCGAACGCTAACCCACGCAGACGGACACAACCAACGCCAAGGACAAAGACAGGACAGAAGGGAAGGAGTGGCGGAATAGGAAGGAAGAGAAGGAAGCAGCCGTCATGCACACAGGAGGGAAAGACAGCAGGAGAGAGAGAGAAGGAGGGAGGGAGGAAAAAAAGAGAAGGGGCAGATGAAGCAGGAACCAGCACAGAGCTACACCAGTTATATTCCAGGTTGTGTACAGCCTCGTGTTGAGGTGATGCTACTGTTAGTGGACAGATGTTAGCACCGTGGACACAGACACACAAAGCCTTCACACACACACACACACACACACACACACACACACACACACACACACACACACACACACACACACACACACACACACACACACACACACACCTCATCACCGATGTCATCAAGCCAAGTCATATATAGACTCAGTACACAAAAGGCCCAGCATGCAACAGTTTTTGTGTCTCTATAGCGTTGTGTCTTTGTGTCTCTGTAGCGTTGTGTCTTTGTGTCTCTGTAGCGTTGTGTCTTTGTGTCTCTGTAGCGTTGTGTCTTTGTGTCTCTGTGTCTCTGTAGCGTTGTGTCTCTGTAGCGTTGTGTCTTTGTGTCTCTGTAGCGTTGTGTCTGTGTCTTTGTGTCTCTGTAGCGTTGTGTCTTGGTGTCTCTGTAGCGTTGTGTCGTTGTGTCTCTGTAGCGTTGTGTCTTTGTGTCTCTGTAGCGTTGTGTCTTTGTGTCTCTGTAGCGCTGTGTCTCTGTAGCGTTGTGCCTTTGTGTCTCTGTAGCGTTGTGTCTTTGTGTCTCTGTAGCGCTGTGTCTCTGTAGCGTTGTGCCTTTGTGTCTCTGTAGCGTTGTGTCTTTGTGTCTCTGTAGCGTTGTGTCTTTGTGTCTCTGTAGCGTTGTGTCTTTGTGTCTCTGTAGCGTTGTGTCGTTGTGTCTCTGTAGCGTTGTGTCTTTGTGTCTCTGTAGCGTTGTGTCTTTGTAGCGCTGTGTCTCTGTAGCGTTGTGCCTTTGTGTCTCTGTAGCGTTGTGTCTTTGTGTCTCTGTAGCGTTGTGTCTTTGTGTCTCTGTAGCGTTGTGTCTTTGTGTCTCTGTAGCGTTGTGTCTGTGTCTTTGTGTCTCTGTAGCATTGTGTCTTGGTGTCTCTGTAGCGTTGTGTCTTTGTGTCTCTGTAGCGTTGTGTCTTTGTGTCTCTGTAGCATTGTGTCTTTGTGTCTCTGTAGCGTTGTGTCTTTGTGTCTCTGTAGCGTTGTGTCGTTGTGTCTCTGTAGCGTTGTGTCTCTGTAGCGTTGTGTCTTTGTGTCTCTGTAGCGTTGTGTCTCTGTAGCGTTGTGTCGTTGTGTCTCCGTAGCGTTGTGTCTTTGTGTCTCTGTAGCGTTGTGTCTTTGTAGCTTTGTGTCATTGTGTCTCCGTAGCGTTGTGTCTTTGTGTCTCTATAGCGTTGTGTCTTTGTGTCTCTATAGCGTTGTGTCTTTGTGTCTCTGTAGCATTGTGTCTTTGTGTCTCTGTAGCGTTGTGTCTTTGTGTCTCTGTAGCGTTGTGTCTTTGTGTCTCTGTAGCGTTGTGTCTTTGTGTCTCTGTAGCGTTGTGTCTCTGTAGCGTTGTGTCTCTGTAGCGTTATGTCTTTGTGTCTCTGTAGCGTTGTGTCGTTGTGTCTCTGTAGCGTTGTGTCTTTGTGTCTCTGTAGCGTTGTGTCTTTGTGTCTCTGTAGCGTTGTGTCTTTGTGTCTCTGTAGCTTTGTGTCGTTGTGTCTCCGTAGCGTTGTGTCTTTGTGTCTCTGTAGCGTTGTGTCTTTGTGTCACTGTAGCGTTGTGTCTTTGTGTCTCTGTAGCGTTGTGTCTTTGTGTCTCTGTGTCTCTGTAGCGTTGTGTCTTTGTGTCTCTGTGTCTCTGTAGCGCTGTGTCTCTGTAGTGTTGTGTCTTTGTGTCTCTGTAGCGTTGTGTCTTTGTAGCATTGTGTCTTTGTGTCTCTGTAGCGTTGTGTCTGTGTGTCTCTGTAGCGTTGTGTCTTTGTGTCTCTGTAGCGTTGTGTCTCTGTAGCGTTATGTCTTTGTGTCTCTGTAGCGTTGTGTCTTTGTGTCTCTGTAGCTTTGTGTCGTTGTGTCTCCGTAGCGTTGTGTCTCTGTAGCGTTGTGTCGTTGTGTCTGTAGCGTTGTGTCTTTGTGTCTCTGTAGCGTTGTGTCTGTAGCGTTGTGTCTTTGTGTCTCTGTAGCGTTGTGTCTTTGTGTCTCTGTAGCTTTGTGTCGTTGTGTCTCCGTAGCGTTGTGTCTTTGTGTCTCTGTAACGTTGTGTCTTTGTGTCACTGTAGCGTTGTGTCTTTGTGTCTCTGTAGCGTTGTGTCTTTGTGTCTCTGTAGCGTTGTGTCTTTGTGTCTCTGTAGCGTTGTGTCTTTGTGTCTCTGTGTCTCTGTAGCGTTGTGTCTCTGTAGCGTTGTGTCTTTGTGTCTCTGTAGCGTTGTGTCTTTGTGTCTCTGTAGCATTGTGTCTTTGTGTCTCTGTAGCATTGTGTCTTTGTGTCTCTGTAGCGTTGTGTCTGTGTGTCTCTGTAGCGTTGTGTCTGTGTGTCTCTGTAGCGTTGTGTCTTTGTGTCTCTGTAGCTTTGTGTCTCTGTAGCGTTGTGTCTCTGTAGCGTTGTGTCTTTGTGTCTCTGTAGCTTTGTGTCTCTGTAGCGTTGTGTCTCTGTAGCGTTGTGTCTTTGTGTCTCTGTAGCGTTGTGTCTTTGTGTCTCTGTAGCTTTGTGTCTCTGTAGCGTTGTGTCTCTGTAGCGTTGTGTCTTTGTGTCTCTGTAGCATTGTGTCGTTGTGTCTCTGTAGCGTTGTGTCTTTGTGTCACTGTGTCTTTGTGTTTCTGTAGCGTTGTGTCTTTGTAGCGTTGTGTCTTTGTGTCTCTGTTCCTGGTCTCTGTAAACTCATAAACCAACATCGTTCATCCAATCCCATCTCAGTAGACACCCAGACAGCCGGCCTGGCTTGTCCTCTGGCGCCACCATAAGGTCAAACCTTGTGTTTGTCCAGGACTTTGGTTCATGACCAAAGACTCATGAGTTCCCATCAGCCTCGGCTGCTCTTAGCGTTCAGTGTAATGACAAACGCTGGCCTGCTACCACCCTGAGCTCTGCCTGAGGCGCTGGTGAGCGTTACACCTGCTTAGCTTCCTCATGTTAGCATGCAGTAGCATCATGCTATAGTTTCACTGAGGATCTTGCTCTGCTTTCCACACTCTAAAGGGGCTGATGTGCTAATCTGGTATTTTGTGTAACGTAAAAAGGACTTCATTGCACTGGTCACTTCAGAGATTTTGGGCTACTTTGCTTCCATAACATGTCTTTTTCCATAACATGTCTTTTATTTAATTAGATAATGTCTCTTTTGCTTATTCAAACGTAACATTTCAGAAAACTCTCCTAACCCAAGTAACCAACTGGCGAAGTCTATTGGTTAGTTTACATTTTACACTATGGACTGTCCTGGTCTCCACAAGAGAGAGATTCAGTGGTCTGAGTCGTGTCGTACGTTCAACTACTGGGGCTGGTGTTGGTCACCAGGGTCGGGTTCTCATGAGCCACCTCCTGGGTGATGAATGAAGCTGTGCTCACTTCAGTTGATAGTGCCTCTGTTAGTTTGAACCCTTTAGTTTGGCTGAGGTTCTACCAAAACCATTTGGTTCAGAACCAGGGTTCATCAAGGGTTCTCTGCATGACTGAGGGTTACAATAAGAACCATTCTCATCCTCCCAGCTCACACACCCACAACAACTGGGAGTCTCAGGTTAGAGAGGAACCCTTGGAAGAGAAAAGGGTTGTCCACCCTGGTTGAGTTCTTAGAAGGTGTTCTCGATAGAACCTCTTGAGGGTTCTGAGTGGAACCATTACCACAAGGAAGTATTCTTCATGTCCAGAGATCACACCCTTACGCACAGAGGGGTTCTGATCTTCACTGACAGATGCATGCCTAGTCACACACACACACACACACACACACACACACACACACACACACACACACACACACACACACAGCCCTGGGGGTCTCAGCAGCCTTCTCCCTGATGGTGTATTTTTAGCCTGTGAGTAACACTGAAGCACGCTCTACATCCCAGCATGCTTTGAGGGTCACAGACCCAATGAAATACACACAGAGTGGTGATTATTTTCAGTGTGTTGATGATGCACACTATTATCCCACAATGCAATGCACAAAGGGTAGCGGAAGATCTGCGTCTTTGGATAAAAAACGTGTCCAATGGAGGATTTGAACTGTCCGTCTCAGGTTCAGGTGTATACTGAGATTGATGCACAGTAATACCTGACGCGTAGGAGAGCGTGTGCTGTGTACAGTAACCCTGACCCACATCAAACGCACACACAACCTGTTCAGATCTAATGTTCAGTAGCAAGACAATGTTAACATCACATACTATAAATCAGAAGAAGCCTTTGATAACTCAGAGTGTGATCAGGAACTCACCGGCGTTGGAGATGCGTCTTCCTCTCTCCCAGTCCTGCTGCTCTCTGTCACACTGCTGCTTCTGCTCCCTCTCCTCCTTCTCCCTCTCCTCCTGCTCCCTCTCCTCCTTCTCCCTCTCCTTCCTCTCCCTCTCCATCAGCTCACGCTCGCTGCGCTGCTGCTGCTCCAGGCGCTCATGTTCCTGCTGCTCCTGCTGCTCCCTCTCCAGGCGCTCCATCTCTTCATGACGCTCATTCTCCTGACGCTCCCTCTCATGACGCTCATTCTCCTCACGCTCCCTCTCCTGACGCTCATTCTCCTGATGCTCCCTCTCCTGACGCTCATTCTCCTGACGCTCCCTCTCCTGACGCTCCTTCTCATGACGCTCATTCTCCTGACGCTCCCTCTCATGACGCTCATTCGCCTGATGCTCATTCTCCTGATGCTCCCGTTCCAGCTCCTTCTGCCTCTGCAGGTCCTGGAGCTGCCTGGGTGAGGAGAGGGAGAGGGAACAGGTGAGGAGAGGGAGAGGGAACAGGTGAGGAGAGGGAGAGGGAACAGGTGAGGAGAGGAAGCAGAGGGGAGAGGAAACAGGGAGGAGAGGAAACAGCAGATGAAATAAGATGAGAGGAGACAGGAGAGGAAACAGGAGGGGAGAGGAGAAGAAACACAAACAGGAGAAGAAACATTAATACAAAATTCACATTCAGTTTCTATTATCTCTTGTGAAATGTTACAGCATCACTGGTCTTCTTCCAGGGGAGGAGCAGACAGAGCGCAGGGGGCAGATCCCCAAGCTCAGGTCGGGGCAGGTGATGGAGGGAATGTACTTCCCAGTGCAGGTGCATTGGACACACCTGCAGCCCATCAGGTAATTAGAGGGAGCATATATTCTGGGAGCTGGGAAGCAGCAGGGGGAAGAGAGACAGACTGGACAGGAGGATCCCCTGAAGCGCTGGAGAGGAGCCGCAACCGACACGAGTTAAACCCTTGTACTCTCCTCTCTCCTCTGATCTGCCCCCACAGGGCAAAGGAAGCGTCGTGTGAGGCCGAAGACCAAAGACCCCGACCGGGAGGAATCTTTTGTTGAGTTTAACCCCATGCCCCTCCACCCCAAACCTATTTATTAAGACACTTTTGTTAAAGTACTGCTGTCTGAGTCTCCCGTGTTATTGTTGAATCGTGCCTCCAAGTCCCGGGTTGCCCCAGTGAAGATGAAAGAGGGACGATGTGGACACAGTATGTTAGTGAAGACGAGCAGAGCGAGTCAAAAGGAGCAAATTAGTGTTTGACCCACAGGCAATTACTGTTGTTACATAAGGTCAAGCTATTTTGGGCAGGTTGAACAACACACAGCCATGTGAAGCCTCCCCTTGCTGCAGAGCAGGAATATACAACATGAAATACTAACTACACTACTTGTGTTTTATTTCACTTTGTTTTGAATGTTAAGAATCTCCAAGTATGGTGCGTTCAGGGAGCTTTGTTTTGATGCACACTGTGGCTGCAGACCCGGGTTAGACCACTAGGGGTCAGCAGAAGGCAGCACTAGGAAGAGGAGGAGCGTGTGTGTGTGTGTGTGTGTGTGTGTGTGTGTGTGTGTGTGTGTGTGTGTGTTTGCGCGCGCGCGCATGACAAAGTGTAACAGAGGCATTCCTGAGTTTTGATGAAAGAACTGTAGATTCCACCGTGTCAAACTACACAATTTTCATTTCGAAATAAACAGCAGAATATAGTATAAGACACCAAAAAACAGCATCTGTACAAAATATGAATATATGTACACACAAACATATGGAATATAAATAAATACAAATATATTAAATGAATTGCATTGGCTGTGAATGAGTGAGCGATGATGGGAACTTGAGCTAAATGCCAAAGTACGTACACACACACACACACACACACACACACACACACACACACACACACACACACACACACACAGGTTTTCTGTTGTGCTGACAGCTGACTCACAGCTAAAAGTCGATCATCAGCATAAACGCTTAATGTAAACACTCCCTCTCTCCTCCCGTCTGCGCCGATGAGACACACACACACACACACACACACACACACACACACACACACACACAGTACTAAACCGGGCACAGACACACGTCTCAAGGCACGTTTAAAGCGGCACAGTGTCGTCGCTGCATCCGCCACGCTTTGGGAAGCCACATATATGTATGTATGTGTGTGCGTGTGTGTGTGTGTGTGTGTGTGTGTGTGTGTGTGTGTGTGTGTGTGTGTGTGTGTGTCTGTGTGTGTGTGTGTGTGTGTGTGTGTGTGTGTGTGTGTGTGTGTGTGTGTGTCTGTGTGTGTGTGTGTGTGTGCTCCCCACGGATCTCGGCTGCCGAGGGAAGCAGGTGGCTTCGCTCGCGGGAAGAAGAAAAGACCTGGAGAGCATGGTGGTTTTTGAGATTGCCGAGAGTTGGCATTAGTCCGGTGCGAGAGAGAGAGAGAGAGAGAGAGAGAGAGAGAGAGAGAGAGAGAGAGAGAGAGAGTTTCCTCTGGCAGGGTGGGACATCATTTAGTTGCTTATTGATAGAGCTGAGGGACGAACCTCAACACTTTAGATACCCACCAAAAACGTTAAGGATGGCCAAACTGGGTCCCGGTGGGTCCATGTGTGAACCCAGAACAAAGACCTGCCTCTGGGATGAACAGCATACAACGGACGCTGTGGAAAGTTAGAGTTAAATGAACCCACCAATTTAAACATATATAAAATGACACCGAGGACAATGTGTCCTCAAAGTGTCTCCATGCCACTGGCTGCAGCAGGTAAAGGTGTGCCTCTGCTGGCTGATAGACTGAAGGTTTATATAACATGTCCTGTGGTCCCGTAGGGATGAAAGTAACCTTCCTTCTGACGGCGTATGACGGGCACTGTATATCAAGTGTTCCTTCATTGACGGTATCTTCTGGCTCCATAGTACCGAGGTGGTCCCCTCAGTCGCCATGGTTACGTGAGAGATGTCTAATGTTTGCTTCCAGGATGTCTGAACACAATGAGGTGATGTATGGAGGAAATCAGAAAAAAGACTTGTCAGCAAAAGTCTCTCGCCAAATCCATTGGCGCCGAGGCTTGTCCCGTTATGCTCAGCCCCTCCCTTCTCCCAGGGGACGGGGTCTAACCAGCATTTAGCTAATGCGGCGTTTGGCTGCACTGTGGCTGATTAAAGTGAATATTAGTAGCATCAAAGCTAATTACTCAAACCCGCAGAGGTTTGGCTGTGGTTTCTCCTGACCAATGAGATGTGAAGGTGTGAAGACTTTAGAAAAAGATCTCTCTTCACGTCCGCTACGCCTGAATCCTTTTCACCGGAGGAGGTGCTCTCTAGTGAAAAAGATTCAGGCGTAGCGGACATAGAGAGAGATCTTTTTCTTTTGAATGGAGAGACAGCCAAAGCAGCTTCAGCATCACCGTGGCATCCTCGTGACCCCGATGCAGCGTGGATGCTGCTCCCTCCACAGCGGCCCAGTTCTCACGGTGTGATGTAATTACAGAAAGAACAGGCGCATGCTGGATTCACGGGCCGATGGAAGCGTGGCAGGGTCACGTCTCTGAGGATTTACAGAGAAGAGTTCCCTGTGGGATCCATCTTCATCATTAAATACAGCTTGTGATGTCATGCTGTGACAGCGGTCTAATTAGGCAGATCACAGGGACTTCCACCTATTATCTATGCTGTTCTTCTCTATGCAAAGAGGACGGTAGCTGGTGCAGCTTGTCGACCAAAGTCATGTTGGATTTGTTCAGCAGTGAGAGGAATTATTCTGCCACAGCGTCTGGTGGATGAAACGGGAGTTTACCAACATGCCACGTGGTTTACATGTTGCAGTCAAGTAACTATAGCAGATGGATGGATGGTGAATAGGTAGGTAGATTAGATTGATAGATAGGTTGATAGATGTGTAGCTAGGTGAGTAGGTTGGTAGATGGATGGATGGATGGATGTGTAGCTAGGTGAGTAGGTAGATAGATAGATTTTGGTTTAAATTCTCACTCCACCGTGACAGCCATCAAGGCATCTAAAACCCTCCCTCTGTGGCTCTCGTAGGACTGCAGTCAGCCCGTCCCGTCCTTTCATTCCTACCTGCTGGTCACCGTCATGCCGGCCTTCACGCATTCTGACTGCCATTCATATTTTGATACAACTGCAACTGTATAAAAGTCAAGAAACGGAAACGTTAAGCAGAAAATACCTAGTACTAGCTTCATGAGTTTGCTAACGTTTGCTAGTTATCTTGATGCCATTAGCAAAATAAAGTTACTGCTAACTAAAATTATTACATTTATTATTTTTTGTGCTGTGCTTCCGTTAACTTGCTGACGACACACGCATAGCTAGCTGATGTTAGCTAACTTGAGCAAACTCAGAAGCTTAGTAGTGCTATTAAACGTTAGCTTACTTTATAAGTTACGGTTGTATCAAAGTGTAAAGGTTGTATTGTTGACCTTTGTGTTATTGGTGGAGGTCATGTGACATGAGGCTGAAATGAGTATAATATACTCCTGATAGACTACTTTATTCATTAATGATAAGCGTGATAAAACAATACACTGTTCAATCTAATAGAGGTATGTAGCGTGATAAACACACGTGAATTTCTACCTTAACACACAAAATAACATGTGATTTACCATTGTGGGTCCTGTTGATGGAGAACACACAAAATAGGACTTGGACAGAGGGTCACAGGGGCTGGTGATGATTTACTTATATTATTACATTAAGAGTAAAGGGACCATAAAGTAGGGGAATGCTTTAGGGCGTGATTGACAGGTCGCTACCTTGGCGTCGTACTTTCTGGGAGTTGTCAATGTTTTTGTCTTACAACTTTAACCCTTAAACAGTGTTTTCACTTCATCAAAGTAACATTCTGTAAAAAGTAACAGGCTGTTTCCAAAAGGACTCCTGCTGTAGGAGCAGGATCCAACAAATACAACTAAACCAACCTTGTCAGTGTAATTTGTCTTGTGCGTTGTCTCATTTAGGGTGTACTTGCTGTCCTAATTAGAGTGGAGAGGAAAGCTCAGCTGTGCTGACGTCTAGTTGCACTGCTTTTCCTTTGTTGTAGTTAAATGCTCATGCTGGCGTTGGTGAATGTCTTCTAGCTCGGGGGCTTTTCAAACCCCTGACTGTTGGCCAAATTTGCGTTGAAAGGACAATAAAGTTGTGAATTAGTTGTCTTGAGCTCATGCACACGCACAAACCTCGCCGTGTAATTGATGGACGTCACACATGCACACGGCATTCCCCAAAGCAGGAGATCATGACATTCCTAAACAATGTGCGAACGCACGCTTTAAATAAGCTGTCTAGTGAGAAGTGTTTGAGGTTTGAGGTGTGTGTGTGTGTGTGTGTGTAAGTGTAAAACTTGGAGGGAAGCCATAGAGTGGAATTCAAGCTGATTAAAGTTTTGTTCTTGTTGTTTTACAGCAGATATGTTTGGTAGATCCATCTGTGAATTCCTGCGACAGTATGTCAGAGTGTAAACAGACTTTTGGGAAAAAGATCGCTCTGATCAAGACTCAGAAAGTCCAGATTCATCCAGCAAGAAAAACAACACGTCAAGCACAAGAGGGCTGAATTTCTGACGCAAATCGTCTTTCAAATTCAAAATACTAACATACCTATCTGGAACAAAAGGTAGCTGTTAATATAGCAGAAGAACTTGCATCTCAATGGGAGTTTTTTGGTCTATGTTGGCAACATAAAATAATCATGGCTGAAAAGAAGTACACGGTTCATGTTCTTAAAAATAATACAATTATACTTTGTTACTAGTTTGTGGAATGGCAATACCGTTATAAAAAAGCAAACAACACCAGGGTCAAGGCGCTGGGATTCAGAGAGGGAGAACGCCATATAAAGTCAAAAGAGCCAGTGAAAAGGAACCAGTGTTCATGAAACAGCTCGGACTAACAGGGAACAGTGCAGTCAGTTTTACCCAAACCAAACGGGGTAGGGGTGAAAGCACGCTAGGGTTCCATTAAGAACCCTTTTCATCCCCCAAAAACTTTTTGGAATAAATAGTTATTCCAGGATTGTTGAAAGCTTGGGTGTTAAACGCTTCACACACCCCAAAACACTGTGAACTGTGATGGTTGAGATCCCATCGTCCCCGTGCCTTTAGGAACCTACTGAGAAACCCTGGGTGTGTTCTAGATAAACAACTTGGGATATTGTAGGGTTCTCGGTAGAACCCTCTGGGTAGGTTCTAGATGAAACTCTTGGACTATGAATAAGTTATTGATCCAAACCCCTGGGTAGGTTCTAGATGAAAGTTATTGCCACCCACCTTATTTAACAATAAACTAGACCAATAGACTTGGTGTTGTCTCCCTCTCTTCTTCCATGGTTCTGGTTCCATTAGAACCAGGTCGTGACACCCTTGAAATACAAAAAGGTTCTCGGTAGAGGCCCCTGAACGGATTCTTGTTAGCATCCTTATGAAGTGAAACAGATCTGATTGTGGAACCATTAAACAATATCAGTGTTATCTGTAGAACCTCTCATAAGGGGTTTTGAGGTAGAACTGTCAAACATGGTTATATTGGTTCTAGTCAGCACCCACATTTCTAAAAGTGAGATTATCTCTTTATGTTCTTTGAAAGATAACTAATCCTGCTAACATGAAGCGGGGCGACCTGCATTGTCTCCTGTGTTGTGTCACTTCCTGGGACCTGAACGACTCCCACATGAACTGCATATATCCTGCCTCTGATGGAGAACCTGAAGCGGGTTTCTCTCCCCTCCTTGCAGGGAAGCGTTACAGGACTCAAAGCTGTGAAAAGCCTCCTGCCCGGTTTCCCTGGCGCCTCACTCGCCTCCTGACAAGAGTTGCCAGGGAAACCGTTGCTAAGGGAGCGTGGGCGGCAGCCTGAATCCCGAGCGCGCACATAGACGAACGTGCACAAATATTCCTCCTTCCTCTCTGCATCGACTTACAACGACTGAGTTGAAGAGTCGGAGAGGATTCAGGGCCATGTTGGCCTCTTGTGAAAAGGAAGAGCAGGAAACAGGAAGCAAAGAGCTGCACAGACAGGATGCAGACAACCTGACAGTCAAAGGCCAAGAGATCAAAGGTTTGCATCTTTCATTCCTGTCCATCCATTAGTCCCAACATTAAACAATACAAGGAACAGAGACATTGATCCAACTAACCGTTTGACCTAACAGTCACAATTAACCAAAACACAACATTATTTATATATATATATATATATATATATATATATATATATATATATATATATATATATATATATATATATAGGGCAGATTGCAAAGGGTGCTGGAATAAACATGGATTGATTAATGGCGCTTGTAAAGTGAACTAAACCTAAATTAAAAAAGGGAACATAGAAAGTGAGACTGTAGTGAGGACGGTTTGCAACACAAACGTGTGTGTGTGTGTGTGTGTGTGTGTGTGTGTGTGTGTGTGTGTATGTGAGAGTCTGGTTGGACAGGTGTCTGTGTTACGGTCACAGCGTGGAGTCAACCTCCGTCAACCCAGAACCGCTTCATAGCAGATTCATTCTTATGGTCATGCATGTGTTTTGAGTCATGCATGTGTTTTGAGTCATGCATGTATTTTGAGTCATGGTCATGCATGTGTTTTGAGTCATGCATGTGTTTTGAGTCATGCATGTGTTTTGAGTCATGGTCATGCATGTGTTTTGAGTCATGCATGTGTTTTGAGTCATGGTCATGCATGTGTTTTGAGTCATGGTCATGCATGTGTTTTGAGTCATGCATGTATTTTGAGTCATGGTCATGCATGTGTTTTGAGTCACACGTATGTTTGGTGAGGTCAGGTACTTCAGGCCATTGGCCTCGTGTGAATGGAACGATGACCAGAAACTAAAAGCCTACGGAACAGAAGTCACAGCTTCCCAGGATGTTTATTTCAGCCTCCCGCTGTCAGCTGATATTCATGTTAGTTGATGAATTGTCACGTTTGGGTTTTGCCACTTTGACAACGGAGCTAAATCTGAAGTCTGTGAAAGCTGTCGGCCAGCTGGACTCAGCAGCTCGCCTGATTGGCTCGCAGAACCAGGAAGCGGTGTGTGAATGGACGGGAGCCCAGATGGACCATATGGACCTACTCACAGTGAGGAGCCGGTCCAAGTGTGCAACACACACACACACACACACACACACACACACACACACACACACTCCATGTGTCACATTGTGTCCCGCTAACATAAGACCCCAACCTCATTATGATGGCTAAGCTAAAATATTGGTTTTTATAGATGTTTCTGTGTGTGTGTGTGTGTGTGTGTGTGTGTGTGTGTGTGTGTGTGTGTGTGTGTGTGTGTGTGTGTGACTGGCAACATGCGGATGTCAGATGTCAGCCCGCGCTTGTGACAATGTGCAAGCAGCTGCTGGTGTTTTCATCTTCCGAGTGCTAAATACCAGCAGCTACGTGCTAACAGCTAACACAGATCTCTCTCTCTCTCTCTCTCTCCCTCTCTCTCTCCCTGCTGTCTCTCCCAACACTCGCTCCCACACGCCACGCAGCTATTAATATCGCAGCCTATTATTTCCAGCTCTTCTATCTTTTCTAATCCGAGGGTAGCGGTGTGTTTCACCTCCTCCCTGACGACCTGCGCTCTGAACATGCGGCAATATCTCCGTCGACCATCGTCCGAAGCTTCGCACTCCCATCCCCTTCTTCCTCCGCCTTCTGTCTGGATGAAGAGGGGTATGAAGACAGGTTAGAGGAGAAGGGAGGGAGAGAACAACGTGGTGGTATTTTCCCTTCAAATCCTTCTCCACAGCCGGATGATGCTGGTGTTTCCTGGAGGCCACGCTGTGGAATGAGGTCAGCTCATAGTTAATGAGGCGCAGAGGAACGCAGAGTCCACACCTCCGGTTCTCTCTCTTCTGCGGTGTCCTCATGGCCTCATGGGTCACACACCCCGATGAGAAGCATTAATGAAGAAAGACCAAGCCCAAACATTAGCCGACGTGTTGAGTGAGCGGATGAAGGAATGACTTGAAGAACGTCTGAGGTCCTTTCCCCAGCTTTGTATTCTCTCTGCAATGTTTTAGGTACAGTGTTCCAGCACGAGGAACCCGGAGCAGACCTGCTGTGGATTCTGGTTGTATAGAAGTCTATGCCTCATGTGTTAAAGCTGCATTATCTCTCCTGACCACCAGGGGGCGACTCCTCTGGTTGTATAGAAGTCTATGCTTCATGTGTTAACGCTGCATTCTCTCTCCTGACCACCAGGGGGCGACTCCTCTGGTTGTATAGAAGTCTATGCTTCATGTGTTAAAGCTGCAATCTCCGTTACGTGTCGGTGTGTAATCATTACTTTCTTTCAGTGAACTCATACTGACTTGTATTAATGTATTTTACAGAGAGGATTCACAGCTGCGAGGGTCCAGAGGACAACATGCAGCCTCCAGTCCGTCTGCCTTCCAACACATCACCTAGCAGGCCTCAACGCCAGCCACAGCTCATCATCCCCACCATATAATTATACATTTGGTTTTAGACATTTATCTACATGTGTCTACCATTTTATTCATATATTTCACTGCTTTTGTGAACCTAAGACCTTTGGTAAACCAATTCCCATCACCTAAACAGTTCAACCACCTGAGTAAAGTTAAAGTAATGAGATATGAAGAATTTCAAAAATCAAGTGTCAATTTTTCCGCTGTAGGGCCATATTATCACTTTACACTTGTGCCTTGGGACAATGGTGCCTCATTATATAGAGAGCTGAGATTGTTCTGCAATGTTAGATGTAACACACATGAGTATCTATCATATGCAAGTGCCTTTAAAAAGGTGAATTTAAGAAATTATGTAAAATCAAGAAAATGACCCCAGACTCCAGAGAGTTAAGCAGTTTTAAACCAGTATTTAACTCTGAAACCAGTTTTAAGTTGTCTTAAAGCAGTACACATGGTCAGGTGACTTTCTCCCTGTTCACTGTGTCCTTCAGCTCATTCCTGAAGTGAACTGACATCACTGCCGCTGTTGAACCAGAAATGGTGGGTAGACTGAAAGTAGGAGTTCACCCAGAGCTCCACGATGAACAGAACCATGCGCTCTGCGTTTAGACGTATTGACAACAGCTCATTGTTTCTGCTAATCTTCACCTTAGTTGTTTGTTTTTCCCCCTCATTTATTTTTGGAAGTTGGTCCCAGAGACAATCAGTGGGGCCTTAAGTGTGAAGCGCTGCCTTCAGTCCAGCAATGTTGAGTAGGTGTTTGGTGGACTGCTGGATGTGATTATCCTGCAGCCTGCAGCCGTCTTTTATTAGTTTGTGAACGGAGGACAAGGACGTTCTTGACGTTCTTGACGTTCTTGACGTTCTCGGCGATGTTACGTTGTCCTGTTGCCATTCAGGACGGAACAATGTGAGCAGCAGCTGTGTCATCGTCTGGTGACCCTCAAGTTAGACCTGTAGTCTCTGGGGGGGTCACGTGACCCTCCATTAATACAGCTCTGTGTGTGTGTGTGTGTGTGTGTGTGTGTGTGTGTGTGTGTGTGTGTGTGTGTGTGTTTTCTAGCTGTTCCAGCACCTCATTATTACCTGAGGGAGAGGGAGGCCTTGTATGGGGAAGAAAAACAACTGTGGGTGTGGGTGAATACAAGTGTGTGTGTGTGTGTGTGTGTGTGTGTGTGTGTGTGTGTGTGTGTGAGTGTGTGTGTGTGTGTGTGTGTGTGTGTGTGTGTGTGTGTGTGTGTGTGTGTGTGTGTGTGTGTGTGTGTGTGTGTGTGTGTGTGTGTGTGTGTGTGTCCCCTCACCTTCTCTGCAGCTCCTCTGTTGTGGGCCCGTTCTGAACCTGGAGGTCCGGTCTGGGCAACGTTGGGCCTGAAGGCACAAACACAAACTCCTCAATAAACAAAGATCTGTCAAACACACTGAGAATAAAATCACCATAGTGTTATCATTCTGCTCATAAAAACGGTGAGAAGCACTGCTCCTCCACACGGCTTCATAACAATAACCGTAACACATTTTAAACATTGTAATAATGACTTTAAAGCTCATTTTATCACGATACTCTCATGATATTCAGTCGGGCCAAACCCGAGCAGAACTGAACTCAAAATATGTTTCTGAAAACATCTAAGGTGAGACATATTTTTCCAGGATATAGTCACAGTTTGAGCAAATGGTTCAGATAATATTATATTGAATCAATAATCAGCCTTGTGAGCGCAGATAATGGATTCTGAATGACATGTGTCTACCTCTATTTCAGATTGCCAGATTATTGATGCATTCATATGCAGTCAATGTATTTATATATATATATGTATACATACATGTGTATATATGTACATGAACATGTATATGTGTACACATATGTGTTTTATAGTGCTGAAAAGATTAGTCGATCCACAGAAAATTCATCAGCGACTACTTTGATAATTTAATAAATGTACTAATCTTTCCAGCGAGGATACTGGCTGCTCTCTACGTGGCTACGTTGTACCCATGTCAGGTTTTCTTGGAGGTTCACGTCACATCTTTAAAAGAAGAAGTGTGTTTAAAATACTGAGCAAAGTAAAAAGGTACGTGAACAAACTCTGATTTGTGGGTGGTACAGGTCTAGGGCTCCTCATGCCTCATGTCTGCTGTCTGCTGTCTGCTGTCTAATGTCTGCTGTCTGCTGTCTGCTGTCTGCTGTCTAATGTCTAATGTCTGCTGTCTGCTGTCTAATGTCTAATGTCTGCTGTCTGCTGTCTAATGTCTAATGTCTGCTGTCTAATGTCTAATGTCTGCTGTCTGCTGTCTAATGTCTAATGTCTGCTGTCTAATGTCTGCTGTCTGCTGTCTAATGTCTAATGTCTAATGTCTAATGTCTGCTGTCTAATGTCTGCTGTCTAATGTCTGCTGTCTAATGTCTAATGTCTGCTGTCTAATGTCTAATGTCTGCTGTCTAATGTCTGCTGTCTAATGTCTGCTGTCTAATGTCTGCTGTCTAATGTCTAATGTCTAATGTCTAATGTCTGCTGTCTGCTGTCTAATGTCTGCTGTCTAATGTCTGCTGTCTGCTGTCTAATGTCTAATGTCTGCTGTCTAATGTCTAATGTCTGCTGTCTGCTGTCTAATGTCTGCTGTCTGCTGTCTGCTGTCTGCTGTCTAATGTCTAATGTCTGCTGTCTGCTGTCTAATGTCTAATGTCTGCTGTCTGCTGTCTAATGTCTAATGTCTGCTGTCTGCTGTCTAATGTCTGCTGTCTAATGTCTGCTGTCTAATGTCTAATGTCTGCTGTCTGCTGTCTAATGTCTAATGTCTGCTGTCTAATGTCTAATGTCTGCTGTCTGCTGTCTGCTGTCTAATGTCTAATGTCTGCTGTCTGCTGTCTGCTGTCTGCTGTCTAATGTCTGCTGTCTAATGTCTAATGTCTGCTGTCTAATGTCTAATGTCTGCTGTCTAATGTCTAATGTCTGCTGTCTAATGTCTAATGTCTGCTGTCTAATGTCTAATGTCTGCTGTCTAATGTCTAATGTCTGCTGTCTGCTGTCTAATGTCTGCTGTCTAATGTCTAATGTCTGCTGTCTAATGTCTGCTGTCTAATGTCTAATGTCTGCTGTCTAATGTCTAATGTCTGCTGTCTAATGTCTGCTGTCTAATGTCTGCTGTCTAATGTCTGCTGTCTAATGTCTGCTGTCTAATGTCTAATGTCTGCTGTCTAATGTCTGCTGTCTAATGTCTGCTGTCTAATGTCTGCTGTCTAATGTCTGCTGTCTAATGTCTAATGTCTGCTGTCTGCTGTCTAATGTCTACTGTCTACTGTCTACTGTCTGCTGTCTAATGTCTGCTGTCTGCTGTCTAATGTCTACTGTCTAATGTCTAATGTCTGCTGTCTAATGTCTGCTGTCTGCTGTCTGCTGTCTAATGTCTGCTGTCTGCTGTCTAATGTCTAATGTCTGCTGTCTAATGTCTAATGTCTACTGTCTACTGTCTGCTGTCTGCTGTCTAATGTCTAATGTCTAATGTCTGCTGTCTAATGTCTGCTGTCTAATGTCTAATGTCTGCTGTCTGCTGTCTAATGTCTAATGTCTAATGTCTGCTGTCTAATGTCTAATGTCTGCTGTCTAATGTCTAATGTCTAATGTCTGCTGTCTAATGTCTGCTGTCTAATGTCTAATGTCTGCTGTCTAATGTCTAATGTCTAATGTCTGCTGTCTAATGTCTAATGTCTGCTGTCTGCTGTCTAATGTCTGCTGTCTAATGTCTAATGTCTGCTGTCTGCTGTCTAATGTCTGCTGTCTAATGTCTGCTGTCTGCTGTCTGCTGTCTGCTGTCTACTGTCTACTGTCTAATGTCTAATGTCTGCTGTCTACTGTCTGCTGTCTACTGTCTACTGTCTAATGTCTGCTGTCTGCTGTCTACTGTCTGCTGTCTGCTGTCTAATGTCTGCTGTCTGCTGTCTAATGTCTAATGTCTACTGTCTGCTGTCTGCTGTCTAATGTCTAATGTCTAATGTCTGCTGTCTAATGTCAAATGTCTGCTGTCTAATGTCTGCTGTCTAATGTCTAATGTCTGCTGTCTAATGTCTAATGTCTAATGTCTGCTGTCTAATGTCTGCTGTCTAATGTCTAATGTCTGCTGTCTAATGTCTAATGTCTAATGTCTGCTGTCTAATGTCTGCTGTCTAATGTCTGCTGTCTGCTGTCTGCTGTCTACTGTCTAATGTCTAATGTCTGCTGTCTGCTGTCTAATGTCTGCTGTCTACTGTCTAATGTCTAATGTCTGCTGTCTAATGTCTAATGTCTAATGTCTGCTGTCTACTGTCTAATGTCTAATGTCTGCTGTCTGCTGTCTAATGTCTAATGTCTGCTGTCTAATGTCTGCTGTCTGCTGTCTGCTGTCTAATGTCTAATGTCTGCTGTCTAATGTCTGCTGTCTACTGTCTAATGTCTGCTGTCTAATGTCTGCTGTCTGCTGTCTGCTGTCTAATGTCTAATGTCTGCTGTCTAATGTCTGCTGTCTACTGTCTAATGTCTGCTGTCTAATGTCTGCTGTCTGCTGTCTAATGTCTAATGTCTGCTGTCTGCTGTCTGCTGTCTAATGTCTAATGTCTAATGTCTGCTGTCTAATGTCTGCTGTCTAATGTCTAATGTCTGCTGTCTAATGTCTAATGTCTGCTGTCTACTGTCTACTGTCTAATGTCTAATGTCTGCTGTCTGCTGTCTACTGTCTAATGTCTGCTGTCTACTGTCTAATGTCTAATGTCTAATGTCTGCTGTCTAATGTCTGCTGTCTGCTGTCTGCTGTCTACTGTCTAATGTCTGCTGTCTACTGTCTAATGTCTAATGTCTAATGTCTGCTGTCTAATGTCTGCTGTCTGCTGTCTACTGTCTAATGTCTGCTGTCTAATGTCTAATGTCTGCTGTCTAATGTCTGCTGTCTGCTGTCTGCTGTCTAATGTCTAATGTCTGCTGTCTAATGTCTAATGTCTAATGTCTGCTGTCTGCTGTCTAATGTCTAATGTCTGCTGTCTAATGTCTGCTGTCTGCTGTCTGCTGTCTAATGTCTAATGTCTGCTGTCTAATGTCTAATGTCTAATGTCTGCTGTCTGCTGTCTAATGTCTAATGTCTGCTGTCTAATGTCTGCTGTCTGCTGTCTAATGTCTGCTGTCTGCTGTCTAATGTCTAATGTCTAATGTCTGCTGTCTACTGTCTACTGTCTAATGTCTAATGTCTACTGTCTACTGTCTGCTGTCTGCTGTCTGCTGTCTACTGTCTGCTGTCTAATGTCTAATGTCTAATGTCTGCTGTCTACTGTCTACTGTCTAATGTCTGCTGTCTACTGTCTAATGTCTAATGTCTAATGTCTAATGTCTGCTGTCTACTGTCTAATGTCTGCTGTCTGCTGTCTAATGTCTACTGTCTACTGTCTGCTGTCTGCTGTCTAATGTCTAATGTCTGCTGTCTACTGTCTACTGTCTAATGTCTGCTGTCTGCTGTCTACTGTCTAATGTCTGCTGTCTAATGTCTAATGTCTAATGTCTGCTGTCTGCTGTCTAATGTCTAATGTCTGCTGTCTACTGTCTAATGTCTAATGTCTGCTGTCTACTGTCTAATGTCTAATGTCTGCTGTCTACTGTCTACTGTCTAATGTCTACTGTCTGCTGTCTACTGTCTAATGTCTGCTGTCTGCTGTCTACTGTCTAATGTCTGCTGTCTAATGTCTAATGTCTGCTGTCTAATGTCTAATGTCTACTGTCTACTGTCTAATGTCTACTGTCTGCTGTCTAATGTCTAATGTCTAATGTCTACTGTCTACTGTCTGCTGTCTAATGTCTAATGTCTGCTGTCTACTGTCTAATGTCTGCTGTCTAATGTCTAATGTCTAATGTCTAATGTCTGCTGTCTGCTGTCTGCTGTCTACTGTCTAATGTCTAATGTCTGCTGTCTACTGTCTACTGTCTAATGTCTGCTGTCTAATGTCTAATGTCTGCTGTCTACTGTCTAATGTCTAATGTCTGCTGTCTACTGTCTACTGTCTAATGTCTACTGTCTGCTGTCTACTGTCTAATGTCTGCTGTCTGCTGTCTACTGTCTAATGTCTGCTGTCTAATGTCTAATGTCTGCTGTCTAATGTCTAATGTCTACTGTCTACTGTCTAATGTCTACTGTCTGCTGTCTAATGTCTAATGTCTAATGTCTACTGTCTGCTGTCTAATGTCTAATGTCTGCTGTCTACTGTCTGCTGTCTACTGTCTAATGTCTAATGTCTGCTGTCTACTGTCTAATGTCTAATGTCTGCTGTCTACTGTCTACTGTCTAATGTCTAATGTCTAATGTCTGCTGTCTACTGTCTACTGTCTAATGTCTGCTGTCTACTGTCTAATGTCTGCTGTCTGCTGTCTGCTGTCTACTGTCTAATGTCTGCTGTCTAATGTCTAATGTCTGCTGTCTAATGTCTGCTGTCTAATGTCTAATGTCTGCTGTCTGCTGTCTACTGTCTAATGTCTGCTGTCTGCTGTCTACTGTCTAATGTCTAATGTCTAATGTCTGCTGTCTGCTGTCTGCTGTCTACTGTCTAATGTCTAATGTCTGCTGTCTACTGTCTAATGTCTAATGTCTGCTGTCTACTGTCTAATGTCTGCTGTCTAATGTCTAATGTCTAATGTCTAATGTCTGCTGTCTGCTGTCTAATGTCTAATGTCTAATGTCTAATGTCTGCTGTCTGCTGTCTAATGTCTGCTGTCTGCTGTCTGCTGTCTGCTGTCTACTGTCTACTGTCTAATGTCTAATGTCTGCTGTCTACTGTCTGCTGTCTACTGTCTACTGTCTAATGTCTAATGTCTGCTGTCTACTGTCTAATGTCTAATGTCTGCTGTCTAATGTCTGCTGTCTACTGTCTAATGTCTAATGTCTAATGTCTGCTGTCTACTGTCTGCTGTCTACTGTCTAATGTCTAATGTCTGCTGTCTACTGTCTAATGTCTAATGTCTGCTGTCTACTGTCTAATGTCTAATGTCTAATGTCTGCTGTCTACTGTCTAATGTCTAATGTCTGCTGTCTACTGTCTAATGTCTATTGTCTAATGTCTGCTGTCTACTGTCTGCTGTCTACTGTCTAATGTCTAATGTCTGCTGTCTGCTGTCTACTGTCTAATGTCTAATGTCTGCTGTCTACTGTCTAATGTCTAATGTCTGCTGTCTACTGTCTAATGTCTAATGTCTAATGTCTGCTGTCTACTGTCTGCTGTCTACTGTCTAATGTCTACTGTCTAATGTCTACTGTCTACTGTCTGCTGTCTGCTGTCTGCTGTCTACTGTCTGCTGTCTACTGTCTAATGTCTACTGTCTACTGTCTAATGTCTAATGTCTAATGTCTGCTGTCTGCTGTCTGCTGTCTACTGCAGGGCTCTCATGTGTCACGCATTGAGCGTGACTGTCACGCATTTCGGTCTTAAGTCACGCCCTCCCGCCACACATCGTATTTCTCACGCTGAAAAAAAACTCTAGGCTATTTAATGTGCCGCAGCGCGCAAACATGACCTGGTCGCGCTGCCCTCACCATGGAGGAATCAAGCACGTCTCCCCGAATCCCCTGGAGTTCTTGCTGCGAGGTGCCACTCATCAGCCAATCAAAAAAAAGAAATGGGCTACACGAATAGCCAATCAGAAAAACGTATCTGTTGTATCTGGGTGAAATGTAATCCAGCAACCAATGAAAATAAAGCTAATAATAATATTCTGGTCTGTGGGCATACGGCATGGGCGGAGGCGCTGCCGGGGGGTGGGGTCACTCTTACCTGTCTTAAAAACTTGAGAGCCCTGGTCTACTGTCTGCTGTCTACTGCTGTTATTAAGCTAACGGCTAACGTTAGCTAACGTTACTCCTCCTGCTGACGTAAACGGATTTGTTGTTCATAATGAAGCATCATTCGGGATTGGCAACCAGGAAGCACAACGCCGACCTCCCGATCGCATCCTGGTTCTTACTGAACATCACAGACACACACACACACACACACACACACACACACACACACACACACACACACACACACACACACACACCACACACACACACTTAGTATTTAGCCAAGTGTTGTCCGTCTGAACAGACAGAAGGAGATAAAATGAGCAAAATCCGAACACCAACACACTCACAAGCACTGACCCCACTAAACACTAAACACTAAACACTGAACACTAGACTCTTGACAGCACCATTGGCCCTTCATTATCTACTCTTCTGCGAGAGGAGAAAGCAGCGAAGGTCACGTCCGAGTCAAAACAACTCTAACCGTTGTCTGTTGTTGTTTTTTTTACATTAAGACCAGGACGTTGCACAAAGATCCAACAGGAGCAGAGGCCCGATGCAGCATTTTATAAATCACCAAACCAACGGCAGCACGGATATGCAAAGGTCTGGGCTAATCACGACGAGGGTTACTGGAAACCAGTAGCGTCGGCTCTGAAAATCCTGTCTGACGAGTCTGACAGCGTGTGACAAGTGTGAACATATCCCGTCAAACACAAGATAACCTTTTCACGGACGAATAACAAAAGTCTTCGCCCCAGTATCCTGCTGTTTTGGGAACTCACAAACACCACTTAACGGTTATTTTCTTCAGGCGTAAATTCATATACGTGAACGACGGATGTCCAGTGGACGCCATGGCACCGTCATCTCTTCTTGCTTGAATACAAACTGTTTCTACAGCTGCAATACCACATGTCCCACTGGACCAGGTACGTGTGCCGATACTACAAAGACACGGTCGTTTTAAGGCATATACTTAAAATGGGCTAACTTAATTATCATGATGTGCTTTTTGAAAACGCCTGATATTTAAAACACTCTGCACTATTTCTAAGTTTCTGAAAAGAGTAAATAAGTTTGTGAGTGAATAAAAAACACGTAGCTATCAGCTACAGCTAACAGTTTGCATGGAAGGTCGTCATCGTACGTCAGGGGACGTTGTGTAAAGGGCCACAAAGTCTGCGTTGGATGGGAGGCTCTAGAAACATTAGACTTTCACCCAGGAGACCACTGTTAGTGTCCCGTGTGAGACCAGAAGTCGACGTACAAGTATTTGCCACTGACGCCATTTCCGTGGTTCTTTCAACCCAAACCGCCACCGAACCAAGCAGAGTAGACGCCCGTGCTGCCGGCATTCGTATCATAAGGAACCGTTATCCGTTATACGTCGACTCCGTATCGTAATCTCAAGAACGATCTCAGCGCCTCTCTAACCCGTCAAAGGACCCGGTCAACCACAGGCGGCCTTTGGCGGGATCCCGTTACGGGCGCGATAACTTTCACCGGAAACTATCAAGTCAGACAAATCCAAGACGCCAAACCCAAAGCCCGTGAGCGAATCCTCAGCCGGAGAGCATTGTTGGGTCTGGATGGCGTGAAACGTAACGGAGAGAGAGAATGGTGTTCAGCGTCTGCTTCCTGCTCTCAGCCTTTATCCAGATCCTCTCATTACCGTCTTGATGGCTTTCCTTGGCGTACGGGCTCCAGTGAAACCGTATTAGATGACGGCGGTCCATGTCTTCCTGCCTGTGGGTGTAATTGTGTTACTGTCTGCTCTCATAGAGCTGAAAGCAGACGACAGAACGCAGGCAGCAGCCAACACGGGCGGGTTGGAGACGTCTTATCAGAACCAGCTTTTTAAATCTCACGTCTTATTACTACCCAGCTAACGTCATTTCGTGGCATCTCGTGTTTCTAAATGTTAAAGCCAGTAACAGCGGCTGGACCGGCCAACTCTCAGGAGGCCTCGGTCATCTCATGAAAGCAGAGGGTCGTAAAAGGTGAGAATGGATTCAGTGACCCGAGCCAGCAGCACTTAGGCGTCCACAGCTTCACTACATCAGCTGGTCTTCAGACCTCTATGGGTCTCCCATCACAGGCTGATCACAGCTAACGGGACTGAAGGCCTTCACACACCAGGGGCGTAGATCTGTATTGATTTTTTCATGCAATTGCAATACACATAAATATCTTTTTGCAAACGTTTGTTTTCGCGAGAGGTACTTTCAAACAGAACGTGGATATTGCGCGGCGGAAAAAAGCTTCGCCGCAATTATTTTGAAAGGCTTCGGTCAATCACGTCGTAGCGGACGAACATGACCAAACACAATGCAACTGGAGGCCAAGCAGTCAGAACGTAGGAGAACTTTATCACTCCTTTCACCCTTGACCAAAGGCAGCACAGATCAGACCTACTCCGTCAGTTCTTACCTTTCACAATAAAAGCCCTAGACATACACACCGAGTACCCGTTCACCAGAGGGACCTCACAACTCGACACAATAGCTTACAGTAGTTCATGACCCCAGACGGACTCTGGGTCAACGAGATCCTAGAACCTTTTAGTGTTGCAGCACGTAGTATGAGTCCTTTTGATGCTAAATATTCCCAAGTGAGTATCCACACACACACACACACACACACCTGTACCTACATGCAGTCAGGTTGGGCCTCTGGCAGCAGACGTAGCGCCACAGTCCGCGGGCCCCGTCGGACCCGGTGCCGGGCCTCAGCGCCACCCTGCTGCCAGACCCGTCACGGTCCTGGGGGCTCACATACAGAACCATGGCATCGGGCTTCAGTGGACTTCAGTTCCAGGAGGAAGACGAGAACAAATGTTGAGCTGCTTCTGTTCTTCAGTGTCTCTTATCCTCCTCCTCTTATCCGCGACGCCCTAAGAGCCGGCTTTTAAAGATGACGTGGAAATGCCTGACGCGGTCCGTCTGTGTGCCGGCTCGCCTCCCGGCACGTTAGAAGTGATGGAAACAAAGGAAGAGGAGAGAGGGAGGGATGGAGAGAGGGAGGGAGGGATGAACACCAGGAGAGGCAGAGCGGACTGAGAGACAGGAAACCAACCCGCCTCAGAAAGAGAGAGGCAGAGAAAGAGAGAAAGAGAGAGAGGATGTGGTGGGACTCTCTCCTCGATGGGTCGCTGGCCAGCTTGTACTTCCTGGATGCAATCTATTATTCATCTGCTGGATACAGAGA
>NC_136591.1:350000-387500 GCF_910589615.1 Taurulus bubalis
ATACACACACACACACATATATATATATATATATATATATATATATATATATATATATATATATATATATATCTTATATTTTCTCTCTCAAAGTGTTCGGGAACAGTTTGATGCAGAGAGATTGGTGAACTTCTAATGCCTTACGCTGCTTATTAATATTATATTCATACAAAAGCTTCTTTTGAAAAGACTGCAATCATGTAACGAGCGGAAATTGGCGAGTGTCGCTAGAAAAAATGAGAAGTAACTTTGTGGACATCATGTGAACCGTATGGGGACGACCCCAGTGGCAGTGGGACGACCCCAGTGGCAGTGGGACGACCCCAGTGGCAGTGGGACGACCCCAGTGGCAGTGGGACGACCCCAGTGGCAGTGGGACGACCCCAGTGGCAGTGGGACGCTTTTAGATTGGCGCATCACCGACAATTGTGTCGTTTTGTACGATGTTGTTGTTGTTGTTGTTGTTACCAGGGCTGCGGTCATTTTTACGATGGATCAACGTGTCGAGTATTCGTGTAGTTTGTCAGAAAATATTTAAAAAACAGTGACAATTGCCTTTTCTTTTTTTTTGACCAGTACAAAACTCTAATTGTTCCATTTACAATAGTATAAAAGATCCTCAAAGTTACAAAAACAAGACTGGGAAGCAGAGAGTTGAGTCACGTTCCTTGACCAGTTGGTTCAGGACGACGTTCACACACTCCGGTCCGGAGGAGACCTGAGCCCGGCTGATCTCCTGCTGGTCCCGGGGAGCCACTGAGGTCTGGCTGCAGCGGGCATGTCTGTGGACACCTCTCTGACGGGCCTGAAGGGTCCTGGCTTCACGCAGCAGAGAACATACACAGAGCTGCTGACCTCTGAGCTTTCCTTCTCCACTCGCTCTGTCCCCTTCAACACAGCTTCCCTGTGTCTCTCTCTCTCCTTCTCTCAGCTTCTGCCTCTCTTCCTCTCCACTGTGAACCTTCTCTCTCTCTGCTGTTGTCCAGCTGTGTCGCAATGTTTCAGTCGTCTGCTTGTTTCCATGGTCTGGATGAGGTGTCTGGTGTCTCCTCCTCTCTGGTTCAACCCCTCCTCCCATGAAGCCCCCACATGGCCCACTGTTGCCAGGAGCCATAAAGACTGAAGATAAATGAAGACTTGTGTTTCTGCACATGTCTCTGGAGACGAGCTGCTGAGACCAGAACACTTCTGGCTCCTGGTCTCCTTCTGCCCTTCATTTTACATCCTGGTCTCTCTTAAGTGTTGGCACCTTCAGAGCGTTCTGCTTTTCTTCAGCCACAAACACTGCAGTTACTTTTCACTACTTAAAGTTATCGTGGGAAACGTCCCAGTCTAGACCTCTCAATAGTCAGTCATCTGTTTGACCCCCATGAGGAGCGAGGCCAGGGAGAGGATCCTTTATTCCTTTGTAGTGATGCTAGAACGCCCTGCGCATAACTATTCACTTCAGCTTTCTGAACGTGTCCCTGGTTGGTTTCTCATATGATCTCATATGGGCGGCTGTAGCTCAGGGGGATGAGCGGTCGTCCCGCAACCACAAGGTAGCCGGCTCGATCCCAGGGTTAGGTCAGCTCAGCCCCCCATAGCTCACAATTCTCATGTCCCTGAGCAAGACACTGAACCCCCAGCTGCTCCCCGGGTGCCCCACAGGGCAGAACACTGCTCCCTAACCAAGGATGGGTCAAATGCAGAGAAGAACTTAATAAAGGATCATTTCTTTCTTTCTTTGCTTTCAAACAACATTCCAGCTCCAATAACTAATCACAGGTACAAACTAAAAACTGGTTCCTCTGCTTTGCTGACTGTAAATGAAGGAAATGTTGGACTGCTGGTCGGACCAGAAATACATACAAAATAAATAAAATTGCTATTATCTGACGAGACAACCGATCAATCTGTTTGAAAGAATCAATCAATAACGGAATTAAGGGTCAGACCGGGACATGGACTGGTCAGACCGGGACATAGACCGGTCAGACCGGGACAGCTGTTCTTTACTCACTGGGACCATGTTTAAAAAACAGTGAGGGGTAATCCTGTTCAACTTTTCCTTTAAAGAGAATCACATTTATCTCTTCCATCAGTTTCTGGCCCCTTCCCCCTCAACCGTCCTGCAGGAGAGGATTTATGGGCCAGACCTCAACACAGACGCTCAGCGGCCTCCCACCCGCTCTACTTTAGCCTTTTAGGAGAAAAGAGAAACACGGTGTGTGTGTGTGTGTGTGTGTGTGTGTGTGTGTGTGTGTGTGTGTGTGTGTGTGTGTGTGTGTGTGTATGTGCGTGTGTGGGGTCTCCGTTTGGAAACGACGTCACTTTTAACTTTGAACCTAGAGTCAGATGGGACATACTTTTCCTCTGTGACTCGACAACTGGTTTCACTGATGTGAGCCAGCTGATGAAACCAGTGTGTGTGTGTGTGTGTGTGTGTGTGTGTGTGTGTGTGTGTGTGTGTGTGTGTGTGTGTGTGTGTGTACTGTATACAGACGAGTCCTGGAGGCTGGGAGTGTGTCATGACACATGCATGAGTATACACACTTCCCACATATCAACATTCACCACATAGGCTAATTAGAGGGGAAGAGGGGCTCAGGGAGAGAAGAGGGGATGTACACAGAGGAGAGGAGAGAAGAGGGGATGTACACAGAGGAGAGGAGAGAAGAGGGGATGTACACAGAGGAGAGGAGAGAAGAGGGGATGTACACAGAGGAGAGGAGAGGAGAGAAGAGGGGATGTACACAGAGGAAAGGAAAGAGGAGAGAAGAGGGGATGTACACAGAGAAGAGGAGAGAAGAGGGGATGTACACAGAGGAGAGGAGAGGAGAGAAGAGGGGATGTACACAGAGGAGAGGAGAGAAGAGGGGATGTACACAGAGGAGAGGAGAGGAGAGGGGATGTACACAGAGGAGAGGAGAGAAGAGGGGATGTACACAGAGGAGAGGAGAGGAGAGAAGAGGGGATGTACACAGAGGAAAGGAAAGAGGAGAGAAGAGGGGATGTACACAGAGAAGAGGAGAGAAGAGGGGATGTACACAGAGGAAAGGAAAGAGGAGAGGAGAGGGGATGTACACAGAGGAGAGGAGAGAAGAGGGGATGTACACAGAGGAGAGGAGAGAAGAGGGGATGTACACAGAGGAGAGGAGAGGAGAGAAGAGGGGATGTACACAGAGGAAAGGAAAGAGGAGAGAAGAGGGGATGTACACAGAGAAGAGGAGAGAAGAGGGGATGTACACAGAGGAAAGGAAAGAGGAGAGGAGAAGGTTAGAGAAGAGAAGACAACAGAAAAGAAGAGAGGAAACAGAAGAGAGACAATAAATGACGGGAGAGGGAAGGGAAGGAGAAGAGCAGAAGAGGAGAGAAAAAACAGAGGAAGATAGAAGAGGAGCGAAAAAAGAGAGGAAACAGGAGGATAGGAGAGGTCTGGGTAAAGGTCATCACATGAAGTCTCTGCCTCGTCTTTGTTGATTATAGATGAAGTCCGGCCTCCACCATAGAAGAAGAGTCTTCACTGAGTCTAGATCAACCCTCTGTAACCACGTGATAGTCTCTGTTATAGTCTGTGATAGTCTCTGTTATAGTCTGTGATAGTCTCTGTGATAGTCTCTGTGATAGTCTGTTATAGTCTCTGTGATAGTCTCTGTGATAGTCTCTGTGATAGTCTCTGTGATAGTCTGTTATAGTCTCTGTGATAGTCTCTGTGATAGTCTGTTATAGTCTCTGTTATAGTCTCTGTGATAGTCTGTTATAGTCTCTGTTATAGTCTCTGTTATAGTCTCTGTGATAGTCTCTGTTATAGTCTGTGATAGTCTCTGTTATAGTCTGTGGTAGTCTCTGTTAGTTTGTGATAGTCTCTGTGATAGTCTGTGATAGTCTCTGTGATAGTCTCTGTTATAATCTCTGTTATAGTCTGTGATAGTCTCTGAGATAGTCTCTGTTATAATCTCTGTTATAGTCTGTGATAGTCTCTGTGATAGTCTCTGTTATAATCTCTGTTATAGTCTCTGTTATAGTCTGTGATAGTCTCTGTGATAGTCTGTTGTAGTATCTGTTATAGTCTGTGATAGTCTCTGTTAAAATCTCTGTGATAGTCTCTGTGATAGTCTCTGTGATAGTCTGTGATAGTCTCTGTGATAGTCTGTGATAGTCTGTGATAGTCTCTGTGATAGTCTCTGTTATAGTCTCTGTGATAGTCTCTGTTATTGTCTCTGTTCGAATCTCTGTTATAGTCTGTTATAGTCTCTGTTAGAATCTCTGTTATAGTCTGTTATAGTCTCTGTAATAGTCTGCTATAGTCTCTGTGATAGTCTCTGTTATAGTCTGTTATAGTTTCTGTGATATTCTCTGTTATAGTCGGTTATAGTCTCTGTTAAAGTCTCTGTGATAGTCTGTTATAGTCTCTGTGATAGTCTGTGATAGTCTCTGTGACAGTCTCTAAGAAAGTCTGTGATAGTCTGTTATAGTCTCTGTTATAGTCTGTGATAGTCTCTGTTATAGTCTGTTATAGTCTATGTGATAGTCTCTGTTATAGTCTCTGTTATAGTCTCTGTTATAGTCTGTTATAGTCTCTGTTATAGTCTCTGTTATAGTCTGTTATAGTCTCTGTTATAGTCTGTGATAGTCTCTGGTATAGTATGTGATAGTCTCTGTGATAGTCTTTGATAGTCTCTGTGATAGTCTGTTATAGTCTCTGTGATAGTCTTTGTGATAGTCTGTTATAGTCTCTGTGATAGTCTGTTATAGTCTCTGTTATAGTCTCTGTTATAGTCTCTGTTATAGTCTGTTATAGTCTGTGATAGTCTCTGTTATAGTCTGTGATAGTCTCTGTTATAGTCTGTGATAGTCTGTGATAGTCTCTGTGATAGTCTGTTGTAGTATCTGTTATAGTCTGTGATAGTCTCTGTGATAGTCTCTGTGATAGTCTCTGTTATAATCTCTGTTATAGTCAGTGATAGTCTCTGTTATAGTCTGTAATAGTCTCTGTTATAGTCTCTGTGATAGTCTGTGATAGTCTCTGTTATAGTCTCTGTTAGAATCTCTGTTATAGTCTGTTATAGTCTCTGTTAGAATCTCTGTTATAGTCTGTTATAGTCTCTGTGATAGTCTGCTATAGTCTCTGTGATAGTCTCTGTTATAGTCTGTTATAGTTTCTGTGATATTCTCTGTTATAGTCAGTTATAGTCTCTGTTAAAGTCTCTGTGATAGTCTGTGATAGTCTCTGTGATAGTCTGTGATAGTCTCTGTGATAGTCTCTGTTATAGTCTGTTATAGTCTCTGTGATAGTCTCTGTTATAGTCTCTGTTATAGTCTCTGTTATAGTCTGTTATAGTTTCTGTTATAGTCTCTGTGATAGTCTGTGATTGTCTCTGTTATAGTCTCTGTTATAGTCTGTTATAGTCTCTGGGATAGTCTGCGATAGTCTGTTATAGTCTATGTGATAGTCTGTGATAGTCTGTTATAGTCTATGTTATAGTCTCTGTGATAGTCTGTGATAGTTTCTGTTATAGTCTCTATTATAGTCTCTGTTATAGTCTATGTTAGAGTCTCTGTGATAGTCTGCGATAGTCTGTTATAGTCTCTGTTATAGTCTGTGATAGTCTGTTATAGTCTATGTTATAGTCTCTGTGATAGTCTCTGTGATAGTCTCTGTTATAGTCTCTGTTAAAGTCTGTGATAGTCTGCTATAGTCTCTGTGATAGTCTGTTATAGTCTGTGATAGTCTCTGTTATAGTCTCTGATAGTCTGTGATAGTCTGTTATAGTCTGTGATAGTCTGTTATAGTCTCTGTGATAGTCTCTGTGATAGTCTCTGTTATAGTCTGTTATAGTCTGTGATAGTCTCTGTTATAGTCTCTGAGATAGTCTCTGAGATAGTCTCTGTGATAGTCTCTGTTATAGTCTGTGATAGTCTCTGTTATAGTCTCTGTTATAGTCTCTGTGATAGTCTGTGATAGTCTCTGTGATAGTCTCTGTTATAGTCTATGTTATAGTCTCTGTTATAGTCTCTGTGATAGTCTGTGATAGTCTCTGTTATAGTCTGTGATAGTCTGCGATAGTCTGTTATAGTCTCTGTGATAGTCTGAGATAGTCTGTGATAGTCTCTGTTATAGTCTGTGATAGTCTATGTTATAGTCTCTGTTATAGTCTCTGTTATAGTCTGTGATAGTCTCTGTTATAGTCTCTGTGATAGTCTCTGTGATAGTCTCTGTGATAGTCTGTTATAGTCTCTGCGATAGTCTCTGCGATAGTCTCTGCGATAGTCTGTTATATTCTCTGTTATAGTCTCTGTTATAGTCTGTGATAGTCTCTGCTATAGTCTCTGCTCTAGTCTGTGATAGTCTCTGTGATAGTCTCTGCGATAGTCTCTGCGATAGTCTGTTATATTCTCTGTGATAGTCTCTGTTATAGTCTCTGCTATAGTCTCTGCTATAGTCTCTGCTATAGTCTGTGATAGTCTCTGTGATAGTCTCTGTTATAGTCTCTGTGATAGTCTCTGTTATAGTCTCTGTGATAGTCTCTGTGATAGTCTCTGCGATAGTCTGTTATATTCTCTGTTATAGTCTGTGATAGTCTCTGCTATAGTCTCTGCTATAGTCTCTGCTATAGTCTGTGATAGTCTCTGTGATAGTCTCTGTGATAGTCTGTTATATTCTCTGTTATAGTCTCTGTTATAGTCTGTGATAGTCTCTGTTATAGTCTCTGCTATAGTCTCTGCTATAGTCTCTGCTCTAGTCTGTGATAGTCTCTGTGATAGTCTCTGCGATAGTCTCTGCGATAGTCTGTTATATTCTCTGTTATAGTCTGTGATAGTCTCTGCTATAGTCTCTGCTATAGTCTCTGCTATAGTCTGTGATAGTCTCTGTGATAGTCTCTGTGATAGTCTGTTATATTCTCTGTTATAGTCTCGGTTATAGTCTGTGATAGTCTCTGTTATAGTCTCTGCTATAGTCTCTGCTATAGTCTCTGCTCTAGTCTGTGATAGTCTCTGTGATAGTCTCTGCGATAGTCTGTTATATTCTCTGTTATAGTCTCTGTTATAGTCTGTGATAGTCTCTGTTATAGTCTCTGCTATAGTCTCTGCTATAGTCTGTGATAGTCTCTGTGATAGTCTCTGTGATAGTCTCTGTGATAGTCTCTGTTATAGTCTATGTTATAGTCTCTGTGATAGTCTGTTATAGTCTCTGTTAGTCTCTGTGATAGTCTGTTATAGTCTCTGTTATAGTCTGTGATAGTCTCTGTTATAGTCTCTGTTATAGTCTGTTATAGTCTCTGTTATAGTCTCTGTGATAGTCTCTGTTATAGTCTCTGTTATTGTCTCTGTTATAGTCTCTGTTATAGTCTGTGATAGTCTCTGTTATAGTCTCTGTGATAGTCTCTGTTATAGTCTGTGATAGTCTCTGTTAGTCTCTGTGATAGTCTCTGTGATAGTCTCTGTGATAGTCTATTATAGTCTGTGATAGTCTGTTATATTATAATATGATAACAGTTATATTATAGAGTTATATTATAATGTGATAACACAGCTCATCATAGAGTTATATTATAATGTGATAACACAGCTCATCATAGAGTTATATTATAATGTGATAACAGAGCTCATCATAGAGTTATATTATAATGTGATAACAGCTCATCATAGAGTTATATTATAATGTGATAACACAGCTCATCTTAGAGTTATATTATAATGTGATAACAGAGCTCATCATAGAGTTATATTATAATGTGATAACACAGCTCATCATAGAGTTATATTATAATGTGATAACACAGCTCATCATAGAGTTATATTATAATGTGATAACACAGCTCATCATAGAGTTATATTCTCATGTGCTGAATGTGGAGCAGAACATCTTAAAAGCCGTTTCACAAACACAAGATGACGTGATCTTGTGTTTGTCTGGGTTTGATTAGAACCATGAATGTGTGGAGCATGTGGATCTCTACTAACATCCTCTGAGGAATGCAGGTGACCAGAACCTCATAGGGTTCTTTGTCTTGTCCCCATGAGAACCTGCTCCTGGTAGGACCTTGATCAGAGCGTTTACCTGAAACTTACAACAAGTTCATTAGCTAGAACCATCTGTGAAATGTTCCACGCAGAACCACCTATGAGAGGTTCTGCAGACAACCCTTTTATAATGCAATGCGTCTACCTAGAACCGACTCTGGAGGTTCTGTCGAGAACATTTCCACTTTCAAAGGGTGATAACAAACCCACTCTGGGGGTTTTGACAGAGAACCCCTTCCTACTCCAAGTGTTCCATCGAGAAACCACCCAAGGGGTTCTAATGAGAACCCTTTCCTATTCCAAGTGTTCCATTTAGAACCTTCCCCGGTTCTTTACGAGGCTCTTAGACATGGGCTGAAGTGGTGCAGCACAACCTACCACAGTCTTGGGGTGTGAGATGGGAGGATTTCATTTTGCTTTCAACAATTCTTGAAGACATTTTTCTTGCAAAAAGGGTTCTTTAGATGAAAAAGGTTCTTGATAGAACCCCTAGTTTTACAAGGAACCCTTGCAACCCCCCTAACTCCCTTCCTTCAAAGAAGAGGGTTCCTCAGAGGAACCTCAGAGGAACCCTTTAGGAACCCGTAGGTGAAACCTGCAGCGAGCAGCCCTACCCGTGTCCTGTGAGTTGAGCACCTCTAGGGCGTGCATCATGGCGCTGGCGAACACGTTGGCGTCCTCCTTGCTGCCGAAGTTGAGGCCGTAGACCTGCCGGGCATCGCGCCACTGGTGGAAGGTCTGCGTGGCCTGGTTGTACTTCAGCCCCTTGGGAATGGCACAGTTGATCACCACCTGGAGATCCACGATGGGGAAAGGGAAAAGAGGACACGTCCTTTATTACATTCTACCAGATGTACTAATGAAGGAGCAGTGTGCTGCTGTGAAGTGTCTTATCAAGGACTCTGAGACACGAAACTATGGGGAGACCAGGGATCCAACCGGAGACTACGTGGTTCAGGACGACCACCACGAGCTACAGATTAGGAACGAGTAATGTGACCACTTTAAACTGTTCAAACTGAAGCTTTATTTAGGGAGCCGCAAAGAACAACACTGGAGTCCTGCACAGCCGGAGAGCTTAAGGTCACAGGGACGAGCCGTGTTTCAAGGCCCTTGAGATCTGTGGCTCAGTTGCAGAAACACACACATAATAGTCAACATATTCTTGGTCTCCATCTCTCAGTCATGAGGCTACCTCTGTCCGCCATGCTGCCGAGCTCAGAGGGAAAAAAAAGATGAACTAAATAATTATTGTCGCTCTAAAAAGCTTGTTAAAACAAAGTGACCACTGGGGACCCTGCGGCCGTCACGTGGAGAAAAGGTCACGTCTGCCTGCGCGGGAAGTCGCTTCAGGAAGCTCTCGCTCCGTGTTAACGCGCTTTCAGTGGGAAGCATCCTGGACACCTCAAGCAGGAGCGCCTCAAGCTTTCTGAGCTACTGAGACACAGACACACACACACACACACACACACACACACACACACACACACACACACACACACACACACACACACACACAATGTGAAGAGCATACTGAACCGAAGGATCTTAATCTGCATCATCATCAGTGCATTTATTCTTTGAGGCGATCATGTGAAAACTCTTCTCATCTACAGCTGGAACATTGTGTAATGTGGTTTAATCCCATAATCGCTGTGTCATCTCACGTCCAGACTAATGAGGGACTGAATCCGACACGTTCCCCTCGGGGAACCAACGCTTATTGTGGAGAGTTGAGGTCTTCAGAACCGGAGAGATTAAACTGTACCGAGACCAGCCGGGGAAACGTCATTTTTTCTCCTATTGCTTCGGCCGATAAGCAGCTCTTCCAGCCATAAAGCCTGAAACCAGTCTGGTAGTTTACGGAATAACAGCGGGCGCCGATGCTGTCAAAATGTATTATAACCCCGGCACTAAATAATCTAGTGTCAATCTCCGGGTTATTGCAATGCCTCTGCAGGCGGGAGGGTTCAGGTTGTGGGTTTGCTGAGCCGTGTAACTCCAGCTGCTTATTGTAGGAGACGAATAAAAGCAAACGCACAAGCTGAAGAGTCATGAACGCAGAGCGGGACCCGCCGACCCCATCCTGGATTTAAATGTCAGAAAAGGCAATTATTTGACTTTGACCGGTGTTTGTGTTTTTTGTTCGTTGTGCGTCACGACTTCAGGATAATGACAACATTCCAGTGGTGCGAGTAACGCAAAGTATTATTGAGTCACATCCCTGTTGTCTGATCGGCTCCTGTTTCGGTTCCACTTCAGTCCGTATTTATTACGAATGTAAATAGCAACCACAGTGATGTCATTCCCAGAAACATTGTTTTCACCATAGACCACCATTGTGCCTATCAAGTAAACTCATGTTTACAATGTTTACTGAGGGAATAGATCAAGAGAGAAGGTGAGTCATTTTCTCAAGGACTTCTATACAACCAGACTTCTTTTTGTAACCAGAGGAGTCGCCCCCTAGTGGCCAGTAGAGAGAATGCATGTTTATGACACTTCACTGGGCAGAACCGGAGGTTGCCGTCTGGATGTCACTCATAAAATGATTCCACTCAGTGAAACTCAGCTCTTCCTGCACAGATCTTTCACAATAAAAGTTTTCCGGCAGCACAATGAGCAGTCTCACCTTTTACTGCGCCCGTAATGACCCATCATATACGTTCGCTGTCATCACACACACTCACACACACACACACACACACACACACACACACACACACACACACACACACACACACACACACACACACACACACCTCCCAGTGGACCTCATCGACTCATTAATGCTTTGTCTTAAAATAGCTACTCGCTGTGTTGTTACACTTGTGAACATGGCAGCATAGTGGCCTGGGTGGACCTGTACAAACACACACACACACACACACTGCATCAGTCCTGCATGGGATGATCCTGTAGAGATCGAGGACTATGCCTGCGGTCGAGCCGTGACTTGGCTCTGCAGCTGTAAAGGCCTCCATGCGGGTCTACCTCACCTGATGGTCTTGGATCTTGCTAAAGGACTCCATGCGGGTCTACCTCACCTGATGGTCTTGGATCTTGCGTCCCACCACGCGGAAGGCGTTGTTGCCCGTGTGGTGGTAGATGTGGACTCTGCTGAAGCCCGTGGAACCACCGGCCGGGACCCACTTCTTGTTGGCGTCGTCGTACACCATGACGGCGGCTCGCGCCTGGCAGATACTCTGTTCACTGCAGGAACACAGAGACGGGAGACGATCACACAACCTGACGTGAGGGTCCAACATGCACAGAGCTGATCACCCCCCCTCTCCAAGCGGGAGCTTGTTAACCTTTTGAGCATCATGCCCCCATATGGGGGGGCGCTGGGGTTGGACCTCTTGTTCCCCGTGTTCCAGTAGTCGTATGAACCCCCTATGAGTTCTAATACTTGTGTTATTTTATATCACTTTTGTCAGAATTTATTTGCGAAAAAAATGGATATTAAAAAAAACAACACTTTTCTAACATATTTTGATCATAACTATGAACATCCAGCCAGATTCTCCAAAATGCCTCCTCGAGTGGTCCCCAAGCTTTTCAAACTGTTTGGTTCAAGGTCTTAACAACAGCCCACATACTAATAAGACACCTTTCTGGAAAGATTAGGACCAAAATAATCGGAATCAGAATAAAACAAAGCATTGGGGTGTAACGAAGGAGTTTTAGCCCAAAAACTGTGTAAAAAATGGAAACATTTACAATTTGATGGCAAAACATTGGCCGATTTGGGCATGCTGGGTACCGAAATGATCAGCAGCTTCCAGGTGTGCAGAAACGTGAGACAGAGGCAAAAAAAAGAAGCTCTGTCCGTTATGTGATTTTTCAGGTACTAATAGGGGTCTAGCATGATTGTATTGCTTTTGTAGACTCACACAAGCCCTCAGGGTTACTTACGGAGATGTGTTTGTTAGTGAAATCCGACTTTGTAAGGGGGACTTATTAAGGATTTAGTGAAACCTTACGGTCCGCCGTAGAAGTTGACGGAGCTGACAGAGTTTACGTAAGTACATAAACTTAACGATTACTTCAATTATTTTTTTAATAAAGAGCCCAGTACATTGTGATGAATCCACATCCTTCCGCATTCCTTTAGTAACAACTTCGAGACGAGAGTCAGCAGCACCTCGCAGACTCTCCTTTTAGCTGTTTTATTCCGTCTGCAGACAATCACTAGCACACAAGGAGGGAGGTCATATGAGATCTCTCTCACATTCCAGCCCTGGAGCACAACACTAATGAAATCTGCTTCATGGGTGGCTGCCTGCATTTCATAAACATCAGTAAAAAACAGAAACAGACACAATCTTAAATGAGTTCTGAGGGAGCCGGACACGCGTGCCTTGTGTTTTAAAGGCCAGCTGTGTAGGATTTGGCGGCTACTAGTGGTAGTGAGTATGCAGACTCAAAGACACAACGATGCACAAGGCAACAACTCAAAGAGACAACGATGCACAAAGCAACAACTCAAAGAGACAAAGATGCACAAAGCAACTACTCAAAGAGACAAAGATGCACAAAGCAACTACTCAAAGAGACAAAGGCAGACACAATCTTGAATGAGTTCTGAGGGCCTTGTGTTTTAAGGGCCAGCTGTGTAGGAGTTGGCGGCCACTAGTGGAAGTGAGGATGCAGCCGACTGACACTTTTCAAGTCAGGCACGTAAGAGCCGGCCAGAAAAGGCAAAGAGGAGAAAACCAAATATCGCACCTATCTTTGACCAATTACCCTCGATATCGATAATGCAATAATATTGCTGGCGTGACAATTGGTGCTTTCACACAATAGCATTGTTGATGGATTATCCTCGTTAACGTGAACATGATGAGTAGGGAAAAGGCAAATAAAAGAACGGCTCGTCAGTCAGAAAAGGAAATCACTTTCCTGCAGTGCAGCCTTGACATACCAGGAAAAGGCAACACTTATGCCAAATTATGATATCCAAAATCTACGATGACATCTAGTTTCGTATCATGGTATCAAAATAATATTGATGTGTTGCCCAGCCCTCGCTAAGGGACTCACACAAGACCGATTCAAAAAGGAAAGGCCAGAATTGAAGCAACAGAAGATACCTAAATATCTGTAGTTTTATTCCTAAAACAACGATCCTACATTTCCCATTGTGCCTCAAACATTATATCGTAAGACCATCACTGTCCGTTAAATGCCAAAGGTACATCATAAGGGTCATTTTCTCAGACCTTGAAAAAAACTACAGAGACACAAAGACAATGTAGAACTTTAGTCTTTTTCATACAAGCTAAAGTGTAAATTGACGTTTTTATGTTCACGAGTGCCCCTTTAGTGACCCATCACATGATTGTAGAGAAAGAGAGTGAGAGGCAGCGAGTGAAGCAATGGAGTAGCAGACGAGCCCAGACTGGGGAGAGGATGAGAGGAGGACACGACATGTTGTGTTTTAGTTGTTTTTAAGTATCCGTTTCAAGGTTGGAAATGCGTGAAAAACTGGAGGGTCCACCGTGACAAGAACAAGCCGCGTGAGGCTCAGACACGTGCACATGATTAACATGCCAGTCCACGGGTTGACGTAAGTTAGTTACAAGCGTGGGCGTCCAGCCGCCCTTCAGCGTCCAGCTCCCAGCTCGCTGCAATGTGAGCGCGTCGGTCTTTAGGTCGGTTGATACAGACGGCCTGTGTCCAACACATAAAACTTTCACCAGGGAGCCGCTCATGTCCCGCGCAAAAAAACAAAGTCAACGCTGACCTGTTCTATCCAGGCGGTATGAAAGAAGCGGACGTAGTCAACGAAAAGCCACCCATTGGTTTGTGCGCCTTGGTTTTTGTCCGTCGCTCCAACCGAATGCTGGAAAAGGTTCTTAGGCCGGAAAGGCTGCGGTTGCCTAAACATGAACTGAAAACACACTGAAAGGGTTGAAGTTTGAAAGACAGCCAGCTCCCAGACTGCACCATAGCGTGGTAGAGACCTGTCAATCACAATAAGCCCCGCCCTAAAGCGTCCCCTGCTTTATGGTCTGCTTGACTCTAAATGACCATAATTTACTAAATGAACATCATGCTGTATTGAAGAAGACTTGAAACTAGAGATTGAGACATAAACTCATGTTTACAATGTTTACTTTTTTGGAACCGGAGGAGTCGCCCCCTGATGGTCATTAGTGAGAATGCAGGTTTAAGGCACTCCTGTATTGGCTTCACCTTTCAGACTGAGGTGGCCCCTTAATTTGACTTACTGATGTTTCCCAAAAATTGTTTTTTTACGACAACGCTTATTTACTGAGCTTGATGTAGCAGTTGGGTCTGCCAGTCTACTTCTTGACCGGGGTGCAGTGACTTCCTGGAGCCTTAAAGGTGCTGGTACTACCTTAAAGGTTCTGGTACTACCTTAGAGGTACCTTAAAGGTGCCGGTACTATCTTAAAGGTGCTTGTGCTACCTTAATGGTTCTGGTACTACCTTAAAGGTGCTGGTAGTGGTGAGGACCGAGATATTCACAATATATATATCCACTGAGACAGCACCGCTTGCTTGCTATCGGCGCGTCTGCACAGTGCAAGTGCCACTTGCCCGCTTATACTTTACACTGCGGTTCCCGGTTCCTTGTTTTGGCCTCGCTGATGCCGACATACAGCTCAGACATATGGCGCATTTCTGTCAGACCAGAAGTTACTGGCGGTGCAGAGCGGCGGGCGATTGAGAGGCCCGCTAACTGGAGCTAGCATGCTACACACAAATGTAGCCCCTTTAATACAACGGACTAAATCCACCGACATCACGCTTTTCAGTTTTAGCTGATGTCCGTTCACCTGCTGAGTGCAGTGATGGAAACACGTTACCTCGCGTTGAAAGCTCCCTAATGGAGCAGAGGGACGCAGACAAGACGTGAACAATATCTGCAGATCTGAGAATAGGAACGGAGAATGGGATATGAGATGAGAATATTTCCGTCCCCTTCATTAATGTTAATGAGGCTTCCGAGTTCAGAGCGGCGCCGACTTCAAAGAGGAACAGAGGGAAAAGATAAACAGTATCAGGAGATGTTGACGCTGCATGTCAGATGACGCTCGGCTCTTTGGATTCAGACGATGTGTTTTCGGTCCTGTGGTGCCCCGAGATGAACAACAGAGAATCCCACATTACGCTCCCACATCGTACCGACTCGCTGCTTCACCGCTGCAAACTGAGATAGGTCCTCTGCTGACGGGGCCACGCTTACATAACAACGTCTAAAAATAGAAACAAAGGAAACGGGGTGGTTGAATGTCACCATGTTTCTGATGAGCCCCAATGGGGGTTTGGCTGAGCGCCTGTGTGTTTGTGTGTGTGTGTATGTGTGTGTGTGTGTGTGTGTGTGTGACAACCACAGTGTGTTACGACAGATCAGTGCCGAGGATTTGAAGAACATTTTGCATCGTGCCCAAACGGTGGAATTATAATATACTGGGACCGTCACGGGATGCCACGAGATGCCACGAGATGCCACAAGATGTCAGGAGATGCCACGAGATGCCACGAGATGCCACAAGATGCCACGAGATGCCACGAGATGTCACGAGATGCAACGAGATGTCACGAGGTGTCACGAGATGCAACGAGGTGTCACGAGGTGTCACGAGGTTTCACGAGATGCCATGAAGTGTCACTAGATGCAACGAGATGTCACGAGATGCCACGAGATGTAACGAAGTGTCACGAGATGTCACGAGATGCCACGAGATGTCACGAGATGCAACGAGATGTCACGAGGTGTCACGAGATGTCACAAGGTGGCACAAGGTGTCACGAGATGTCACGAGGTGTCACGAGATGGCACGAGATGCCACGAAATGCCACGAGATGTAACGAGGTGTCACGAGATGTCACAAGATGTCAGGAGGTGTCACAAGATGTCACAAGATGCCACGAGATGTCACGAGATGCCATGAGGTGTCACGAGATGTCACGAGATGCCATGAGGTGTCACGAGATGCCATGAGGTGTCACGAGATGCCATGAGGTGTCACTAGATGTCACGAGATGCCATGAGGTGTCACGAGATGTCAGGAGATGCCACGAGGTGTCACGAGATGCCACGAGATGCTACGAAATGCCACGAGATGCAACGAGATGCCATAAGATGTCACGAGATGCCAAGAGATGTCACGAGATGCAACAAGGTGTCACGAGATGTCACAAGGTGGCACGAGATGGCACGAGATGGCACGAGGTGTCAGGAGATGCCACGAGGTGTCATGAGATGCCACGAGATGCCACGGGATGCCACGAGATGCCACGAGATGCAACGAGATGCAACGAGATGTCATGAGGTGTCACGAGGTGTCACGAGATGCCATGAGGTGTCACTAGATGCAACGAGATGTCACGAGGTGTCACGGGATGCCATGAGGTGTCACGAGGTGTCACTAGATGCAACGAGATGTCACAAGGTGTCACGAGATGTCACGAGATGCCATGAGGTGTCACGAGATGTCACAAGATGTCAGGAGGTGTCACGAGATGTCACAAGATGCCACGAGATGTCACGAGATGCCATGAGGTGTCACGAGATGTCACGAGATGCCATGAGATGCCATGAGGTGTCACGAGATGCCATGAGGTGTCACTAGATGCAACGAGATGTCACGAGGTGTCACGAGATGTCACAAGATGCCACGAGATGCCACAAAATGCAACGAGATGTCACGAGGTGTCACTAGATGCAACGAGATGTCACGAGGTGTCACTAGATGCAACGAGATGTCACGAGGTGTCACTACATGCAACGAGATGTCACGAGGTGTCACGAGATGTCACGAGATGCCATGAGGTGTCACGAGATGTCAGGAGATGCCACGAGGTGTCACGAGATGCCACGAGATGCTCAAAATGCCACGAGATGCAACGAGATGCCACAAGGTGGCACAAGATGGCACGAGGTGTCACGAGATGTCACGAGATGCCACGAGGTGTCACGAGATGGCACGAAATGCCACGAGATGTAACGAGGTGTCACGAGATGTCACAAGATGCCTTGAGGTGTCACGAGATGTCACAAGATGTCAGGAGGTGTCACAAGATGTCAGGAGGTGTCACGAGATGTCACGAGATGCCATGAGGTGTCACGAGATGTCACGAGATGCCATGAGGTGTCACGAGATGCCATGAGGTGTCACGACATGCCATGAGGTGTCACTAGATGTCACGAGATGCCATGAGGTGTCACGAGATGTCAGGAGATGCCACGAGGTGTCACGAGATGCCACGAGATGCTACGAAATGCCACAAGATGCAACGAGATGCCACAAGATGTCACGAGATGCCAAGAGATGTCACGAGATGTCATGAGGTGCAACAAGGTGTCACGAGATGTCACAAGGTGGCACGAGATGGCACGAGATGGCACGAGGTGTCAGGAGATGCCACGAGGTGTCATGAGATGCCACGAGATGTCACGAGATGCCACGGGATGCCACGAGATGCCACGAGATGCCACGAGATGCAACGAGATGCAACGAGATGTCATGAGGTGTCACGAGGTGTCACGAGATGCCATGAGGTGTCACTAGATGCAACGAGATGTCACGAGGTGTCACGAGATGCCATGAGGTGTCACTAGATGCAACGAGATGTCACGAGGTGTCACGAGATGCCATGAGGTGTCACGAGGTGTCACTAGATGCAACGAGATGTCACAAGGTGTCACGAGATGTCACGAGATGCCATGAGGTGTCACGAGATGTCACAAGATGCCACGAGATGTCACGAGATGCCATGAGGTGTCACAAGATGTCACGAGATGCCATGAGACGCCATGAGGTGTCACGAGATGCCATGAGGTGTCACTAGATGCAACGAGATGTCACGAGGTGTCACGAGATGTCACAAGATGCCACAAAATGCAACGAGATGTCACGAGGTGTCACTAGATGCAACGAGATGTCACGAGGTGTCACTAGATGCAACGAGATGTCACGAGGTGTCACTACATGCAACGAGATGTCACGAGGTGTCACGAGATGTCACGAGATGCCATGAGGTGTCACGAGATGTCAGGAGATGCCACGAGGTGTCACGAGATGCCACGAGATGCTACGAAATGCCACGAGATGCAACGAGATGCCACAAGATGCAACGAGATGTCACGAGATGCCAAGAGATGTCACGAGGTGCAACAAGGTGTCACGAGATGTCACAAGGTGGCACGAGATGGCTCGAGATGTCAGGATATGCCACGAGGTGTCATGAGGTGTCACGAGATGTCACGAGATGCCACGAGATGTCACGAGATGTCACGAGATGCCACGAGATGCAACGAGATGCTACGAGGTGTCATGAGATGCCAAGAGGTGTCACGAGATGTCACAAGGTGTCACGAGATGTCACGAAATGGCACGAGGTGTCACGAGATGCCAAGAGATGTCACGAGATGTCACTAGATGCCACAAGATGCAACGAGGTGTCACGAGATGCCAAGAGATGCCAAGAGATGTCACAAGATGTCACGAGATGCCAAGAGATGTCACAAGATGCCAAGAGATGTCACAAGATGCAACGAGGTGTCACGAGATGCCAAGAGATGTCACAAGATGCAATGAGGTGTCACGAGATGCCAAGAGATAGTTTGTAAAAGTCCTCCTCCTCCGGTCATGTGTGAGCCAGGAGACGAACCTCCTCTATGATGCACATGATCCAGGCTTTCATCAGAATTATGGATTCGGAAATATATATTTTGTGTTGCTTCATGCGCCACTGAGATACTTTCAGAGGAATCAAAGTTTTAGATGGATGGCACTTTGCTGTTTCTCTACAGTATCCATTCATATTATGGGATGGGTTCATCTCCTCTCACAGTCCCCATGAACTCAAATGTCAGCCGCTCAGACTCAAATATCTGCCGTCTCCTACGGGTCGATCTGTACCGACACACTTTGGACTTTTTGTCCGTGATTAGAACAGATTCATTAGCCACCGACTTGTTGCCTTGGGATTTATTTTGTCTGACTTCTCTCTCTCTCTCACTAAATCGACTCGTTTGCCCTTTTTGGCTGGAAGCCATCCCGACACATAAAGCGTTGCTCTGCTCTGGAAAGGCTAGATCAGCTGTTTTCCCAAAGCGGGGGAGGATGATGAATCCTGTGAACTAAAAGCAAAACATGCGAGCAAACTCAGATAAATGTGGTGGAGCGGGAGTCCTCGCCGTGAGGATGAACGAGAGGAGAAGAGGAAGGGAGGAGGAGAGGAGGAGAGGTATCTGGGACTGAGGGATGACCCGAGGGATTGTTCTGGAGGAGTGCAGCTGGGCCTGGAAGGAAGGAAGGAAGGAGGAGGAAGGGGCCCTGGAGAGCATCCTTCCTCTTTCCTTCTTTTCCATGTCTTTCAACTTAAGCTGCTCTTTCTTTCTTCTTCTCCTTCTCCACTCGATGTAGAACTCTCCTTTCTTTTTTCTACTCCACTCAACTCTCCGCCTCGCCCTCCTCCTTGCCCTTCATCGGTCTCTTCCTCTGCCTCTCCGTCTTCTCTCTCTCTCATTAATCAGCGATCATCTCGGTGCTTGCAGCTCGTGGAAGAGATCAGAGAGGAGAGGAGCAGTAACTGAGCTTTTGAGCCAGCGCTGGGAAACATGCTGGATCAGGACAGAGGGTTCCAACGTGAGCTCAAGGGACCGGCACAGGGTTTAAAATGCTTTCAGTTCTTCTAAAACAAATGTAATCATTTTCATTTCAGCGTTTTCAATCCCGCTAGTAAAAAAACAACATTATCAAAGCAGTCAGGCTGTTATAAACTCTCAGGCTGCAGCTATTGAAGACTATTCTGTTCTTTAAATGAAGTTCAAGTTGTCAGACCCGAAGGTTTTGTCCGACCAAGAAGCCGATGCCAAAAGATGTTCCATCCACAGCCCTCCCTCTACATGAGCAAATGTTAGCATGCCTGGGTAACTAGCTTAACTTTACGCCGTTCACGACTAGCACGTCCATGCCATCTTTACCGCTGCGGTGTGGAATCATACGACAGCATTTTGATTCCTCACCCACCAGCGTCTCCTCGTGCTCCGGCTCCCGTGATGTCTTACCACAAGTTACCGATAGTTTTGTTCTACATCTTCCTACAAAAGTCCAACAACACGGGTCAATAACCGCTTGTTACACGCGTCTGACCCTGCTGGCTCCTATAGGAACTGCAAGGAGAGCCGTCGCCCTAGCAACCCTACCTACTGTCTACCGATGTGTACAGGTGAGCACACAAACCTGTTCTCTAGTCATTCATGAACAGCTGTTTGTCTGGTGATGCTACCTTCTCTCTACTTTGCTGACACACACACACACACACACACACACACACATTATGGCGGCGCCGTGAGAAAACCCCCTGTGCTCACGAGTGTGAGTCATCCTCTCCAGCAGATGGTGGAGAGAAAGAGACGGAGCTGAAGAGGACCAGTCTGAGGTGTGACAGAGAATATATAGTTACTAGTGGGTATATATAACCCACAGTGTGTGTGTGAGTGTGTGTGTGTATGTGCGTGTGTGTGCGTGTGTGTGTGTGTGTGTGTGTGTGTGTGTGTGTGTGTGTGTGTGTGTGTGTGTGTGTGTGCGACTTGGCGCTGGTCATCTCTACGCGCTTCACTAGGAGCGGTGATGGGGAAAGAAAGGGATGGAGCTGATAACAACATGAACGTACATGTTGTTATCAGCTCCATCTCACTGTACTGACAGCACAGCTGAGCACCGTTTCCCTTCTAAGGTGGGCGATATGGATGAAGTCACCTAGAAACGTTTATATTATCAAACTCTAAACCTCAACGTGATGTGTGTAGCATTACATAACATAAGGAGAAACTGTTATTGGCAAAATACCAGATGGCAAGACTTCTTTTTGGCTAACCTAACGAATCAAATTCAGAGCCTGTCACCATAATTACATTATTGATTAATCGTACGACATATGGACATGACCTCTGTAGTTTTTAACTCTTGTTGTAGGAAGTATGGACGTGACTGTAGAGTCATAGCGTTCAGTAGCTAACGGTGGATCTGTGAGACTATAAAGCAGGGCTCTCAAGTGTCACGCATTGAGCGTGACTGTCACGCCCTCCCGCCACACATCGTATTTCTCACGCTGAAAAAAAAACTCTAGGCTATTTAATGTGCCGCAGCGCGCAAAGATGACCTGGTCGCGCTGCCCTCACCATGGAGGAATCAAGCACGTCTCCCCCGAATCCCCTGCCAATCAATAAAAAGAGATGGGCTACACGAATAGCCAATCAGAAAAACGTATCTGTTGTATCTGGGTGAAATGTGAGACTATAGAGTTGTAGCGTTCAGTAGCTAACGTGGATCTGTGAGACTATAGAGTCATTGCGTTCAGTAGCTAACGTGGATCTGTGAGACTATAGAGTCGTAGCGTTCAGTAGGTAACGTGGATCTGTGAGACTATAGAGTCATAGCGTTCAGTAGCTAACGGTGGATCTGTGAGACTATAGAGTCATTGCGTTCAGTAGCTAACGTGAATCTGTGAGACTATAGAGTCGTAGCGTTCAGTAGCTAACGTGGATTTGTGAGACTATAGAGTCATGCGTTCAGTAGCTAACGTGGATCTGTGAGACTATAGAGTCGTAGCGTTCAGTAGCTAACGTGGATCTGTGAGACTGTAGAGACATAGCGTTCAGTAGCTAACGGTGGATCTGTGAGACTATAGAGTCATTGCGTTCAGTAGCTAACGTGAATCTGTGAGACTATAGAGTCATGCGTTCAGTAGCTAACGGTGGATCTGTGAGACTATAGTCATGCGTTCAGTAGCAAACGTGGATCTGTGAGACTGTAGAGTCATAGCGTTCAGTAGCTAACGTGGATCTGTAAGACTATGGAGTCGTAGCGTTCAGTAGCTAACGTGGATCTGTGAGACTATAGAGTCATAGCGTTCAGTAGCTAACGGTGGATCTGTGAGACTATAGTCATGCGTTCAGTAGCAAACGTGGATCTGTGAGACTGTAGAGTCATAGCGTTCAGTAGCTAACGTGGATCTGTAAGACTATGGAGTCGTAGCGTTCAGTAGCTAACGTGGATCTGTGAGACTATAGAGTCATAGCGTTCAGTAGCTAACGGTGGATCTGTGAGACTATAGAGTCATGCGTTCAGTAGTTAACGTGGATCTGTGAGACTATAGAGTCGTAGCGTTCAGTAGCTAACGTGGATCTGTGAGACTGTAGAGACATAGCGTTCAGTAGCTAACAGTGGATCTGTGAGACTATAGAGTCATTGCGTTCAGTAGCTAACGTGAATCTGTGAGACTATAGAGTCGTACCGTTCAGTAGCTAACGTGGATCTGTGAGACTATAGAGTCATGCGTTCAGTAGCTAACGGTGGATCTGTGAGACTATAGTCATGCGTTCAGTAGCTAACGTGGATCTGTGAGACTGTAGAGTCATAGCGTTCAGTAGCTAACGGTGGATCTGTGAGACTGTAGAGTCATAGCGTTCAGTAGCTAACGTGGATCTGTGAGACTATAGAGTCATAGCGTTCAGTAGCTAACGGTGGATCTGTGAGACTGTAGAGTCATAGTGTTCAGTAGCTAGCGGTGGATTTGTGAGACTATAGAGTCATAGCATTCAGTAGCTAACGGTGGATCTGTGAGACTGTAGAGTCATAGCGTTCAGTAGCTAACGGTGGATCTGTGAGACTATAGAGTCATAGTGTTCAGTAGCTAACGGTGGATCTGTGAGACTATAGAGTTATAGTGTCAGTAGCAAACGGTGGATCTGTGAGACTATAGAGTCATAGTGTTCAGTAGCTAACGGTGGATCTGTGAGACTGTAGAGTCATAGTGTTCAGTAGCTAACGTGGATCTGTGAGACTATAGAGTCATAGCGTTCAGTAGCTAACGGTGGATCTGTGAGACTATAGAGTCATGCGTTCAGTAGCTAACGTGGATCTGTGAGACTATAGAGTCGTAGCGTTCAGTAGCTAACGTGGATCTGTGAGACTGTAGAGTCGTACCGTTCAGTAGCTAACGTGGATCTGTGAGAATGTAGAGTCATAGCGTTCAGTAGCTAACGTGGATCTGTGAGACTATAGAGTCATAGCGTTCAGTAGCTAACGGTGGATCTGTGAGACTGTAGAGTCGTAGCGTTCAGTAGCTAGCGGTGGATTTGTGAGACTATAGAGTCATAGCATTCAGTAGCTAACGGTGGATCTGTGAGACTGTAGAGTCATAGCGTTCAGTAGCTAACGGTGGATCTGTGAGACTATAGAGTCATAGTGTTCAGTAGCTAACGGTGGATCTGTGAGACTATAGAGTTATAGTGTCAGTAGCTAACGGTGGATCTGTGAGACTATAGAGCCATAGTGTTCAGTAGCTAACGGTGGATCTGTGAGACTGTAGAGTCATAGTGTTCAGTAGCTAACGTGGATCTGTGAGACTATAGAGTCATAGTGTTCAGTAGCTAACGGTGCATCTGTGAGACTAGAGAGTCATAGCGTTCAGTAGCTAATGTGGATCTGTGAGAATATAGAGTCATAGTGTTCAGTAGCTAACGGTGGATCTGCTTTGGTCGCAGGTGGAACATGAGGCAGTGTAATACTAGAGATCAAGGGACAAACGGCCTGCAATGAAAACCTAATCAGACGCAGATCTCAGCAAAGACAGACATAGAGTTCTGTGTTGCTGTTCTTCTGCATCAAGACCAGAGGGGCTGATGGGTAATGTAACGCTTAAATGCACAGCATGGGCCGCCAGCAATGCGCCTTTACAGTTTCTTTATTACGCCACGCGTGCTGATCGCTCGGCTGTTGCTGCACGATACAGAGCTCGGCTCAAGATGCGACTCTCTGGCTGGATTCAGCGCGCATGTAAAGCGGCATTTAACATGAACTCACTGCAGCAGCAGCGCTTTGTTCCTCCATAATCATTTCCTAGAAACCTAATGCAGGTCATTACGGTGAGAAACATTATTGCCCGGCAATTACCTGGACCATCGACTGGCCCGATACACACAGGCCTCTTGGATTCAATTAGGCTTGGAGCAGCTCACTTACAGAAACCATTAGCTGAGCACAGAGCGCCCAAGGGAAGGGTGCACAGGTTCCCTCTCTCATTGCCTTTAATGATTCTGGCCTTTCCAGCATCATCCTGATCCACCCACCGGAGAGCAGGAGTGTGGATCCCCCTTTAACAAGCCCAGCTGACCTTTTTACTCAATAAAGAAGTGCCACACTTAGTCAAACGGGGTCACAAACAATCCAAAGAAAAGATGCAAGACACGTCTGGCTTTAGCGGACTTCTTGGTCAGAGGTAACACACCTTCTAACACTACAACTGTCTCCCTGTACAGCAGGGTGTCAAACTCTTTTTCACATCAGCATCATGGTCGCCCTCAAAGGGGTTGTAACTGAAACACTGCATAAACTACTCCCTAACATATTGTTAAATAACTGTCTTTGCATTTGATTATTGTTCATTCAAGTGCAACAATATAAAGTACTGGTTATATTTGTACCGGGGATTATTTGTCGATCTTTATCAACTTAATCACTTGTCTTTAGTTAAACGCCGATATGGAAACACTGCTTTCTCGCGGTATGATACCGTTCATTCGCGGGTTACAAAATCAACATGCATTGTGGGAGATGTAGTCTATGGTCACTGTACACTGTAAAGCAGCATAGACTTTCATTTAAAGACCATCATAAGCCTTTCAAGCTGTCGCTTGATTCGAGTTTGACACCCCTGCTCTACAGTGTCTCTGGGCGCAGAGATGCACTCAGCTGGGTTCTCACCAGCGCCCCCTACTGGACTGGGCCCTGTTAAGAGTTGTGAGTGAGGAGTCAGCAGGCCGTTTAAAACAGGTAATTATTGATGTTTTGAGAAATTGAGATTCACCATAAGCCATAACTGAGACACACAAGAAGACTCATGATTATAATACAAAATAATATAAATACTATTCATTAGGCACAGTTTGCATCAATATACATTAACTAATGTATATACATACACATATGCACATTAACTAATGTATATACATATACACATTAACTAATGTATATACATATACACATTAACTAATGTATATACATACACATATGCACATTAACTAATGTATATACATACACATATGCACATTAACTAATGTATATACATACACATATACACATTAACTAATGTATATACACATATGCACATTAACTAATGTATATACATATACACATTAACTAATGTATATACATACATATATACACATTAACTAATGTATATACATACATATATGCACATTAACTAATGTATATACATACATATATACACATTAACTAATGTATATACATACATATATGCACATTAACTAATGTATATACATACATATATACACATTAACTAATGTATATACACATATACACATTAACTAATGTATGTACACACATATATACACGTTAACTAATGTATATAGAATGATTTCCCAGGACTAGAGTGCATTGTTATTCATTTTGTGTTTTAGAGCCGCATACAGGTCCTCTACATTAAGCTAAAGGGTTATTTTTGGTGTGTTTTATGTCCTCAAGCTTTGTTTTGTTTTATATTGGTGATTTTAAACCAGTTTGAACACCAAAGAAATGAACATCTTGAGCGCCGATGACTCAAATGAGTCTCTGTGGCTTCTTGTGTTTCCATGTAAACAATTCACACACATACACTATTACACAATGCTACGGGTTTGTGAGCTGCTTTTGATGAGGATGCTACCACTTCACACCCCAAGGCATGACACGCACACACACGCACACGCACGCACACGCACGCACACGCACGCACACACACACACACACACACACACACACACACACACACACACACACACACACACACACACACACACACACACACACCTGTACTTCTATCTTTGTGAGGACCCTCGTCCACGACTAAATGCCGAACCACAAACCTAAACCTATATCTAAACTTATCCTTAAACCAAGTCTTAAACCTTAGACCTTTGAAGAAGTGAGGATCGGCCAAAACCTTCTCACTTTCCAAAGCTGTCCTCACAGCGTGTGCATAGCGTGTGCATAGCGTGTGCGTGGTCCTCATCATGTAATCAGTACAAGACCATGAACTGACTGACGGAACGTAGACCGACAGGAAGACCTAAGTTCCCCGTGTCCAACATGCTCATCACTAAAGCACCGGCCACGTGAAAAGGGATAGAGGGACTGGTGGAATATGACATTTCCTGGAAAATGAGAACAAAGACGGTCCAGCGACACTAGAGCACCGCAGCATGGGACGCTCCTCTCCGTCCCTGATGTTTAATGGTCTCTGAGACTATTCAAACGAGATGTATCTGTTCCTCTTATTCACACAGTCGACACCGAACGCCGTCCTCTAAAAAAAGGAACATACCAGTCGGCCCGCTGAGCCTAAAAATATGTCTTTTTTCTGACATTTTAGCAAACTGCATCAATAATTAATCGCCATCTTCTCGCTTAGCGTCCCTTTGCACGCCGCCAAGAAGCGATGCCGTTAGCGATATCCCAAACAAGCCTCTGGAGACGAGGCACACACAGACGCTGCCAACAGACCAAGCTTCCTGCATGGGACAGGTCCACCGCTTTAAATAAAGCACTCTGTTAATCATGTGGCTAGAACAGCTATTATCTGGTTAGGACAGATTTAAAAGGCCATGGTGGTATTGTCACTTTCTTACAGCATTGAAACAGGATTATAAATCCAAGATTATATCACCATCTCAATTCTTTTTTCCTTCTTTCTGTATTTCATGTAAATGAAAAGTTCCTCTGGGGTGGGAGCGATTAAGTCCCCGTCTTACTAGAATAATAGTCTTTAAAACACGATCAGCTCTCGTATGAAACCGTGCTGCGCAGAAGAGGAAGGACGGAGCTCTAAGAACCCCCATTTTTACTCAAGAACTAGAAACGATTATAGTTCTTGGAGGGCGCCATTTTCAAAGGACTTTTAGCTCCCATTTTAGAGTGGATGCTCTCCAAAGCACAAGAGGAACCGTGAGTGGCGTAAGTGACATAAGTGTACGCCGATTGGACAAAAACATGAGCAGCATAATGGAACCACCATTTAAAATAAACAACCTGTCAGCCTTCGAAACAAGCGACGACACGAACAGCAACTCGCAACGGGAGCGAGCTAAAACCCAGTAGCAAAAAAGCCTAATGCTGCATTCACATGCAATCAGGCAAACGGTAGACGGACAACAGTCCAACCGAATGGCACAACAGCAAAGACGGAATGAAATATGTTCAATAGAATGATGCTGTGCCTCCACGTTTATGTGATTACTCTAGTCATGTTTTGTGGCACGGTCCTGCCCTCGTGTGAATGCAGCAAACACCCGGAAACGTCAGCAATGAGATCAAACCCAGCACCATTGAGAACACCCACTGAACTTCAAAAAGGCAACTGTAGCATTGTAACAGGGCTGCTTATTATTCATATGTATATTTGGAACGTAGCAAACATGCCGATCTCCCAGCAGGATTTGAGTGTGAGCGGCGCCGGCAAACACTTTGGCGTTCCTATTGGCGGGAAAAAAGCCCAACAGTGGGTAGTTTCCTCTGAGGGAGTCCCAGAGCTGTCTGGTCTGAGAAAAACGCCTATGGTGACAAATTCACAATGGAGTGGAGGGCTCTACTGTACAGTCTGTAACAGGCTTGCTTGTTGTTGTCTTTGATTAAACTACCCATCCATTAGGCCTCGACTGCTCTCTGCATCGATAAACAGCAGCAATAGAGACGGCTGCTGACAAGGTCCCTGCTGTCGAGAGCGAGCACAACAAGCGCGAGCAGGAAACACAGAAGAAGCACTAGGGCTGGGTGGTATACCGGTGGAACCAGTTTCAAATGTCCATACGATATGAATTTTTCATATACCGCCATACATAGCCGTAACAACTGTTGTCACTCTTCAGCAGGAAGCAACATTTATTGTTCACCGCTGAGGGCGCAGCAGTCTGAACTACTTACGTGTCATGGTTCTAACTTTAGTCATGGTTCTAACTTTAGTCATGGTTCTAACTTTAGTCATGTTCTTACTTTAGTCATGGTTCTAACTTTAGTCATGTAATAACTTTAGTCATGGTTCTAACTTTAGTCATGTTCTAACTTTAGTCATGGTTCTAACTTTAGTCATGTTCTTACTTTAGTCATGGTTCTAACTTTAGTCATGGTTCTAACTTTAGTCATGTAATAACTTTAGTCATGGTTCTAACTTTAGTCATGTTCTTACTTTAGTCATGGTTCTAACTTTAGTCATGGTTCTAACTTTAGTCATGTAATAACTTTAGTCATGGTTCTAACTTTAGTCATGTTCTAACTTTAGTCATGTTCTAACTTTAGTCATGTTCTAACTTTAATCATGTTCTAACTTTAGTCATGTTAAAACTTTAGTCATGTTAAAACTTTAGTCATGTTAAAACTTTAGTCATGTTTATAACTTTAGTCATGTTATAACTTTAGTCATGTTAAAACTTTAGTCATGTTTATAACTTTAGTCATGGTTCTAACTTTAGTCATGTTTATAACTTTAGTCATGTTATAACTTTAGTCATGTTAAAACTTTAGTCATGTTTATAACTTTAGTCATGATTCTAACTTTAGTCATGGTTATAACTTTAGTCATGGTTATAACTTTAGTCATGTTAAAACTTTAGTCATGTTTATAACTTTAGTCATGGTTCTAACTTTAGTCATGTTTATAACTTTAGTCATGTTATAACTTTAGTCATGTTAAAACTTTAGTCATGTTTATAACTTTAGTCATGATTCTAACTTTAGTCATGGTTATAACTTTAGTCATGTTAAAACTTTAGTCATGTTTATAACTTTAGTCATGTTCTAACTTTAGTCATGTTGAGAACTTTAGTCATGTTCTAACTTTAGTCATGTTTATAACTTTAGTCATGTTTATAACTTTAGTCATGTTGTAACTTTAGTCATGTTTATAACTTTAGTCATGTTCTAACTTTAGTCATGTTATAACTTTAGTCATGTTCTAACTTTAGTCATGTTTATAACTTTAGTCATGTTTATAACTTTAGTCATGTTATAACTTTAGTCATGTTTATAACTTTAGTCATGTTCTAACTTTAGTCATGGTTCTAACTTTAGTCATGTTCTAACTTTAGTCATGTTTATAACTTTAGTCATCCATCCATCCATCCATTATCAGCCGCTTATCCGGGTCGGGTCGCGGTGGCAGCAGGTTCAGCAGGCCGACCCAGGCTTCCCTCTCACCCGCAACACTTTCCAGCTCATTCTGGGGGATCCCGAGGCGTTCCAAGGCCAGCCGGGAGATATAATCCCTCCAGCGTGTCCTCGGTCTTCCCCGGGGTCTCCTACCAGTTGGACGTGCCTGGAAAACCTCTAATGGGAGGCGTCCAGGAGGCATCCTGACTAGATGCCCGAACCACCTCAGCTGACTCCTTTCGACACGAAGGAGCAGCGACTCGACTCCAAGCTCCCTCCTGATGTCCGAGCTCCTTACCCTATCTCTAAGGGTGAGCCCGGCCACCCTGCGGAGGAAGCTCATTTCGGCCGCTTGTATTCGAGATCTCGTTCTTTCGGTCACGACCCAGAGTTCGTGACCATAGGTGAGGGTTGGAACATAGACCGACCAGTAAATGGAGAGCTTCGCCTTCCGGCTCAGCTCCCTCTTCACCAGGACGGACCGGTACAGCGCCTGTTTTATTGCTGCAGCCGCACCGATCCGTCTGTCGATCTCCCGCTCCACCTTACCCTCACTCGTGAACAAGACCCCGAGATACTTGAACTCCTTCGCTTGGGGTAGGCAGTTTGTCCCCACCTGGAGGGAGCAATCCACCGGTTTCCGGCAGAGCACCATGGCCTCAGATTTGGAGGCGCTAACTCTCATCCCTGCCGCTTCACACTCGGCTGCAAAACGCCCCAGTGAATGCTGGAGGTCACAATCCGAGGAGGCAAACAGGACCACATCATCCGCGAACAGCAGAGAGGCGATCCCGAGACTCCCGAACCGGATCCTCTCCGCCCCCTGGCTGCGCCTAGATATCCTGTCCATGAAGGTCACGAACAGGACCGGTGATAAAGGGCAGCCCTGGCGGAGGCCAACACCCACCGGGAACGTGTCTGACTTACTACCGAGGATACGAACACAGCTCCTACTGCAGGCGTACAAAGACCGGATAGCCCGTGCCAACGGGTCTGGCACCCCATACTCCCGCAGCACCCCCCACAAAAACCCCCGAGGGACCCGGTCGAAAGCCTTCTCCAAGTCCACAAAGCACATGTAGACTGGTTGGGCAAACTCCCAGGACCCCTCCAGTAGTCTTGCAAGGGTAAAGAGCTGGTCAACTGTTCCACGACCGGGACGGAATCCGTCTTTAGTCATGTTCAAACTTTAATCATGTTCTAACTTTAGTCATGTTATAACTTTAGTCATGGTGATAACTTTAGTCATGGTGATAACTTTAGTCATGTTCTAACTTTAGTCATGTAATAACTTTAGTCATGTTCTAACTTTAGTCATGGTTCTAACTTTAGTCATGTTCTAACTTTAGTCATGTTCTAACTTTAGTCATGGTTCTAACTTTAGTCATGTAATAACTTTAGTCATGGTTCTAACTTTAGTCATGTTATAACTTTAGTCATGTTATAACTTTAGTCATGGTTCTAACTTTAGTCATGTAATAACTTTAGTCATGGTTCTAACTTTAGTCATGTAATAACTTTAGTCATGGTTCTAACTTTAGTCATGTTATAACTTTAGTCATGTTGTAACTTTAGTCATGGTTCTAACTTTAGTCATGGTTCTAACTTTAGTCATGTTCTAACTTTAGTCATGTTCTAACTTTAGTCATGGTTCTAACTTTAGTCATGTAATAACTATAGTCATAGTTCTAACTTTAGTCATGTTATAACTTTAGTCATGTAATAACTTTAGTCATGGTTCTAACTTTAGTCATGTTATAACTTTAGTCATGTTCTAACTTTAGTCATGGTTCTAACTTTAGTCATGTAATAACTTTAGTCATGGTTCTAACTTTAGTCATGTAATAACTTTAGTCATGTAATAACTTTAGTCATGGTTCTAACTTTAGTCATGTAATAACTTTAGTCATGGTTCTAACTTTAGTCATGTTCTAACTTTAGTCATGGTTCTAACTTTAGTCATGTAATAACTTTAGTCATGGTTCTAACTTTAGTCATGTTATAACTTTAGTCATGTTCTAACTTTAGTCATGGTTCTAACTTTAGTCATGTAATAACTTTAGTCATGTAATAACTTTAGTCATGTTCTAACTTTAGTCATGGTTCTAACTTTAGTCATGGTTCTAACTTTAGTCATGTAATAACTTTAGTCATGGTTCTAACTTTAGTCATGTTCTAACTTTAGTCATGGTTCTAACTTTAGTCATGTAATAACTTTAGTCATGGTTATAACTTTAGTCATGTTCTAACTTTAGTCATGTTATAACTTTAGTCATGTTCTAACTTTAGTCATGGTTATAACTTTAGTCATGTAATAACTTTAGTCATGTTATAACTTTAGTCATGTAATAACTTTAGTCATGGTTCTAACTTTAGTCATGTTCTAACTTTAGTCATGGTTCTAACTTTAGTCATGTAATAACTTTAGTCATGGTTATAACTTTAGTCATGTTCTAACTTTAGTCATGTTCTAACTTTAGTCATGGTTCTAACTTTAGTCATGTTCTAACTTTAGTCATGTTCTAACTTTAGTCATGGTTCTAACTTTAGTCATGTAATAACTTTAGTCATGTTCTAACTTTAGTCATGTTCTAACTTTAGTCATGTAATAACTTTAGTCATGGTTCTAACTTTAGTCATGTTATAACTTTAGTCATGTTCTAACTTTAGTCATGGTTCTAACTTTAGTCATGTAATAACTTTAGTCATGGTTCTAACTTTAGTCATGTAATAACTTTAGTCATGTAATAACTTTAGTCATGGTTCTAACTTTAGTCATGTAATAACTTTAGTCATGGTTCTAACTTTAGTCATGTTCTAACTTTAGTCATGGTTCTAACTTTAGTCATGTAATAACTTTAGTCATGGTTCTAACTTTAGTCATGTTCTAACTTTAGTCATGGTTCTAACTTTAGTCATGTAATAACTTTAGTCATGGTTCTAACTTTAGTCATGTTATAACTTTAGTCATGTAATAACTTTAGTCATGGTTCTAACTTTAGTCATGTTATAACTTTAGTCATGTTCTAACTTTAGTCATGGTTCTAACTTTAGTCATGTAATAACTTTAGTCATGGTTCTAACTTTAGTCATGTTATAACTTTAGTCATGTTCTAACTTTAGTCATGGTTCTAACTTTAGTCATGTAATAACTTTAGTCATGGTTCTAACTTTAGTCATGTTATAACTTTAGTCATGTTCTAACTTTAGTCATGGTTCTAACTTTAGTCATGTAATAACTTTAGTCATGTAATAACTTTAGTCATGTTCTAACTTTAGTCATGGTTCTAACTTTAGTCATGGTTCTAACTTTAGTCATGTAATAACTTTAGTCATGGTTCTAACTTTAGTCATGTTCTAACTTTAGTCATGGTTCTAACTTTAGTCATGTAATAACTTTAGTCATGGTTATAACTTTAGTCATGTTCTAACTTTAGTCATGTTATAACTTTAGTCATGTTCTAACTTTAGTCATGTTCTAACTTTAGTCATGTAATAACTTTAGTCATGTTATAACTTTAGTCATGTAATAACTTTAGTCATGGTTCTAACTTTAGTCATGTTCTAACTTTAGTCATGGTTCTAACTTTAGTCATGTAATAACTTTAGTCATGGTTATAACTTTAGTCATGTTCTAACTTTAGTCATGTTCTAACTTTAGTCATGGTTCTAACTTTAGTCATGTTCTAACTTTAGTCATGTTCTAACTTTAGTCATGGTTCTAACTTTAGTCATGTAATAACTTTAGTCATGGTTCTAACTTTAGTCATGTTCTAACTTTAGTCATGTAATAACTTTAGTCATGGTTCTAACTTTAGTCATGTTATAACTTTAGTCATGTTCTAACTTTAGTCATGGTTCTAACTTTAGTCATGTAATAACTTTAGTCATGGTTCTAACTTTAGTCATGTAATAACTTTAGTCATGTAATAACTTTAGTCATGGTTCTAACTTTAGTCATGTAATAACTTTAGTCATGGTTCTAACTTTAGTCATGTTCTAACTTTAGTCATGGTTCTAACTTTAGTCATGTAATAACTTTAGTCATGGTTCTAACTTTAGTCATGTTCTAACTTTAGTCATGGTTCTAACTTTAGTCATGTAATAACTTTAGTCATGGTTCTAACTTTAGTCATGTTATAACTTTAGTCATGTAATAACTTTAGTCATGGTTCTAACTTTAGTTATGTTCTAACTTTAGTCATTGTTATAACTTTAGACTTGTTATAACTTTAGTCATGTTATAACTTTAGTCATGTTATAACTTTAGTCATGTTATAACTTCAGTCATGTTCTAACTTTAGTCATGTTCTAACTTTAGTCATGGTTATAACTTTAGTCATGGTTATAACTTTAGTCATGTAATAACTTTAGTCATGGTTCTAACTTTAGTCATGTTATAACTTTAGTCATGTTCTAACTTTAGTCATGGTTCTAACTTTAGTCATGTAATAACTTTAGTCATGGTTCTAACTTTAGTCATGTTATAACTTTAGTCATGTTCTAACTTTAGTCATGGTTCTAACTTTAGTCATGTAATAACTTTAGTCATGGTTCTAACTTTAGTCATGTTATAACTTTAGTCATGTTCTAACTTTAGTCATGGTTGTAACTTTAGTCATGTTATAACTTTAGTGATGTTATAACTTTAGTCATGGTTCTAACTTTAGTCATGTTATAACTTTAGTCATGTTATAACTTTACTCATGTTATAACTTTAGTCATGTTATAACTTTAGTCATGGTTATAACTTTAGTCCTGTTATAACTTTAGTCATGTTATAACTTTAGTCATGTTATAACTTTAGTCATGGTTCTAACTTTAGTCATGTAATAACTTTAGTCATGGTTCTAACTTTAGTCATGTTCTAACTTTAGTCATGTTCTAACTTTAGTCATGTTGTAACTTTAGTCATGGTTATAACTTTAGTCATGGTTATAACTTTAGTCACGGTGCTAACTTTAGTCATGTTATAACTTTAGTCATGTTGTAACTTTAGTCATGGTTATAACTTTAGTCATGGTTATAACTTTAGTCATGGTTATAACTTTAGTCACGGTGCTAACTTTAGTCATGTTATAACTTTAGTCATGTTATAACTTTAGTCATGTTATAACTTCAGTCATGTTATAAATTTAGTCATGGTTCTAACTTTAGTTATGTTCTAACTTTAGTCATTGTTATAACTTTAGACTTGTTATAACTTTAGTCATGTTATAACTTTAGTCATGTTATAACTTTAGTCATGTTATAACTTCAGTCATGTTCTAACTTTAGTCATGTTCTAACTTTAGTCATGGTTATAACTTTAGTCATGGTTATAACTTTAGTCACGGTGCTAACTTTAGTCATGTTATAACTTTAGTCATGTTATAAATTTAGTCATGTTATAACTTTAGTCATTGTTATAACTTTAGTCATGTTATAACTTTAGACTTGGTCTTAACTTTAGTCATGTTATAACTTTAGTCATGTTATAACTTCAGTCATGTTCTAACTTTAGTCATTGTTATAACTTTAGACTTGGTCTTAACTTTAGTCATGGTTATAACTTTAGTCATGGTTATAACTTTAGTCATGTTCTAACTTTAGTCATGTTTATAACTTTAGTCATGTTATAACTTCAGTCATCAGTCAGGCTCGCCTACTATCCCAACCATCAAGAAACTCCGTTGTGGTCCTTTTCGGCGTCAATGAATGAATACGTTTAAAAAAAATACCGTGATGTACCGTGAAACCGCCAGAATCTTACAAAATACCGTGATATGATTTTTTTGCCATACCGTCCAGCCCAAAGAAGCACCCACTTGGACGACCGCAGGTACGTACCGGTGGATTTCCATTTTGGAGGCCAGCACACATCTCTGGCTGAGGATGGAGACTCTGGGCTGCGGACCAGAGGACTGGGTCTGCATGTCTTCCTGCTGGACCTGACCCGGCGGCCCAGCTCCCCTTCCTTAGCCTCTGCTCGCTTCCTCCTTTTCACTCCAAGGGAATCTCTGGTTCTCTCACCCGCTCGACCAAACAGTGAGTCCCCCTCCCCCAGTCCCAAGTCCCAGTCCCGGCCTCCCACCTCCTCTGCTCAAAGCCCAGTCCGGGTGATTCCTTCCTTATTCATGTGTGCGATGCCGGGGAGTCGGCTGGCGAGCTAGAGAGCCATCCAGACAGTCATCCAGCTGTGGTTCCTCCCATGGCAGCAAACACACAGCGCACGGTTCAGTCCTGGCTCTGCCTCTCTGGCGACAGCAGAGGTATCCAGGCAACAGGCTCCCGCTCAGCCCACTCTGCGCTCTGCTGGGCTTCCGTGGCGGAGGCTGTTACGAGGTGGAGGGAATCACCGCGGAGGCATCATGCAGGCTGGCGGTATCCTGCAGGCTGGTGGTATCATGCAAGCTGGTGGCTCCGCTCAGGAGGGTTTAAGTAGAGGGTGGTGGTGGTGGCTCCTCTCTTCTATTACTCTCTGTCACTTTCCTTTCTCTCTTCCCTGGGTTCCCTGTGCCACATCTTTTGTCTTTCTCTTGATCTAACCCTCTTTCATCTGCTCGCGGCTGCCTCCCTTCCTCTCTCCTCGCTCTGCTCTTCTTCTTTTTTTTATCTGCTCGACTCTCTCCCCATCTCTAACTCATCAACTCGTCTCTCTCTCACGCTCTCCGACAGAAAACGTGCTGACGGGAGTTAGGCGAAACCAAAACGAGGATTATCTGATCGTTTCCCCCGAATGGGACGGGGTTCTTCTTCTCACCGCGAGGCTTTGCGCTCACGTCTAAATGTGGTGCGTCCGTGCGACAGCGCTGGAGTTTGTTTTCAGCCTCTGTGCTAGGAAACAACAGACAGTGCGCAGACTGAGGGGCTGGAAACACGGCTGGGCTCAAATGTTTTTGCACTCATCAAAGAAATGAGAATCAAAAGTCGGGAGTACCCGATACCTACAGATGGTGAGGCAGGACCTATTTTTATCTGCTGTTTTCAGCCAAACATCTGGGCTTTCCCACAGCTGATATTTACTGTACTGACCCTCGCTGGGGTTTATTGGTTGCTATGCCAACTCTTGTGGTAAATTGAGAGCTAGATGACCATCTTTTGGGTGTTTTGTTACGTGTTCGTAAAGAACTCAGAGGGAGAGGTCCACGTGTCATGCTCCATTCATGAGCTCATTAGCAGAAGAACAGAGCGGGTCATGTGTCATGAAGATGACAGTCAACTATTCAAGAAGTCACTTGAATTGGTCAGTTAGGGCTGGCTAGGTTCACGGACATCCTGCCTAACGATGTGAAACCGCCATGACTAACGTCGTAACACGTAGTTAACATTATGAACAATAAGAAAAGATGAACATAACATGGGGTGAAAGCTGTGAAGCGGTCACCTTTAACGGTGTAACATGTGCTTAGCGTTGTTATAAGGTTGGGTTAGGTTCAGGCAACAACACCACTTGGTCATGGCTTATTTATTTACACTCGTCACACACTGTCCGTGAGCGAGACACTGATGGGCTCAACTGGGACCAGAACGGTGTTTGTTTGACCCCCATCCACCGACCTTCTCTCTCTTTTTACTGCACCTGTTGCTCTGAGGGTCGCTTATCAAAATAGCCGTTAGTTGCATCACTACTGCCAAGCATCAGCGTTGGCGCTGTGGGAGGGAGACCAGGCTGATTACAACCACGACGCCGGGCAAATCAAATGCTGTATACACAAATGCTATATACACAACTGCTATATACACAAATGCTATATACACAACTGCTATATACACAAATGCTATACACACAACTGCTATATACACAACTGCTATATACACAAATGCTATACACACAACTGCTATATACACAACTGCTATACACACAAATGCTATATACACAAACGGCCTCATGAATGTAATGTAGGCACAGTGCTGAAGCTGAGAACACACCCGACAAGCTAAAGATCCTTTGCACCCACATCATGGGGTTTAAATCACCGTGTCCTACATGATACAACTACAGCTCATCTCTGTAGACAGTCAGCGTGTTCCATGCACCATGGCTCTCATAAGCTTCCTCTGCAGTCGTCACCGACAGCGGAGCAACTTGTTGAACGCTCCTTTCTCTTTCTAGGGTTTGTATTCAAATTGTGTTTCAACCCTGAAGCTACACACTTGTTCAAGGGTTTGATGTGGTTACTACACACGTTACTACACACGTTACTACACATGTTGTTGTTACTACACATGTTACTACACGCGTTACGTAACATGTGTAGTAACAACATATGTTACTACACACTGAAGCTACACACTTGTTCAAGGGTTTGTTGTCGTTACTACAC
>NC_136591.1:390000-427500 GCF_910589615.1 Taurulus bubalis
ACACCACAGAGCCATCCCAGTTCATCTTACTGGTACAGAACACACCACAGAGCCATCCCAGTTCATCTTACTGGTACAGAACACACCACAGAGCCATCCCAGTTCATCTTACTGGTACAGAACACAGGAAACAATCCAGTCATCAGGATTTCTTTCTACAAGAGATAAACAACGAGCAACATGAAGATTATAGATGAAAACAAAACAGAGATTTTAATTGAAGGGAATGTTTGCAGAAGTAAATATGTTGAGTAAACCACTATATATATATATATATATATATATATATATATATATATATATATATATATATATATATATATATATATATATATATATATATAACCTGAGCAAGGCGACGGAGAAGAGAGGCTGTGAAATGGCGATGGAACAAAGGGGAAAGAAAGGAGTGTCTTGGTCTCCCAGACAGAAGCCTGATGCCCTTTCAGGTTCAAACGCCACTTCAACCACGAGCTTTTCCTCCAACACATGAGACAAGAGGCACAGAATCCTGCAGCCTTTAATCCAGACGCTCTGCGCTTGTGTCGGCAGAGAGGCTGGCGGAGCACTGAGGGGGAAACTAACCAGCAGCAGCCAGACTCTTCATGAAACTACAACAGACTCCTCTCTTAATTAAACTCCTCAACACAGACTCCTCTTATTGAACTGCGTGTGTGTGTGTGTGTGTGTGTGTGTGTGTGTGTGTGTGTGTGTGTAGTCAGCAGTCCTCTCTGCCACAGCGGCGAGACAAAAACTCCTCCAGCGGCCTAAAGAGAGACAGAGTGGCATGTGTCACAATAGGAGGATTCTGCCTTCAGAATAAAAGCATGCATGCACACTAACTACTGGTCACAATAGGAGGATTCTGCCTTCAGAATAAAAGCATGCATCCACACTAACTACTGGTCACAACAGGAGGACTCTGCCTTCAGAATAAAAGCATGCATCCACACTAACTACTGACCGGCAGTACTGCAGAGCTACCAACTCTCACGGTTTCTTTTGCATGTTTTCACACGCACTCACACCACACAACCAATTTCTCACGGCAAAAAAAAGAAATTCTGATTTTGGGCCGAGGCGCGTTCGTTCCTTTTCTAACTCCCCGACGATAGATGGCGCTAAGGAGCGCATCTGTAAACCTATTTGCTGCATAGACATCCTATTTACCCCAAAGAGTCCCGTTAGCAACAGAAGAAGATCTTCAAACAGACACAACCGCGGGAGAAACTCAGGAGGAGCAGAGACTAAGGCAGACCTGGGCATCTGACGGCCCGCGGCTCTCCCAGTCTGGCCCGCGTGAGGTCAATCAAAAATGAAAAATAAATAAATAAGGTTCACGCCATGAATGCAATACAAACGGCACTGCTTTTACTTTGAAGGCGATTTATTTATGTGCGCGCGCGCTTACGCAGCCTCACTACGGGCAGTGTTGCCGACTTGGAGACTGAAGTGAAAGAGTATTGTTCTGCAGTTTCTGTCGCGAGACCCCGCCTCCCAAGGAGCCTCGCGCTGCAGTCTCCGCCTCCAGATTGAACATTAATCGCGCAAAGCCGCCGCGGATGTGACCTGCGGTCTGATCCACCATGGCAGAGCACTTTAAGTCAGGATCTTCACTCTTCTCTCAAAGAGGAGAACGTTCCTCACATGAGGAAAGATGCTCAGAAGATGTTGGTTCTCTTTGGATCAGGGGCGTCTCTAGGATTTTGACTCATCTGGGGCTTAGCCCAGATGAGTGAAGCAGCGAAATTTTTAGACATAGAAACACTCTCCACATACCCTAGAGGTACCTGCTCTTCTGGACTGAATTGAGGCATTTTATGGTTACCAGTTAATACCAAATAGGCTAGCAATTTTCACAAACTTCCTTCAATAGCCTAGGCACAAAAATACCCCATTCATCATGTTGAACATACCAACAGCAACTATTCAGCAACAGTACACATTGAGATGTTTAATGAACCATGCATCTTGTCATGTACAGCATTTACATTGTTTTACTTTGTACATGTAATGCTCTTTACATACTCATATGTATTTATTCTTTACATATTCTTTAACATTATGTAACATAACATACTCTTTAACATAATATTTGTAACTCTTACAGGTCTGTTTATTGTACTTAACTTTTACTAATGTACTCTTTACATTTTTTTTCCTTGTTCATTTATCTTTAGTTTTGCTTTAAACATTTGTCTTGTACAGTATATCTGTCTTAATTTGCACTCTACACTTGACTTTACTTCTTTCTTCAGTCATCATGTACAATTAGGTTTCCGCAATAACTCTTAGTCTATACTTACTGTCTTTGTTCATTTCTTGTTTGTAACTTTTTACTTTCACTCTACACTTGCCTTTCTTCATTCTCAGTTGCTATCTGTTTCTTCCTCATTTCTTTGTCCTTTATGCATAAGTGCGTATCTCCTTGGTGTGGCTTGGGCGAACCGGTCAATGACGTCACCATGATCTAAGCCACAAAGGACATCCTTCTCGATAGCTTAACATAGCCAAATGATGTAGCCTGTCCTGGCCCATTGTTCTCCTTAGCCAGGTGTGGAGACGGCGCAATACACTGAATGAACGCTCACAAGTGCAACTAGTGACAGGTATTGTCAAAGCTGCTTGGAGCACTGGACTCAAGGTGGGGAACATATCTGGGTGAAGAAGCTTGTAAATACTGCCCATGTCTGACACGGCACCTTCTCTCTTCTGTCTGGTAATGAACTGCTTTGCTACTAGGATCTCCTCTTTTTTCACTGACATTTTGTAGTGTGTCGCAATGAGGTCTAGGGAATCCTCAGAGAAAAAGTCATCGGACGCTGAGTTACAAGCTTGGATGCCTTTCATAAGTCCTGCTCCCACATCAGAAAACCGGCTGTTCAACTCGGCTAGCATACGGTCAAGGCATGGATAGAACAGGCATTGCTTCAATTGGTCTTCTGTGCCCAGTTGAACCCGTGCATCCAAGGTGGACTCTACAGTGAAGTCCTCCATTCTCCTCTGCTTGTGTCTGCGTCCAGTTAGGCTCTGTATTATATTATTGGCAGCACAAATGTTTTTTGCTTCATTGAATAACTTGTCAGCCATTTCATCCGTTTGCATGGATTTTAGTGTGTCTTGCACCGCATCTTTGAAGACTGTTGCCTGGGCCAAGTCCACAGAATCCTTCTGGAGGTACACGTGCAGCCCCTCTGTAGTTGACAGCATACTCCTGAACATGACTAGCAGATAGACAGTGGAAAGCCTGGACAATTTCGACAGTAGTCCGACACCTAGAGGTGTTGCACTCTCTTCCAGGCACTTCAAGACAGCTTGCAGATTGTCAAGCATCGCTTTTACTGACTTAACCTGACATGCCCATCGGGTTTTAAACAGCTGGAGAAGTTTGCTTGTTCTCAAGCCCAGGAGCTTCTGGACAGCAGAGAATTTCTGATGATTTACGATTGATACACTGAAGTATCTATATACACTCTCTAATGTTTCAAAGAGTTCACTGGCTTCTTGCACAGCCTTACATGTGTGGCAGAGAACCAGGTTCAGTTAGTGAGCATTGCAGTGAATGTACACAGCTTCTGGATGTTTCTCTTGAAAGCGGGTTTGAACACCACTAATCGAACCACTCATAACGGACGCTCCATCGTAAGCTTGGGCAACACAAAGGAGGTCATTCAGGCCATTTGATTTCAATACTTGTTCAATCGCATTTGTGATTGACTCTGCATTGAATCCCTGAAGGTTGCAAAGTTCAAGCAGGCGCTCTTTAACTGTGCCATCAGCTGCGACATAGCGGACACAGACAGCAAAGCTGTTCTACATGGCCATCTCTTGCCTCATCTGCCATCACTGCATACATTTTGGATGTCTTGATCTCTTCCACTATGCTTGCCGTGACTGCATCAGCGCAACATTTTATCATGCAATTTTGCGAGTTAGGAGCAAGGTATGTAGAATGGGAAGGGGCCTGATAGTTTTGGAGGAAGGGGTCAAATCTTTCCAATAGCTTCATAACTTCTAGAAAGTTCCCCTGATTATCACTGTCAGCATTTTCACGGTGACCCCGGAAAGTGATCCCTTGTTTGCTTAAAAAGCTAGTCACTTCCACAATACGCCGCATGTACTCCCTCCTTTCATTAATCTGGGCAACATTTCCCACATTCATTTGGTCAACAACATCACCTTCTGTTAGTGTAGCTCTGTAATTGTTCCAGGCTAGGAGAGATGACTTGTGGACAGCACTTGCCTCATGCTCTCTGTAGCTATCCAAGGCCCTTTTCCAGTTCTTAAAGCCCTCCGTGTTGAGGAGAGCATCTTTGTTTGCTCTAAGGTTGAGTTTACCAAAGAGCCTACACGAGAAGCAGGACGAAGAATTAGCTTTGAGAATACTCTAGCCAGTCAAATGAATCAAACCATTGCTTCTGGAAAGACCGTTGCTGCTTCCCAAAACTGGTCGAGGGGTCTGGGTTGCTTTGGCCCCGTGTCTCGCGTCCCTAAATCATTCTTGCCTAACAGGCTCCCTGTCCCCCCTGACCTCGAGTCATCTGCATTGTCAAAAAGGGGGGAATGAGAGAAAATAAAGCTATGGCCTCACTCAAATTTTAGTTCCAAAGCCAATGAGCTATTGCTTAATCTTTACATAGCCTACACTACTCCTGCACAAGCATTGTCCTCGCTCTGGTCAGCAGCATCACTGGTAGCACCTCTGTCTGCTGAATCTGTTCTCATTTCTGAAAATGTACAAAATAATGTTAAGCCATAGCCTACTGTGAATTAAATTGTATAGTAAAGCTGATTCTGATCATCCTATTATTGCTTTTACAAATGTAAAACCTAACTGGGCTACTGAAAAATGACTTTCTAGAATGAAATTCTAATGTTCAATACTGTATAGAGATATTCTCCACATAGTCTACAGGTACCTGATCTTTCATTGTCCTCCCTTTGGTCTGCTGCAGGACCCCTGAACACATCCCTATCTGCTATCATGCCTGAAAATTAAATGTAAACATAATATTTTATAGCTTATTTATTAATATATGTATATCCTAGTCAATATTGGTATCCCGTTGCAATTAATTCAAATAATTATGGGCAAAGTTGCCACTACCTTATGGCATTTTCACATGCCCAAACCAGCAGCGGCAGTGCCATCTTGATTATCATCATCTGAGAAAAAGTGTGTTAAATTATTTTAAGAACACGATTGAAAACGATGCAATCCCATAACCACAGATCATCAAACAAATGACCCATTTTGAATTTAGTTAGCACCCATGTACAGACATTAGCTAGCTAGGAAACAACACCTCCCACACAGATCCCTGTCTGCTAGCTAGCTGCTATCATGCATGAAAAAGAAAATAAACAAGATGGTTCGACGCTATACCCTAACATTAACTTTAGCTACTTTCCCCTCCAGAAGAAGCCCAAGCTTAATTATTTTTAGGTACACAATTCTCACATAATACAATTGCATTTACAGACAGATGCTAATAATAACAGAACGTTTTTTTCCCCATGTAATCCCTCTAGTAGTTCCAGCTGCAACACTCTTTTTGAAATTATACATTTTTACATAATTTCTATTCCCATTACCTCTTTGATTCCTGACCACTTTTGGAGGGAAAAACATTGACATTTTTTTTGCGACATCTTGTTGTACTACACAAAGACAGCAGCTTGCTGTTGTCAAGTGCGCCTGCTGCCTGACGCTGCTGTTTTGGGTGAATGACGTCACGTGCGACCTGCAGGTGTTAACCACTTGTGTGCCAATATTTTATTTAACATTCCTGTAAAATTTGACGAAAAACACCTATCCAGGTATACCCAAAGTAAATTGCAAGCTGTACTTGAACTATTTGGAGTAAATGCATGGTCTTGGTCTCTTTTGAGAGGTAACAATCTGATGCTTTTTTCCCTCAATAGTCAGAATCACTTTAAGTGCTGCTGACAGTTATATGAGTTTGAACACACTAAAGTGTAAGGTTTTTATTTCCGTCTGAACATTTCTGTGCAAATAGATGCCTGTAGATGACTATAAATGGGACTTATGGACTGGAAAACACAATGGGACCATAGCCTGAAGCCTTTTCTAGTCTAAGAAAAAAGTTGATAACAATATCATAGAAAATGAACATTTTACACATGTTTTTCTAATGAAATGTCTCAGCGTTTTTCCATTTTGAGATTGAAAATATTCCTGATATATATACTATATACCTATTAAAAAGGCTTATAGTCTTGCAAACTTATAGAGGTACTATTCATATATACTACCAGTATTGCTGACACAGAGAAAATGAAGTATAAATGCATTTTTATGCTGATTCAATGACAGACTGAAGCTCTACAGCAGCTGTCTCTTCTCATCAAATTGAAGGCTGTTGGGATTATTTGCCCCCCCTCTTCCTGGTACTTGTTGTTTAGGGAATTTCATTGGCTGTACGAAACGCCTGTCATCTGAGCTGTACGACGTGACAGGCTTGATCCACGTAAGAAAATAGAGCCTAAACTTCAACGTAGCTTCTGGTTGGGTAATGTAGCCTGTCAGTCAGGACATGAAGCTCCTATTGGTTCAAGTGGGGATCCAATAGAAAGCTTAGATTTCGGCCGTCAGTTTGATACCGAGTTTGTAGCTGTGCTCTCATGCAAACATGACTTCCTGCTGAAAATGAAAATGCTTTTGTTCATAACTTCGAGCTGCAATGAAATGATGCAACGCCAGTTGGTGGATATTTATGGATGCAATCACGTGTTTTGGACTAAATCTTTTATGGGATTTATTTTTATTGGACCTTTACGATGTAACAACGCCGTTTTTATTGGAATGTTATGGATTTATGGATCAATATGAGGCGTCATTGGTGAGTTGTCTTGATTTTCAAATCGCTTATTTGTTTGTTGTTGTCTGACAAAAGTCTTGTTTGTAGCTGCTGTGGTGGTCTGATCTTGAAACGGGTTACACTGCTGGAATCACAAGAATCGTAGGTTTCCAGCAATATATGGTACCGGGTGTACAGTGTACAGTAGAATATACAGTAAAAGACGCCCGCGGGACGGCAGAACGTTAAGAGGTTAATATTCGGGGCTAATTAAAAAACACCCGTGGCTTTAGCCCCGGGTGTTTTAGCCTAGGGACGCCACTGCTTTGGATCTACCTACATGAGAACAAACATTCTAGTGATGAAGATCAACAGATCAACTCAAAACCATATAATTTACAGTTTTTTAACAAAGTAATAACATTCATATTGAGTTAATTTAATTAAATTCAGACTATTGGTTCGGCCCTCCACAACGGTCCAAATTTCTCATGCGGCCCCTTGGGAAAATGAATTGCCCGCCCCTGGACTAAGGTATGTTAATGACATGTGTTCCCAAGCGCTCTTTGGTGACGTGGTTGATTACAGTACTGTCATCTGTCCATCATCGTATAAAGCCCGCCCTGACAATTTGATTGGTCCGAACAATTTTTGATTTTGGATAATTTCTCCCCAACGGAGCAGTGCCAGACCGAACTTCCAGACCTCAAATGTTGTGGGCGGGGCTAAGTTTGGCTGGTACCAGGCTACATCTTTAGCATACCACCCAAAAATCCACTACAATGCATGAAATAACATCTACTTAAACCAAAATGTCCTGGGGGTGGACCATCAGCTATGTCTTTGCTTCACAGAATGTAACCAATGTTATCCATCTCCAGTAGGCCGTCCCATCAACGACTTTAGGCCCCACAAACCACCAAAATGCAGGGTACAACATGGGTACAACGCCAAATTAATTCAAATTTCCTGATATTTGAGCCACCAACGTGTGTGGCTGCGTGCGCGGCTAAATTTTGGTCACCCCCGACAAAATCTCACTCCAAGGTTTTTTGAAAAGTTGGCAGCTCTGAGTACTGGCATGCATGTATGATTCATTCCGGGTTCAAACTCTTTTGCGATCGACAGCAGGAAGCGGCTGGATTGAAACCCGAGGGACTGGACTTCCTGGCTGAGCCAGCAGACTCCTGGAGGACGTACTGGGCTACCTGGAGCAAGACTGAGACGGTTATGGTGAAATAAGACGACGATACCAACTAAGTGTGGCTATTCAGCCTTTGTTTCCTTATAATGCGTTTAATACGTGACGTCCTTCTTTACGGGCTGGTTTGAAGGCCATGGAGTAGTCCGTGAACATGAGCTGTGAGCCCACAGATCAACCCGTCCCTCTGAAGGCTGTGTGGAAATGTCACTTCTTCCTGAACATCAGCGCCTGCAGGCGACTCCTTTCAGACGCCAACGCAATGAACCGCCTCCAGACCTTTGCTCTCGTGTGCGTTACACGGCCCAATCAGACGGCGCCGCTTCACCCACAGCGTCGCCGTTTCCCCATCCACGCATTTTACGAGTGGACAGAAACCACTATGCGCCCCAAGCGGCTCCTTTTTAAAAACGGCACCTTAATTATCTCCACAACCACAGGGGTGATTCCCTTCATTTGAATGTCTACAATCCCGTAACCCTTGTGAGAAGAGACCGATGGTTCAACACAATGTAAAGTAACCGTTAAGTTTAAGTACTTCACGGTTACTTCTTCTTTTTTTCCGGCGGGCGTCTATGAGTCCTGAGTTCTTCCTGCTCCGCCCACATTTCTAAAACCGCGTCATACAGATATACTTTTCAGTACCCAGCATGCCTGAATCTGACACTGTTTTGCCATAAAATAAGTATTTTTTTTTAGTTATGATCAAAATATGGTATAAAAGTGATTTTCTTTTGAAAATGTACATTTTATTCCCAAGAAAATTCTGCAAAAAATCATATAAAATAACACAAGTATTATAACTCATTTGGGGTTCCTACGACTAACACCTAGTAGTAGCAGTTGTCGTATGTTTTATTGCTTAATTTTTTCATATATTTTTAGTGAACGTAAGAAAGTAGAGATAAGGAGCCAGCCGGTTGTCCCTCCTCCAACAGGACCGGGACGACCAGGTGGCGCTGAGCTCACACCTGTTCCTGTTCAACAGCAACCAGGACACAGTGCGGACAACAGGCCTTTGTCCCGCCACAACTCCCACGGGACGCTTCAGGTACGCCGAGGCGCTCACGGGTCGTTTTACATGGGAGTTCAGGCTCGGCCTGAAACCACGGAAACCTGAACATTTCCGTGGATCTCAGATAAAAGAAGTCTAACGCGACCTCGGACCCGGTTCCTCGTCTGCCAGCTCTGTTTTATTGTCTCTTCTGGTTGATTCCATCTGGTAGGACATCTGGCTCCTCCTCCGGTCATGTGACGTCGTGGTGATTGGCGTGCCGTCGACCTTCATTTGACGAGCTGAGGAAATATGCTCCCTGGTGTCCTTGACAAAAGCCGACGTTGCACACATTCCAAACGCCGCCGCCAGATAGGAACATTATCAGTCCGTCTGTTGGGATCGGGTTCCACGGCATCCTTTGTCTGTCTTTTATTAGCAACGCTCCAAACAGTGAAGTAGCCGTTTCCTCATCTTCCGCGGATGCTCAAAAATCAGCAACCTTTAGAAACGAGATGACAATCGTTGCCGGTGGCAGATTATATCAGATGCAGCTAATTAAATGACGGATTTTTAAATCATTCTGTATCTCTCCAGTGGCTCTCCCTTTGTATTCAAAAATGAATTATTTAGGTTTCCCATTTTCTGGGTGGTTAAAATAGTGTTTTTGCCGCTGCTTTACCTCGCCGCCACATGAGCCTGAAGCCGTTATACCGGTCTCTTAAAATGTTTTACCTTCCAGAACATGAGTATACACACAACCCCACTTCAAAAACCCAAACTACTCAATTAATCTAGGGACGCTAGTATTTAAACAGTTTAAAGTCACATTCAGAGCTGAAGGGAGGGCAGCTGGTCCACCTTAACAGACCAGCCCACCTTAAATCAGCCCGAGCTGAACAGGACCTCTGAGTTGCTGCTTCTGTCGTCCCATGATGTCATTGTTGCTGGGCGAGCTGGCCGACAACAGGTGACAAGCAGACGGATGCTGAGTCGACAATGTCGCTATGCGTCACATAAATAACCAGTTTGAAGACATTCCTCGCGACAGTCGCCTGGAGCCGACGTACGCATTGACTTTGAACAGGGAGGGCTCATAGGAAACAGGTCAACTTCCCAGAAGGCCGAGGGTGCTAGGATGCATCTACGCGTCACGTCGTGCTCATTCACGTTTCACGAATGGGGCGTTCAAGGACAAAAACAAAAGAAAACACAGCAGCGCTTGCACTGATAGGACATGCTGAATCCGTCAAACAATCGCAGGGATATGAAACACCACAAACGCACACTTTCACAATAACCCCCCAATAAGTCCACAAAGATATTTTAGTCCTCTGGAAATACACCAGCAGCAGGAACCAAGAGCCCCGTCACCCCGTGAGCTAGAAGCTAGGTTTCACAGCGACACATACAAGCTTCTGTCTGACAAGAGCCTCCAAATAATGAATGAATCACGCGGATGAGCTAAGAGCAAAAGCTGGTTGTTCATCCGAGTGGGAACAGAGGCCCAAAGGGTTGAGCGGCATGTCCGCCACACGGCCACAGAGGCCGGCTCAGCCTCTCAATCTGTACTTATACTTTAGCGAAGCCTCCTGACGGTGTGTTGAACCTGCCGCAATCTTTTGGCCCCAACCGACGCCTCTGAAACTTACGAGTCGCGGGTCATCTCGGCTGAAACCGGCACCTCCGTCTGAAAGAGGAACGCGTCGCTTGGAAGTCTTTTTTGGGGTCAGATTCTTGAAGTGTCCACTTCCTCCTCGGACTGACTGACTGAGCGACAGCTGCTTGGCTGCTCCAGCGCTTCTGTTTGGGGGAAAGTGACCCGGCGTGGAGACGGACGCTGACCCCCTCACTGGAGCCAGGGCTAAAGGAGGAGCAGCCAGGTGGGGGGCGTCTGGGCTCCCCAAAATAGACATTCTGACGTGCTAGCGCCAGCAGTCATGGATTATGTGGAGGGATGTTAGTTCTTTAGTCTTTCGGATGCAGATGTTACCACCAGTGCCCAAAGAAGAACGTATACCATAAATACTGAACATATACTGAACATACCATAAATACTGAATATACTGAACATACAACATACTGAACAATATACTGAACATACAACATACTGAACAATATACTGAACATACAACATACTGAACAATATACTGAACATACAACATACTGAACAACATACTGAACAATGGGTTACGGGTCAAGCCTTGAGGTCGGCATTTTGGGCTTCCCCATCTTGTCGGCTGTGTGAACGCCTTGGAGTGTGTAGGAAAGTACAAACAGCATTCCTACAGTCTGTTGCCTTGAGACCACAGCGCTCGAAGAGGATTTTGGGACGGCTCAGAACTGGTAGAAGGTGTTCGGCTTCAGGGGCCGCTGGACGACACGTTGTGTAATGTGATTGTTCAAACAATGCAGAGACCTCCACTGAATTAAAAAGGGTAGAAATGGAAGAGATGAGTTCCAATCAATCCTGTTTAACCGGTGTGTATTGTTCAATGCGAGAGAGGTAAACGTCACAGTTCATACTTTGGCTTAACCAAAAGGACAGCATGTCAGAGCTCTGGTCTGCATATAGCCGGCTGCATCACTGGATCTATGGAAGTGCAGGAACAGAGACGTCGGGCCTTCAGACCACAGTCCAAGAAACATTTAGTGGACCCGCTCAGAGAAGAATGCAGAGAGCTTGTTCATCCACTGGATCGGTGACACGAGAGCATCACCCAGTCACATATGGCCTTCACCCTAATAGAACGTAAGACCCACCAGAGTCCAGTCCTGTTCATGGCGTGACCCACTGCTACAGCATGTCAGCTCCTAAATAGCCCGAGCTGTCTGCAGATTCCTCACCTTCCCGTCACAAGGACCCGAATAGACACGGCACTCTTTCCCGTGGTCTGCTGTGACTAAATCACTCAGGACGGAGGCTTAAAGGAGACACGTCAAGCTGTAATCGTAACTTTCTTTCAGTGAGCTCATACTGACTAGTAGTCATGTATTTTACAGAGGATTCACAGCTGCCAGGGTCCAGTGGACAGCATGCAGCGTCTCTGCCTGCCACCAGATCCCCACCGCAACGCAGCCGCAGCACATCCATTTAACCATATAATGCGCATTTAGTTTGAAAATAAAAAAAATGTAATGGTCATTTTTCATTTACACACACCCCATGAAGCTTGATCTGCAGTATGAAGTCATTTCTCAGTCCCATTTTGATCATTTTGGTGAAAGGTGTGACAAAAAAAACGATGATAGAAAATTTGGTTTTAGACATTTATTTACATGCATCTAGGATTGTATTTATATATGTCACTGCTATTGTGAACCAATTTCTATCACCAAAACAGTTCGTCCACATGAGTAAAGCTATGTTTTCACAAGAGGCATGTTTTCTCAAAAAACAAGTTTACATTTTTCAGCTTTACACTTGTGCCTTATGACAATGGTGCCTCATTATATAGAGAGCTGAGATTGTTCTGCAATTTTTTATATACAACACATGACTATGTATCATATGCAAGTGACTTTAAAAAGGGGGAATTTAAAAAAAGACCCCAGAGGGCTAACAGAGAGGTGCACGACAGACTGCAGGTAGAGAATTGACTGCATTACAGTAACGAGTACAGTTGCCCAAAGACTTGAGTTTCCTTCACTTCACCACCAAGCAGCACGATAACAAAAGAGACCCACATATTAAAAAGCACCAGTAACGTCGGGGCTTATCAATAATACAATCTTTAATTATTTAGCACTAGGACCGTTCAACATTTCGGGTTTCTGAACGCATGCCCCCCTTCAGATAAGGTCAAACACGAAAAGGCTCCTGCTAGATCCCTAAATGTTACACTGTTCCTTTAAGTGCGCTCAAGAAGAAGAAGAATCCTGCTCATAACCTGATCAACTACGACGGCCACGACCTCGTCCTCACGTCTATTCCTTGAGTCACTTCCTGGACCGACCAAGCAGGGTATTGATTAAACTGTGAGGGTTTAGAAATGCACCATAACCTTGACTTGGAAGCTATTCTATTAACATGCTCTTCAAAATGTTTGTTTTATCCCTGGTGGCCAAAGCCTGAGGAATACTGATCAATATTGACGCTAATGCACAGCGCTGAGGCTTCTTTATTTAAAGACCGCGGGTCTTTAAATAAAGAAGCTTCATCGCTGTAAACAGATCTTAAGTATCCCACTCTCCAATAGATCTTTAGCAAAAATAAATACAAATCGTTTGGACCAGTGAGAGAGAGACAGACAGACAGAACGAGAGAGACAGAAAGAGAGACAGAAAGGCAGAGTTCTCCATGGCAACACTCCCTCCTCCTTGATAAACAGAGGAAGAGCCAAAGCATCACATCTTTAACTTTCCCACCCTCCTTCTCCTGCTCTCAAACACTCTCTCCATTCATTCATCTCTTTCCCTGAGGCCCATTCTTCTGCTCCCTTCCTCCCTCGGTATCTCTTTTCCCCACTCTGTCCGTCCTAAACTCTGCACTCTCTCTCTCTTTCTTTCTCTCTCTCTCTCCCCCTCTCTCCTCAGCTCACCTCTCTCTCTAAAAGGCCATTGATGCGTCTCTATGGTGATGCACTGTTTCATTCCAACGGGCCGATGGACTGATAGGATTACAGAGTAACCTGTGTGTGTATGTGTGTGTGTGTGTGTGTGTGTGTGTGTGTGTGTGTGTGTGTGTGTGTGTGTGTGTAACAGATTATCCTAGAACAGTGACAATTCATTAATCTACGGAAATTCTTCACAGGCCTTTTAAAGCGTTCATCATGAAGCAGCTAAATCCATAGGTGTTGGGTTTACGTCCAGAGTTTCACGCTCCTACAGCGGAGCGTGAAACAGGTGCTACGCTGAGAACCACAGCAATACGCTGAGAACCACAGCAATATACTGAGAACTACAGCAATACAATGAGAATCACAACAATACGCTGAGAACCACAACAATACGCTGAGAACCACAGCAATACACTGAGAACCACAGCAATACGCTGAGAACCACAGCAATACGCTGAGAACTACAGCAATACGCTGAGAACCACAGCAATACACCGAGAACTACAGCAATACACCGAGAACTACAGCAATACACCGAGAACTACAGCAATACACCGAGAACCACAACAATACGCTGAGAACCACAGCAATACACTGAGAACCACAGCAATACGCTGAGAACCACAGCAATACGCTGAGATCTACAGCAATACACTGAGAACCACAGCAATACGCTGAGAACCACAGCAATACACTGAGAACGACAGCAATACGCTGAGAACCACAGCAATACGCTGAGAACTACAGCAATACACTGAGAACTACAGCAATACACTGAGAACCACAACAATACACTGAGAACCACAACAATACGCTGAGAACCACAGCAATACACTGAGAACCACAACAATACACTGAGAACCACAGCAATACACTGAGAACCACAACAATACACTGAGAACCACTGCAATACACTGAGAACCACAACAATACACTGAGAACCACAGCAATACACTGAGAACCACAACAATACACTGAGAACCACTGCAATACACTGAGAACCACTGCAATACGCTGAGAACTACTGAGGGCACACTCTCCTTCCTCTGCTTCATCTGGACTCCACTCGGCCAGGAGGGAGCCTTATGAAAGAAATGATCAGACCTATTCATTTTACTAAGCTACGCTGTGCTAGCTCGTCAATAGCCTGTTTTAAAGTCAGCTGGCTCAATGCATTAGGACGTTTAGTAATGAAGATAGTGGTGAGTTGATTCACTGAAGGAACAACGACATACTGGTTGTTGACAGTTGTGCAAAAATGAACAAAATGCCAGAACTTACAGTCCACATCGCTGTCACAGGACTGGTTAGACCTGCTGTGTGTGTGTGTGTGTGTGTGTGTGTGTGTGTGTGTGTGTGTGTGTGTGTGTGTGTGTGTGTGTGTGTGTGTGCGCATGAAAGACATAACAGCACAGATACACCAGTGCGCTGACTTGGCAGACGTTTGCAGGGCAGCATGTTAGCTATGTTTGGTAGCGACGCTCCGTCGCTGCAATAATCTCCTGACTCCCATCCATCAAACTCCAGTGTGGTTTTAGCGTCTCACACACACACACACACACACACACACACACACACACACACACACACACACACACACACAAACACACATACACAAGTGTGAAAGAGAGATGGAAAGTGACTGAACAAGCCAAAGAGTTCCCTGTCCACAATAACAACAGTAATGCCAGCAGAGGGATTCACTACTGGACCAGACTTCAGTCGTCTCCTGAAGGAGATGAATCACTTCATGGACGCACAACCCAAACGGTCCAAGCAAACAACCTAAAATACACAAGTAAACCACTCTGGATGAAAGGACACCGTATGCATGTAACGAGCAGGAACTGCATGTTTTCAGACGTTTATTTTGAAAGAACGATTTGCATGCACCATAGTCTACTGTAGACTGTTCCAGTGCCACCAGTCCTCATGCACCATAGTCTACTGTAGACTGTCCCAGTGCCACCAGTCCTCATGCACCATAGTTTACTGTAGACTGTCCCAGTGCCACCAGTCCTCATGCACCATAGTCTACTGTAGACTGTTCCAGTGCCACCAGTCCTCCTGCACCATAGTCTACTGCTATCCCAGAGCCACCAGTCCTTATGCACCATAGTCTACTGCTGTCCCAGTGCCACCAGTCCTCATGCACCATAGTCTACTGCTGTCCCAGTGCCACCAGTCCTCATGCACCATAGTCTCCTGTAGACCGTTCCAGTGCCACCAGTCCTCCTGCACCATAGTCTACTGCTATCCCAGAGCCACCAGTCCTCATGCACCATAGTCTACTGCTATCCCAGAGCCACCAGTCCTCATGCACCATAGTCTACTGCTGTCCCAGTGCCACCAGTCCTCATGCACCATAGTCTACTGTAGACTGTTCCAGTGCCACCAGTCCTCATGCACCATAGTCTACTGTAGACTGTCCCAGTGCCATCAGTCTTCCTGCACCATAGTCTACTGTAGACTGTCCCAGTGCCACCAGTCCTCATGCACCATAGTCTACTGCTGTTCCAGTGCCACCAGTCCTCATGCACCATAGTCTACTGTAGACTGTTCCAGTGCCACCAGTCCTCATGCACCATAGTATACTGTAGACTGTTCCAGTGCCACCAGTCCTCATGCACCATAGTCTACTGTAGACTGTCCCAGTGCCATCAGTCCTCCTGCACCATAGTCTACTGTAGACTGTCCCAGTGCCATCAGTCCTCCTGCACCATAGTCTACTGTAGACTGTTCCAGTGCCACCAGTCCTCCTGCACCATAGTCTACTGTAGACTGTCCCAGTGCCATCAGTCCTCCTGCACCATAGTCTACTGTAGACTGTTCCAGTGCCACCAGTCCTCCTGCACCATCGTCTACTGCTGTTCCAGTGCCACCAGTCCTCCTGCCCAGTGTACAGGTAGAGAGCACTGGTCTGACTAGCAGCTGACTGAGTGAACACACAAAGCTCATCTCAATGCACACATGGCTTCATGTCCATGAGGTTTGGACAAGCTAGTACTCTTTCACAAAGCTCATTATTCCTTTTGTTGAGTCAAAACCCGCCGCTTTCGTAAAAAGTAGTTTGAGCTGCTTCTCTCTCTCAAAGATAACAGAAGCTTCATTATGTTCCTCCTGAAGCAATCCTCAGCGTTATTTGGGACTTTCATGGAACTGGATTACGGGTTTAACGCCTGCGCTTCACTCCATACGTGTAACACGGATGAGCTGAGAGTCTGACACGCCGAGCTCCTCCACTCCAGGTGATCAACTCAACCAAAGGGAAGGAACAGCATCAGCATGGTGGCTGGTGCAGAGCGGGGATGACCACAGTAGCTCTGGAGTGAAGAACATAACCAGCTTTGAAGAAACAGGAAGTGGGTTCAGGCGTCTTCGTAAACGGTTCCCGTGGTAACTCTTTTTTATTTTTCGCGGTCTTTCCTGCAGCTGGAGGGATCTGATGTGTTTCGCATTTCAAGAATAAAGTCGAAATGTTGAGTTGAGAATTAAATGTAAAAAAAACATTTTGAGAATAAAGATGAAATATTGAACAACATGGCCCTCATAACTCCATCTGCGCCTCAAGGGAACATCCTGGAACGAGACTTTGGGCTCCAATGAAGCTTCCTGAGAGTAACTATCCCTCCTCCTCCTCTTCCTCCTCCTCCTACATCTAGTGATCAAAGGAAAACCAATCCATCTCATTTTTAAAGGATGTTTAGTTTTTCTTGGTATATTTTGTACAGTATGGGATTAGAGTGTTACATAAGTCCATGTTGACTCAATAGAGGCTGAAAGCTCCATGTTCTGGTTCCATGTTCTGGTTCCATGTTCTGGTTCCATGTTCTGGTTCCATGTTCTGGTTCCATGAAGTCTTTGCAGACAGGAGGGAGGGTGCAGTCTGTTGGAGAGGTTCCTCTCTAGTGAAGAAGGAACAACAAGCTCCAGCTCCTCTCCCGCCTGGCTTTGCATTTTCTTAATTACTGAAAATACTGATGAAGTGGAGCGTGCAGCCTCTGGTCCCCTCTGGGTTCTGAACCCATCAGCTCCTGAGTTATGAACCGATCAGCTCCTGAGTTATGAACCGATCACCTCCTGGGTTATGAACCCATCACCTCCTGGGTTATGAACCCATCACCTCCTGGGTTATGAACCCATCACCTCCTGAGTTATGAACCCATCACCTTCTGGGTTATGAACCCATCACCTCCTGAGGCACCAAACACAGCATGGCATAGTCCTAAAAACAGGCCGGGCCCTTGCTGTGTTAGAGGGAGAGCAATGGCCCGGTCCCGTCCACAGAGAAGGAAACGGCGTGTTCATATTCAGACAGAGCTGCAAATAGCACAACAAAACAAAACAATAGCTGCGACCCGTCTGTTACGCCGGGGTGAGGAAGACGTGAGCGCTGAGGAGAAGGAGACCTAGAGAGGAGACGAGGAGGTGAGGGGGCGAGGAGACGAGGGACAGAAGTGAGAGACGGAGCAGCTGATGTATTTTACAAGCCGGTTCTCTTGTCAAAGAGCTGATGATGCATGCTGCTGGTCCACACACACACACACACACACACACACACACACACACACACACACACACACACACACACACTAATCTGCTGGGTAAAGAGCTGCGTCAGCACAGAAAACAGACGTGCTTGTTGCAGACTGGAGTCGGCTGCAGTGACCCAGGACAGTCAGAGAGACGCTGGAGCCGTTGACATCAGAACGGAGTGGAAACAAAGTGCTGTGTTCAGAGGTTTCATCACATGTCCTTCAGAGTTCAGACGGGAACACAGATGGTGGAGATGGGTGAAGAAACATGAAAAGACAGGATGAAGGAGAAAGAGTGACGGAGAGACCGAGGAGCTGAATGCCTTCTTCTCTTTATCTTGAGCTGATAAGACCAGACGTGGCTCACAAAGGGAACGATGTAGGACAGACACTGCTCTGGGTCTCACACACACACACACACACACACAAAAAGGCAGCATGCCTCAACAGTTGGTAGTCTTTCCCACACAAAGAGAAAGCAGAGAGCATCTAGTCTGGACCAGATCATCAGACAACCACCACACACACACACACACACACACACACACACACACACACACACACACACACACACAGGGTGACAGGTGATAGCAGCTCTCTGAGCAGCTGTGTGGCCGGCGGCTGTCAGAGAGGAGGAAGGCCTCTGAAACTTTAATAAGTCTGGTTTTCAGAGGCGAGCGCTTACAGGAGGGACTGAAGCTCACAAACACAAACACTGGGAGCAACGTCAGAACATTAGCTGAGGTCACAACAACGAGCCGGTCACCTGCCAGTCAGAGGACAGAGGAGGACGGCCTTTAACACACATACGTCTGTTTCAGTCATCACAGGTCTTACCATCGCTCTCACACTCACACCGGACTGTGACTCCTCACCCGGGAGAGAACCAACAACCTCTGTGGACCCTTCACACCTCTGAGCGATGTAAACGGTGACTACGGGTAACCGCGTGGGAAAGGTGGACAGCTTCTGTGTGTGTGTGTGTGTGTGTGTGTGTGTGTGTGTGTGTGTGTGTGTGTGTGTGTGTGTGTGTGTGTGTCAATAATCAGCACAGAGGAAAAGCTGCATCGCAAACCTAAAATCACTAAAAGAAAAACACTGAAGATGAAAGCCAACACAGAGCTGCTGGGAGCACACGCTCTGACCCACAAGATGAATTATTCACACTCACACACACACACACACACACACACACACACACACAGAGGATAGAACTGACATCAACTCTTTCCATCGTTTCACAAGTTTACAGCAGCTTGTGTTTGGTGGTGCACCACCAACTGTATTCATGTTGTACTACAGTTGACCTTTATCTAACCAGAGAAGTCCATAAGTCCATTGAGAACCGGTTCTCTTACACGACGACCTGGTCGCCAAAAAGAGACAAAATAAAACATCTCACACAATCTCGTACAAAAAGCACAACGTCACAATATTAACAACATATAAAACAATGCCCTGGATAAGGTGAGCGTTAAAGGTACAACTGTGGAGGAGAGGAAGCAGACAGGATGCAGGCTGATAGCCTCCATCACTCTGGAGGGCAGAGCCTCCATTCCTCACCAGCAACGCCTTTCACTGCCAGGAGTCATGTGAGGAAAGGTCTGACCCCTAGCTCACCTCCTGACCTTAAGGATGGAGGAGACAACATGTGAGAGGAAAGGTCAGACCTTAAGGATGGAGGAGACAACATGTGTGAGGAAAGATCTGACCTTAAGGATGGAGGAGACAACATGTGTGAGGAAAGGTCTGACCTTAAGGATGGAGGAGACAACATGTGTGAGGAAAGGTCTGACCCCTAGCTCACCTCCTGACTTTGTGGAGGTTATAGAGTGTTTATAGTCTCTGTAGAGGTTATAGAGTGTTTATAGTCTATGTAGAGGTTATAGAGTGTTTATAGTCTTTGTGGAGGTTATAGAGTGTTTATAGTCTCTGTAGAGGTTATAGAGTGTTTATAGTCTTTGTGGAGGTTATAGAGTGTTTATAGTCTCTGTAGAGGTTATAGAGTGTTTATAGTCTATGTAGAGGTTATAGAGTGTTTATAGTCTCTGTAGAGGCTATAGAGTGTTTATAGTCTTTGTGGAGGTTATAGAGTGTTTATAGTCTATGTAGCGGTTATAGAGTGTTTATAGTCTTTGTGGAGGTTATAGAGTGTTTATAGTCTATGTAGAGGTTATAGAGTGTTTATAGTCTCTGTAGAGGTTATAGAGTGTTTATAGTCTCTGTAGAGGTTATAGAGTGTTTATAGTCTTTGTGGAGGTTATAGAGTGTTTATAGTCTCTGTAGAGGTTATAGAGTGTTTATAGTCTATGTAGCGGTTATAGAGTGTTTATAGTCTTTGTGGAGGTTATAGAGTGTTTATAGTCTCTGTAGAGATTATAGAGTGTTTATAGTCTTTGTGGAGGTTATAGAGTGTTTATAGTCTATGTAGAGGTTATAGAGTGTTTATAGTCTTTGTGGAGGTTATAGAGTGTTTATAGTCTATGTAGAGGTTATAGAGTGTTTATAGTCTTTGTGGAGGTTATAGAGTGTTTATAGTCTCTGTAGAGGTTATAGAGTGTTTATAGTCTATGTAGAGGTTATAGAGTGTTTATAGTCTCTGTAGAGGTTATAGAGTGTTTATAGTCTTTGTGGAGGTTATAGAATGTTTATAGTCTCTGTAGAGGTTATAGAGTGTTTATAGTCTCTGTAGAGATTATAGAGTGTTTATAGTCTTTGTGGAGGTTATAGAGTGTTTATAGTCTATGTAGAGGTTATAGAGTGTTTATAGTCTTTGTGGAGGTTATAGAGTGTTTATAGTCTATGTAGAGGTTATAGAGTGTTTATAGTCTTTGTGGAGGTTATAGAGTGTTTATAGTCTTTGTGGAGGTTATAGAGTGTTTATAGTCAATAACCTCATATATGTCCATGTTTGACACTAGACCATGGGAAAAGGTTCGGGCGACTGTGGCTCAGAGGAGAGCAGGGTCGTCCTTCAATCAGAGGGTCGGTGGTTCGATCCCCGGCTCCGCTAGTCCATGTCCATGTGTCCTTGGGCCAGACGCTGAACCCCACATTGCTCTTGTGAATGAACGTTAGATAGGCCTATCAGGTGACACCTTGCATGGTAGCTCCTCCCATCAGTGAGTGAATGGATGAATGATGAGAAGTAGAGCTGTGAGTGGTCAGAAGACTAGAAAAGCGCTCTACGAGTACAGGTCCATTCACACACACACACACACACACACTTAGAGAAGCGAGCTTGTGACAGGGGTTTTCTGGTTTAATTAGCGGGTCAACTGGGACACTTGAGTGATTAAAATGCGCTCCCTTTGCAGCTACTGTTGGGACGCCCTTGAGCAAGGCACTTAACCTTCAGCAGCACTTTCCAGCCCGTGACCTCGGCTGGTCTGTACCGCGTCATGAGGTAGAGATATACACTGAGATCTGGACTCGCTGCGACCGCAGTGACTTGTGCCACGCTGCTGCTTGTGGCTCAGAGGCTCGTCTTTCACGGAGTGAATCAGCAATAATCCTGAGAGGCTGCGATTACTTTCCTCCTTGGGTGACTTTCCCTCTGAAACGGGAGATGTGAGGCTCATTCTGAGGAAACACACAGAAACAATGCAGGAAGAGCTGTGGGAGAAGCCGGGGATGGACCTCTTAGGAGCAGACAGGGAGGAGATTAGGAGAGAGGCTGCACAGGAGGGAGAGAGGGATTGAGGGAAGGAGAGAGTGAGCGAGGGAGATGAGGAGACAAGGACCGAGGGAGATAAGGAGAGCGAGGAGCAGATGGTGGCGGGGAGCCAGACGCGGAATCTTCCCAAAAAGTTCAAACGAGGAAAGCCGGTGCAGCACAATAACGTCTTTCTCCCGTCCTAATTCACATGTTAGAGCTCAATCCTCCTTCAGACGTGTTGGAAGGAGCAGAGAGGGCTACGCTCTCTTTCATGATCTTTCATTTCATATACATGTTTCAAGATTACGCTCCAAGCGTCACGTGACGCTCCATGCGTCCCGTGGCGCTCCATGCGACACGTGACGCTCCATGCGACCCGTGACGCTCCATGCGACCTGTGACGCTCCATGCGACACATAGCGATCCATGCGTCCCGTGACGCTCCATGCAACACGTGACGCTCCATGCGACACGTGACGCTCCATGCGTCCCGTGACGCTCCATGCGACACATAGCAATCCATGCGACACTCCATGCGACACGTGACGCTCGATGCGTCCTGTGATGCTCCATGCGACACGTGACGCTCCATGCGACCCGTGACGCTCCATGCGACCTGTGACGCTCCATGCGACACATAGCGATCCATGCGTCCCGTGACGCTCCATGCGCCCCGTGACGTTCCATGCGACCCGTGACGCTCCATGCGACACGTAGCGATCCATGCGACCCGTGACGCTCCATGCGACACGTAGCGATCCATGCGACACATAGCGATCCATGCGTCCCGTGACGCTCCATGCGACGCTCCATGCGTCACATAGCGATCCATGCGACCCGTGACGCTCCATGCGACACATAGCGGTCCATGCGACCCGTGACGCTCCATGCGACACATAGCGATCCATGCGTCCCGTGACGCTCCATGCGACACATAGCGATCCATGCGTCCCGTGACGCTCCATGCGACACGTGACAATCCATGCGTCCCGTGACGCTCCATGCGACACATAGCGATCCATGCGACCCGTGACGCTCCATGCGACACATAGCGATCCATGCGACCCGTGAAGCTCCATGCGACACATAGCGATCCATGCGACACATAGCGATCCATGCGTCCCGTGACGCTCCATGCGACACGTGACGCTCCATGCGACGCTCCATGCGACCCGTGACGCTCCATGCGACACGTGACGCTCCATGCGACACGTGACGCTCCATGCGACACGTGACGCTCCATGCGACGCTCCATGCGACGCTCCATGCGTCCCGTGACGCTCCATGCGACACGTGACGCTCCATGCGACGCTCCATGCGACGCTCCATGCGTCCCGTGACGCTCCATGCGACCCATGACGCTCCATGCGACACATAGCGATCCATGCGACCCGTGACGCTCCTTGCGACACATAGCGATCCATGCGTCCCGTGACGCTCCATGCGTCCCGTGACGCTCCATGCGACGCTCCATGCGACACGTGACGCTCCATGCGACGCTCCATGCGTCCTGTGACGCTCCATGCGACGCATAGCGATCCATGCGACCCGGGACGCTCCATGCGACACATAGCGATCCATGTGAGCCGTGACGCTCCTTGCGACACATGGCGATCCATGCGTCCCATGACGCTCCAGAGCCTCTGGAGCAGCTTCCTGTGTGGACCCGATGAGCTCGTGATCGGTCGGTGTGACTCCAGGAGAAGCAGATCTGACTGCAGGGTTCTCTGCCAGTTCCATTGATTCACTTCCACCATGACACAATAGCACAAAGCCAGCGCCGTTATTGAGTGAATCTTGGACAAAGACTATTGAGACTCACTGAGAATTAGCTTTGTGTGCGGCCTGGCGATGACGTGGCACTTCTTCAATGATACAGCAACATGATCTGTTCATAAAGACTCAGCACCTCCTCCTCTGTCTGGACGCCATCAAACTCAAGACACGACTCAGCGACTGTTTCTCAAGTCTTTTCAACAGGGTTCACACACATTCTGACCAATGCATTACAGGACTTTTCCAGAACTTTTCCATGACTTTAAACCAAATGTCCACTACAAACATTTAGTGAAATCTGGGTGTAAACAGTAAAAAGTGAGTGAATGTAGTATTTAAACTAACAATGAGAATACAAAGCATACAGTAAACCTTAAATGACACAAATGAATGAGACAATAGTTTGATTAAAAGAATAAACATTTATATAGATGCCTGTATGTATGCCTGCTTATATTCTGAGTCTTTCTTTTAAAAGCATATTAATTATTTCAAACTCAGCGCAAATGAACGTCATGAACACATGAACATAACACATTTACATGACTTTTTTTTTTTTTAAAAGGACTTGTCCAGGCCTGGAAATAACCATTTAAAAATTGCATGACTTTTCCAGGTTTTCCATGACCGTAAGAACCCCGTTTCAATCAATGTACGAGTTGAATTCACTCTCATTTGAAATTAGCCTCTGGCCGACCTCACTAGCAGCTCATTTAGATGGTCCGGGTGAGCACGCAGGTCCTTCCAGTGCAAAACTTCTGAAAAAGTTCCCTCGGCTCCTGTCAGTCATCTTTGGGGAACATGCATTGGTCCGGCAAAAAACAGGCCTGTCAGCGGCTGTCAGGGCTCGTTACCGCGATGCTTAACATCACCCGGCGATGCCGCTTATCAACCGCCCCGAGAGACGCCGACATCAGCACTACGTGCGGCCCGACACAACGCAGGGAAGCCAACCGACCACTGCGGTCAAGGTCAAGGATACGAGGGCGGCCCTTGTGGTTCAGGAATGTGCCGGGTATCCTTGACCTTAACGGTCAGGAATGTGCCGGGTATCCTTGACCTTAACGGTCAGGAATGTGCCGGGTATCCTTGACCTTAACGGTCAGGAATGTGCTGGGTATCCTTGACCTTAACGGTCAGGAATGTGCCGGGTATCCTTGACCTTAACGGTCAGGAATGTGCCGGGTATCCTTGACCTTAACGGTCAGGAATGTGACCGGTATCCTTGACCTTAACGGTCAGGAATGTGACCGGTATCCTTGACGGTCAGGATGAAAGCTGCTGCTTTCACCTGCAGAAGAGGTATTGAAAGGTGCGTTCTGGGCAGGATTTTTATCCTCAAATTAAACATTTTACCTTGAAAAAGAATGCTACTATGAAGGAGTCCCATTTCTCTTCCAACAGAGAACAAACGTGTCCTTATTTTGACCATCCAACACGAATGTCTGTACTCATATCAGCTTTAAAGAAGCATCTAGCAAAGAAAGAAATATAGAACTCTCACCACTTTCATATCAACACGAGCTGCACACTGTCCATTATTCTGGCTTTAACTACGACGACTGTAGGGTCAGAGACACCCTGCTGCATTTAGCTCACTGGCAACTTCAGGAAACTATTCTCATCGTGAAAATAACACTTGTATTACACCGTGTGAACAGTTTCCCAAAAGGCAGCCAGTCACAACAGGCTCTGAAACTGAAGATACCTAAACAGAAGGCGTGCAATAGGAGAGTTTCAATTAGTTCCACCTTGGCTTAATGCCAACATGAAGGACAATTACTCCTCTAATTGTCTTTACCCGGTTCGGCTCTGGCGTTTAACTGCTGCTTGAACGCAGCGGGAGGACGGGAACAGAGTCTGGTTTGTGTTTTTCCCTTCATCCTTGTGATCGGCACATCTGGAGATGCCGTTGAATGTGCGTTACGCATGCTGGGTGTGTTTCAGCAACACAACCTCACACAACTGCGTCTCTGATGCTGACTGGAGGCGGGACCGCCAAGCGCCGCTTTGCAGCTATTGGACAGTTATATGGCCTATTTAAAGATATTTATTTAGAGAGCTTGGAAGCTCCTGAGGGCCGAAATCAACTCCACGTCCGTCTTCCTCCTGCCAGACAGAACTGTTGTCTCTGGAGTGTCAGCCGAGCAAAGCAATGAAGTCTGATTCAGCGCTTGAATGATAATGGTTTATTTAATAAGGGGACGGTGCACATTAATAAAAACATTTCTGTTAAAAGTGCCAGACTTTTTCTGTCACGCCCCACTTTGGAGGAAGTAAATGTTCATGCACGGGGGGGCATGAACATTTACTTCCTCCAAAGTGGGGCGTGACAGAAAGAGTTCGAGAACCACTGGTTTAGTTCAAAATTCAGACCATTTTGTTAGAATATTGTTGGGGCAACAATATTCTAACAAAATGGTCCATGCTGAATTTTTATTGAGACAACTTTGTGTGACCCCTCCATCTAAACTTTTTCAAATAATAGAATAAAGCAAATTGCAATCACTTTCAAGTAAACCAGATTGCTCCATCAGACAGAAACTAATAACATGTGTAAACACTTTGTTAGAACAATGCAAATAAAAGTTAGATCTGTGCAAAAAATAACTAATATTTGGCAAAAAAAAATTGCCTATTGTGGCTGCAAGTAACCCGTTTTGCACTGAATATAAGATCAAAATAATAACGTTCAACGTGTGTGAAACAAAACGAGTGCAGATGTGTGTGAGGACGCATTGGCTTCACTGTTCATTGGCTGAGCTCCAGCAACAGCCGGTGGACCGATACCTTAGTGTTGCCACTGTGGTCACAAACACACAGCCACAAGTGTCCTGCGTGAGTCAGCTCTGAGCAGCTGGGCCCGTCACTCACTGCAGACACACACACACACACACACACACACACACACACACACACACACACACACACACACACACACACACACACACACACACACACCTGTTGCACCCCGCAGACACACCAATGCATCTCCCCAGGACACCCATGTCTCCCATTGAATGACGACAAAGACGACTTAAAAAGCTCTCGTAAACAAGCGGTGCTGGCGTTGTCGGGGCGGGCCGATGTCCGATCTCGACGCTGACCTAGTTCCAGGAGACGTGTGCTCCATGAACACACACACGAGTGTGCTGTTTAAACAACATGCTCCATGAACACACACACAAGTGTGCTGTTTAAACAACAACATAAGTATGAGGAATAGGGGGAGAAAATGAGAGCGATGAAAAGTGCGTGGTTTCCATTCTGGGACATGGACACAACATGCGGCTCTTTGAAACAACCAGAGCTGTTGTTAAGGCAGCTTGGCCTCCAGAGAGATCCCAACAGCTGGGTTACATTAGGGGCTTTCTTAAAGGGCCGGCACCATCTCCCCATGTCTCACTTCTCCCCATGTCTCACTTCTCACCACACACACACACACACACACACACACACACACACACACACACACACACACACACACACACACACACACACACACACACACACACACACACACACACACACAGGAGGAGGTTCAACACTTCCACAGGAGCTGTTTTGGACATTTCCCACACAGAGAATCCTTACAAAAGCTGCTGTGCCATGTTGGACATGTCGAGCGGATTCAAGCAACAAAAAAACCAATAGAAAACTAAAAAAACAGCCTCATCAGCAAACTCGGATAAATCTTTTTTTTCCGGACACATTCCTGAAACAGGGTGGGAGTAGTTGGAACAGCTTTCTCTCATAGACCAGGACGGGTTTCAGGAGATTTAGAACCCCAAAAAAATCATGTTATTGACTCCAAAGAGCATGAAAATGAGCAAAAAGATGAAGTCAATATGTTCAATCTTCAATACACGTCATTACTGAGCAGTTGCCTTTAAGTGCACTCAGCTGGGGGTCACTCTTACCCCACAGAGCTACACCACATTCACCAGCAAAAGCACAGTCACTATCCATGTGTGTGTGTGTGTCATTCACCCCCTGCAGCTGACAAACGTGCAAGAGCTGCTTTGAGCACCGACAGAGCACAGAGCCTGCGCGTGCTAGTCACTCATAACGTGACATCAAATGAAGCCGCCCATCTCCAGCGCGCGGAGATGTATCCCTGTGTGGGAGTACAGCGCCCTGTGTGGGAGTACAGCGCCATTCCGAAGCCGTGCACGTCCACAAGCAGCACAGCCCCGTCTGTGATGAGAAGTGGACGGTACTGCGTCTGCTGCTGCTTCTGTTTAGCAACATGTTTAGCTAACATCTCGTTGTAGTCACTGACATGTCAGCAACATGTCAGCAACATGTTTAGCTAACATCTCGTTGTAGTCACTGACATGTCAGCAACATGTTTAGCTAACATCTCGTTGTAGTCATTGTGACATGTCAGCAACATGTTTAGCTAACATCTCACTGTAGTCACTGTGACATGTCAGCAACATGTTTAGCAAACATCTCATTGTAGTCACTGTGACATGTCAGCAACATGTTTAGCATCTCGTTGTAGTCACTGTGACATGTCAGCAACATGTTTAGCTAGTAGTCCCTGTGACATGTCAGCAACATGTTTAACATCTCGTTGTAGTCATTGAGACATGTCAGCAACATGTTTAGCTAACATCTCGTTGTAGTCATTGTGACATGTCAGCAACATGTTTAGCTAACATCTCGTTGTAGTCACTGTGACATGTCAGCAACATGTTTAGCTAACATCTCGTTGTAGTCATTGAGACATGTCAGCAACATGTTTAGCTAACATCTCGTTGTAGTCACTGTGACATGTCAGCAACATGTTTAGCTAACATCTCGTTGTAGTCACTGTGACATGTCAGCAACATGTTTAGCTAACATCTCGTTGTAGTCACTGTGACATGTCAGCAACATGTTTAGCTAACATCTCACTGTAGTCACTGTGACATGTCAGCAACATGTTTAGCAAACATCTCATTGTAGTCACTGTGACATGTCAGCAACATGTTTAGCATCTCGTTGTAGTCACTGTGACATGTCAGCAACATGTTTAGCTAGTAGTCCCTGTGACATGTCAGCAACATGTTTAACATCTCGTTGTAGTCATTGAGACATGTCAGCAACATGTTTAGCTAACATCTCGTTGTAGTCATTGTGACATGTCAGCAACATGTTTAGCTAACATCTCGTTGTAGTCACTGTGACATGTCAGCAACATGTTTAGCTAACATCTCGTTGTAGTCATTGAGACATGTCAGCAACATGTTTAGCTAACATCTCGTTGTAGTCACTGTGACATGTCAGCAACATGTTTAGCTAACATCTCGTTGTAGTCACTGTGACATGTCAGCAACATGTTTAGCTAACATCTCATTGTAGTCGCTGTGACATGTCAGCAACATGTTTAGCATCTCGTTGTAGTCGCTGTGACATGTCAGCAACATGTTTAGCATCTCGTTGTAGTCACTGTGACATGTCAGCAACATGTTTAGCATCTCGTTGTAGTCACTGTGACATGTCAGCAACATGTTAAGCTAGTAGTCCAAGTGACATGTCAGCAACATTTTTAACATCTCGTTGTAGTCATTGAGACATGTCAGCAACATGTTTAGCTAACATCTCGTTGTAGTCACTGTGACATGTCAGCAACATGTTTAGCTAACATCTCGTTGTAGTCACTGTGACATGTCAGCAACATGTTTAGCTAACATCTCCTTGTAGTCACTGTGACATGTCAGAAGCATGTTTAGCTAACATCTCGTTGTAGTTTCTCTCGCCTCCCCTACTTTCACCCCGTGATCTCCTCTGATAGTGTTATTTTGGGGAAGCTTTCTTACCTCATGACGGAAGTGTTCCACAAAGTTCCTCTGGATCAGGACGGGGTGAAAAGTTCCCAGCTCGGTTCCAGGCTGCGGGACCAGATGAAGGAGCCGAGGCTTCACAGTGTGCAGGCTATCCGGTTAAAGAAAAAGAAAAAAGTACACAAAAAAGAAAAAGAAAATTGTGAGTTGTAAAAAAAGATAGAAGAAGAAACAGTGGAGTCCTACATGATCCAGAGCGCCGCGGCTCCGCTGGTGGTGAAGAGTCGCTAGAAGAAAGTGGAGAACCGCAGCGTCCCTCTCCGTTTACTGACGCACTGGTCGCTGTGTGCGGCTCTGTGTGCCGGTCTGTGCGGCTCTGTGTGCCGGTCTGTGCGGCTCTGTGTGCCGGTCTGTGCGGCTCTGTGTGCCGGTCTGTGCGGCTCTGTGTGCCGGTCTGTGCGGCTCTGTGTGCCGGACTGTGCGGCGCTGTGTGCCGGTCTGTGCGGCTCTGTGTGCCGGACTTTGCGGCGCTGTGTGCGGCTCTGTGCGGCTCTGTGTGCCGGTCTGTGCGGCTCTGTGTGCGGCTCTGTGCGGCTGTGTGCGGCTCGGATGCCGCTCTGCTGCCGCTGCCTGCTGGCTGCAACACGTTGTGCGTTCACGGCCGCACTGAAAGCTCCTACTTTGAAGCTCCGCAGTCACACAGCGTCACAGCTCACTATCACGTTGGAGGAGGCACGTTGGATAAAACACACATTCTAGGGGTGTTTCTTTGTGCACAAATAAAGTCTCCGAATTCTGATACTCGTTGCGAGGCGAGCACAGTGGCTGGATGGTGAATGGTGTGGACTGCGTGCAGCTTTCGTGCATTTGGGGCTCATTTATGAAACAAAGACAAACACGCTGCTGCCCGTCACCTACACCACTCATCTAAACGTTGGGTTGTATACAAACGCTGTTGTTGGGTCTTTCGTGTGCGCTTTTTTTTATCCGTTTGTTTGCTTTCCCACAGTACCTGAAGGCAGCATTTGACGCAACTTGTGGGACGTAGCACGTACAGGTTGCCCCTGACAACTGCGTTGGCTCTCTTGTGTGTGATGTTGAGCTGGACCTCAGTGGACTGCTAATAACACAACATGTTGAGTTCATCCGAGAATACATTTCAACTGAAAATAGTAGTAGTAGTAGTAGTAGTAGTAGTAGTAGTAGTAGTAGCAGTAGTAGTAGTAGTAGTAGTAGTAGTAGCAGTAGTAGTAGTAGTAGTAGTAGTAGCAGTAGTAGTAGTAGTAGCAGTAGTAGTAGTAGTAGTAGTAGTAGTAGTAGTAGTAGTAGTAGTAGCAGTAGTAGTAGTAGTAGTAGCAGTAGTAGTAGCAGTAGTAGTAGTAGTAGCAGTAGTAGTAGTAGTAGTAGCAGTAGTAGTAGTAGTAGTAGCAGCAGTAGTAGTAGTAGTAGTAGCAGTAGTAGTAGTAGTAGTAGTAGTAGTAGTAGCAGTAGTAGTAGTAGTAGTAGCAGTAGTAGTAGCAGTAGTAGTAGTAGTAGCAGTAGTAGTAGTAGTAGTAGTAGCAGTAGTAGTAGCAGTAGTAGCAGTAGTAGCAGTAGTAGTAGTAGTAGTAGTAGCAGTAGTAGTAGTATTAACAACTGTTTTATTGATTACATACATTTTCACTATAAACTCTCTTGCAGTGTGTGTGTGATGTTGAGCTGGACCTCAGTGGACTGCTAATAACACAACATAATGTTAAAGTTAAGTTACACAGACTGATGACCTGCCACCCGCTATGTTATGTACTGCTATGCTATCTGGATATATACTATATATAGCAACGCAAACAGAAGAAGCATCATGAGCATGATGAGTAGTATGGCAGATAGCACACATAGGTCCACTCTGAAGGGTTAGCCTTAGCTAGCATTGTTAGCCTCAGCTAGCATAGTTAGGCTTAGCTAGCATAGTTAACCTCAGCTACCATAGTTAGGCTTGGCTAGCGTAGTTAACCTTAGCTAACATAGTTAAGCTTAGCTAGCGTAGTTAGGCTTTGCTAGCATAGTTAGGCTTAGCTAGCGTAGTTAGCCTTAGCTAGCATAGTTAAGCTTAGCTAGCATAGTTAAGCTTAGCTAGCATAGTTAGGCTTTGCTAGCATAGTTAGGCTTAGCAAGCGTAGTTAGCCTTAGCTAGTATAGTTAAGCTTAGCTAGCGTAGTTAGGCTTAGCTAGCATAGTTAGGCTTAGCTAATAACACCATGAAGACGTCCACACATAATAGAGACTGTGGTGACACCATGAAGACGTGAACACACAATAGAGACTGTGGTGACACCATGAAGACGTCAACACACAATAGAGACTACATGTGATGACACCATGAAGACATGAACACACAATAGAGACTGTGATGACACCATGAAGACGTCAACACACAATAGAGACTACCTGTGATGACACCATGAAGACGTCAACACACAATAGAGACTACCTGTGATGACACCATGAAGACGTCAACATACAATAGAGACTACCTGTGATGACTCCATGAAGACGTGAACACACAATAGAGACTACCTGTGATGACTCCATGAAGACGTGAACACACAATAGAGACTGTGATGACACCATGAAGACGTCAACACACAATAGAGACTACCTGTGATGACACCATGAAGACGTCCACACATAATAGAGACTACCTGTGATGACACCATGAAGACGTCAACACACAATAGAGACTGTGATGACACCATGAAGACGTCAACACACAATAGAGACTACCTGCGATGACACCATGAAAACGTGAACACATAATAGAGACTGTGATGACACCATTAAGACGTCAACAAACAATAGAGACTACCTGTGATGACACCATGAAAACGTGAACACATAATAGAGACTACCTGTGATGACACCATGAAGACGTCAACACACAATAGAGACTACCTGTGATGACTCCATGAAGACATGAACACATAATAGAGACTACCTGTGATGACTCCATGAAAACATGAACACACAATAGAGACTACCTGTGATGACACCATGAAGACGTCAACATATAATAGAGACTACCTGTGATGACACCATGAAGACGTGAACACACAATAGAGACTATGATGACACCATGAAGACGTCAACACACAGTAGAGACTACCTGCGATGACACCATGAAGACGTGAACACACAATAGAGACTATGATGACACCATGAAGACGTCAACACATAATAGAGACTACCTGCGATGACACTATGAAGACGTCAACACATAATAGAGACTACCTGCGATGACACCATGAAGACGTGAACACATAATAGAGACTACCTGTGATGACACCATGAAGACGTCAACACATAATAGAGACTACCTGTGATGACACCATGAAGACGTGAACACACAATAGAGACTACCTGTGATGACACCATGAAAACGTGAACACACAGTAGAGACTGTGATGACAGCATGAAGACATGAACACATAATAGAGACTACCTGTGATGACACCATGAAAACGTGAACACACAGTAGAGACTGTGATGACAGCATGAAGACATGAACACACAATAGAGACTACCTGTGATGACACCATGAAGACATGAACACACAATAGAGACTACCTGTGATGACACCATGAAGACATGAACACATAATAGAGACTACCTGTGATGACACCATGAAAACGTGAACACACAATAGAGACTGTGATGACACCATGAAGACATGAACACACAATAGAGACTACCTGTGATGACACCATGAAGACGTGAACACACAATAGAGACTGTGATGACACCATGAAGACATGAACACACAATAGAGACTACCTGTGATGACACCATGAAGACATGAACACACAATAGAGACTACCTGTGATGACACCATGAAGACATGAACACACAATAGAGACTGTGATGACACCATGAAGACATGAACACACAATAGAGACTACCTGTGATGACACCATGAAGACATGAACACACAATAGAGACTACCTGTGATGACACCATGAAGACATGAACACACAATAGAGACTACCTGTGATGACACCATGAAGTTATGAACACACAATAGAGACTGTGATGACACCATGAAGACATGAACACACAATAGAGACTACCTGTGATGACACCATGAAGACGTGAACACACAATAGAGACTGTGATGACACCATGAAGACGTGAACACATAATATAGACTACCTGTGATGACACCATGAAGACGTGAACACACAATAGAGACTACCTGTGATGACACCATGAAGACGTGAACACACAATAGAGACTATGATGACACCATGAAGACGTCAACACACAGTAGAGACTACCTGCGATGACACTATGAAGACGTGAACACATAATAGAGACTACCTGCGATGACACCATGAAGACGTGAACACATAATAGAGACTACCTGTGATGACACCATGAAGACGTGAACACACAATAGAGACTACCTGTGATGACACCATGAAGACGTGAACACATAATATAGACTACCTGTGATGACACCATGAAGACGTGAACACATAATAGAGACTACCTGTGATGACACCATGAAGACGTCAACACACAATAGAGACTACCTGTGATGACACCATGAAGACGTGAACACACAATAGAGACTACCTGTGATGACACCATGAAGACGTCAACACAAAAGAGAAACAACTCAAAGTGAGCACAACTAAGCCCCCATAAGCTGCTCTGGATATGCACCGACTGCTATTATGTTTAAAAGAAAGCTCCCTGTTGTCTGATTTTTAAAAGAGGATTATGATCTTAAAAAAATAAAAAAGGATGGAGACAGAAGCTCATATTGGAGCTCTTGTCTTTATGTAACTCCAGTGCACGTTGGTGGAAAAGGCAGATTTGACCCAAACAATAGCAGCTAACTGGTTAGGTTGATGTTAGAGCTTCTGCACTCGGTTGCCAGGAAGGGCCTTCATGAAGAAGACAATCTGTCTCGTCAATTTAATTACAATGCTATGTGAAGTCCTTTGGGAGTCAGCTGTAACTGTAAGCTGGTGATGAAGAGCCGTCTCTCCTACCGGCTCTGTTGTTGTGAGCATCTCATCTGAAATGTCTTCAGGAAGAGAGGAACACATTTACATAAAGATGTTGACACAAACCTCATAGTTCAGTCTTCTGAGTTCATCCAACACCCTTCAATACAATAATAATAATAATAATATATATATACATATATATATATATATGTATATATATACATATATATATGTATATATATATATATATATATATATATATTTTATATTATATATATATATATGTATATATATATATATATATATATATATATATGTATATACATATATATATATATATATATATATATATATATATATATATATATATATATATATATATATATATATGTAAATATATATATATATATACATATATCTCAACTTTGTGTGCCATCTAGTGTGTGACCTGTGGTATTACACAGTACTCGGAGCCCGGTGCTGTACTTGTGAGCAGTTTTGTAGGACTTGTACTTGTGATATACCTCCTGCATTATTTTCCCAAGAGGGCTTTAACATGTTACTCAACTGAATCTCTTGACAGCTAGTTCAGTTTCACATCGTCTACAAAACATTGTGACGGATCAAAGCCAGATATTATTTCCACCATCTGCAGCAAGGCTTCTTACAATGTACTGTTACAATTGTTATATAATGCTATTTTAATACTTGTGCTGCTTTATAATTATCAAAATACCCCCATGACTAATCACTAGATAGATAGATAGATAGATAGATAGATAGATAGATAGATAGATAGATAGATAGATAGATAGATAGATAGATAGATACTTCATTCATCCCCAGAGGGAAACTTGTTTGTAGCAGCAGCAAGCAAAGTTACTTAAGAGACATAAAATATTAAGTATGAAAAATACTCAATATATACAATAAAATAGCAGAGCGTATTACATTTAAGAAAATTAAATAATAAAGAAAGTGCACAAATGCAAAGTAGTGTATGACATGTAAATAAAGTATATACAGTGAAACGCATCCAGTTGGAACAAAAACAGATCATGGATTAGAAAAAAAATTATATTGCAGTTCAATAAACAACATTTAAAATAATATCTAACTAATGTGTGGACTATTTGCAGGCAGCTGGGAGTCAGTTCAAAGGGCCGCCACTAGAGGGCAACATGGTGAATGTCCCACCCCAGTCAGTACAGGACTACTTCCGGTCCTGCGCCGAAGGATCGTGTCAAAACAAAGGCTCGGGCCGTCGGGAACGCGCGTGGGAGCGAGAGGCATTAGCTGCTGTGTAGCTCTTTCATGCTAACCTCCTGACTCTACACAGGACGCAGCACTGCGCTGCTCTGACAGCATCCGTTTATAACCCTTATCTGCGCGCGCAAACACGCGACACTCAGACCGGATGTCTGACGCGCTCTTGTTTTGAAACAGCAACCCGGAAGTGGTTTCCTTCTCTCTGATTGGCTGCTCTCCCTCTGTGTGCTGATGTGGTGTTCTGAAGCTAGCGAGCCCGGTCAAGCGATTCAGAGCGATCCTTCGGTTTAAGAGCTCTGAAGACCCGTAGACATGCCGCACTTCCAGACCTGGGAGGAGTTCGCCCGCGCAGCGGAGAAGCTGTACCTGACGGACCCCATGAAGGTGAGCACACCTCGTTGGATAAGTAGCTCCGCGTGCTAGCTGCTAGCGAGCTAGCCGGGCAGCTCGCAAGCGACGTGGAAAAGTGTGTGTTATATTCATGTGTTCATTTACGCTGAGCTTGAAATAATAAATATGCTTTTAAAATAAAGACTCAAAATATAAGCAGGCATACATACAGGCATCTATATAAATGTTTATTCTTTTAATCAAACTATTGTCTCATTCATTTGAGTCATTTAAGGTTTACTGTATGCTTTGTGTTCTCATTGTTAGTTTAAATACTACATTTACTCACTTTTTACTGTTTACACCCAGATTTCACTAAATGTTTGTCATGGACATTTGGTTTAAAGTCATGGAGAGTGTGTGTGAACCCACTGGTCAGAGTGTGTGTGTGAACCCACTGGTCAGAGTGTGTGTGAACCCACTGGTCAGAGTGTGTGTGAGTGAACCCACTGGTCAGAGTGTGTGTGAACCCACTGGTCAGAGTGTGTGTGAGTGAACCCACTGGTCAGAGTGTGTGTGAACCCACTGGTCAGAGTGTGTGTGAACCCACTGGTCAGAGTGTGTGTGAACCCATCTTAACGCAGGTTCACACACATTCTGACCAGTGGGTTCAGGACTTTTCCCCTAATGTAAAAGTCATGAGATCCACTGGTCTTGACTGTGACCCCTGCATACAGCTGCTGATGTGTTTTTGTCCGCAGGTCCGCGTGGTCCTCAAGTACAGACACTGCGACGGCAACCTCTGCATCAAAGTGACCGACAACGCCGTGGTGAGTGGGTCGGTTCTGCTGGGGCGGTTCTGAGAATCCAATATAAACACGGCGCATCATTGATGTACAAATAGTCTTAACGAGGCGTTCTAGCAGCAATGTAAAATAACCGCACATTGCGTTCACGCAACCAAAAGCACAATATCATATCCCCTCACCATGACATCATTAGCCGTCTGCAGTCACAATGATCAGCTTCATTTCAATCACTGACTTGTTTTACACTAACATTGCACACAAACCAGGTCATTAGGATCAGTTGACACGGTGCAGCTCAGTGGAGAGAACGTTCCTGCAGGTGTAATGCTAAAGTAATGGTAGCTAATCCTCCCACAGTGTTTACAGTACAAGACCGACCAGGCCCAGGACGTGAAGAAGATCGAGAAGCTCCACGGGAAGCTGATGAGGCTCATGGTGTCCAAGGAGACGCACAGCGGGTCCATGGAGGCGGACTAGAGGCCCTGGGGCCGGCCCCGGTTCAGGCTGAGCCCGGTTCAGGCTGAGCCCGGTGGACATGGTTGAGAGCACGGTACCACTGAGAGATGGACCGTGGTGAGATTGATCTGCGACTCTGGGTTAACACCGTTGGGCACGCGTCATGTAGACTGTATGTATTTCACTGAATCTCACCCCTGAGGGCGTTTCTTTAACGGAGGCTGCTGGGAGGCGGAGAGGGGAGGGACCCCGTGTCCACAAGCGACTAACCCTCTGGCTTCTCCATCATCGTGGTTTTCACAGGAGCTCGTGTTTAATTTCAGTTTGACA
>NC_136591.1:432500-585000 GCF_910589615.1 Taurulus bubalis
TGTATGCATGCATATGTGTGTATGTGTGTGTGTGTGTGTGATTGTGTATGCATGTATACGTTGTGTGTATGTGTGTGACTGTGTATGCATGCATACGTTGTGTGTATGTGTGTGACTGTGTATGCATGCATACGTTGTGTGTGTGTATATGTGTGATTGTATGCATGCATACATACACACACAATGTATACATGCATACATTGTGTGTGTATGTATGTGTGTGATTGTGTATGCATGCATACATTGTGTGTGTATATGTGTGTGTGATTGTGTATGCATGCATACATTGTGTGTATATGTGTGTGTGATTGTGTATGCATGCATATATGTGTGTGTATATGTGTGATTGTGTATGCATGCATATGTGTGTGTGTGTGTGTGTGTGTGTGTGTGTGTGTGTGTGTGTGTGTGTGTGTGTGTGTGTGTGTGATTGTGTATGCATGCATATGTGTGTATGTGTGTGTATGTGTGTGTGTGATTGTGTATGCATGCATACGTGTGTGTGTTTATGTGTGCACAAATCAATGGGTGACGTCACTACGTCCACTTACTATCGCTTCTTCGTACCAGTATACATACATACATAGCTACATACTACATATCCCATCATGCACCTCTGCTATTTCCACACAGTGTTCAGTCGTTATCCTCACTGTTTCCTTCACGTGCGTAAAGCCACAAGCAGCCTGCACGCGCGCGGACTCCAGCTGGAAACACTTAAGGCAGGCACGTTTAAAACGTCTAAATGTTCTACTCGGACTAAAGTATCGTTAGTAAAACTGTGCCGGAGGGACCAGAACAGTCCTGTGAGTCCAGAGAGGAAGAGGAGGGACTGGAGTCCAGAGAGGAAGAGGAGGGACTGAAGTCCAGTAGAGAGGAAGAGGAGCGGACTGAAGTCCAGTAGAGAGGAAGAGGAGCGGACTGAAGTCCAGAGAGAGGAAGAGGAGCGGACTGAAGTCCAGTAGAGAGGAAGAGGAGCGGACTGAAGTCCAGTAGAGAGGAAGAGGAGCGGACTGAAGTCCAGAGAGAGGAAGAGGAGCGGACTGAAGTCCAGTAGAGAGGAAGAGGAGCGGACTGAAGTCCAGAGAGAGGAAGAGGAGCGGACTGAAGTCCAGTAGCGAGGAAGAGGAGCGGACTAAAGTCCAGTAGAGAGGAAGAGGAGCGGACTGAAGTCCAGTAGAGAGGAAGAGGAGCGGACTGAAGTCCAGAGAGAGGAAGAGGAGCGGACTGAAGTCCAGTAGAGAGGAAGAGGAGCGGACTGAAGTCCAGTAGAGAGGAAGAGGAGCGGACTGAAGTCCAGAGAGAGGAAGAGGAGCGGACTGAAGTCCAGTAGCGAGGAAGAGGAGCGGACTAAAGTCCAGTAGAGAGGAAGAGGAGCGGACTGAAGTCCAGTAGAGAGGAAGAGGAGCGGACTGAAGTCCAGAGAGAGGAAGAGGAGCGGACTGAAGTCCAGAGAGAGGAAGAGGAGCGGACTGAAGCTTCAACAGGTAACCTGTCACCGTCTACTAGCTGGTGTTTAGACCGAGTTAAAGTAACGTTACATTGTAGCCTCTGAGAGGACTTTTGTAGTCGCTTGTTAGTTATTTATTAAGTGAGTTAAATGACGTAAACTCCATTTACGTTCTCTAACACAACGAGCTAATGTCGCCTCGTTTCTTTAATAATAAGAGATTGGGGTTAGACCTGATACCATACTGGTCCGGCCTCTCTCCAGTAAAGCTCTGTCATGCAGCTCTCAGCTGACTGTTCTCTACCTCATCCAGCTGGCCACAGAACACTGGTGCTCTTTATCCACGAGGACCGAAGCCTTTGTGCCCAGACTCCACTACAGTCAGAGAGTCACGTCATTCCATCATTTCATTTAGTTTGACAACATGTTGTCACATCTTACACTTGATTCTTTATGTATCTCGTCCAGTAAGTAACTACATAGTTTTAGTGAACTAGTGTAACAGTGTAACAGTATAACTGTGTAATAGTGTAACTGTGTTACTGTGTAATAGTGTAATAGCACATTTATGGTTCCTGTGTAACGGACAGCTTGCTCAGCTTTGTTGACAAAACAAACAAAGTGAATGTAATATCGTATAATGTTATGTAACTTTCCCCCGGTGTTGTCTGTTGTACACGTCCTTTTCTCGCCTCGCTCTTCCTCCCACCCGGCCCTGTATCTTTCCACCCGGCTGCAGACGCGAGCACCATGTTGACGGAGGTTCTGGTTGCCCTGGCGATCGGGGGACTGATCCTCTTCCTGGTTCGAAGGAGCCGGACCCCGGCGCTAGAGACGGAGGACGGCTGGTGGGGGTCCGGCGAGCCCCCTGGCGGCGTGGAGGACGCCACCATCCGGCCCTTTCAAGTCGCCACCAGCGACGAGGAGCTGGAGGTTAGATTCCCTCTCATGCTGCGTTCACACCAAACGCGTTGCGAATTTGACGCGTGAGTAGATTACATGCAAAGTCAATGCACAGACGCGAATGGTTGCGGAAAAGCACATTTTCTGTTTGACGCAGCGCGAATTGACATTTTCCAATTCTGGCGTAAAATTCACGTGACGCTGAGTTCGCTAAGTCTTCTCTGCTGGCCTGAACAGAATCACAAAGCTATAGCTGTTTTATCATTTAATAGTTTTTCACAAACACTACATGCATTATAATTATTTTTCCCTATTAGCTTATTTTCTCATTGCACATATCCTGTCTTCCTCTGTTGCTCTGCCTGCAGTCTTCAGCCTGCACCTCTATGTCAGCAGAGCAGTTTAAGCCTTAGCAGATTAAAGCACACAGAGAGTGGACATTGTGGTTGATTGTCATGGACTTCAACAAATCAGATCTTTAGTTTGACAAGCTGGGTGTATTCTTTGACGTGCAGCGCCTGCGAAATGGCGTGGATGTGTATGATTGGTCAGTGGCCCAGCGTGACCATTAACATGCGCTGTGATTGGTCAGTGGGGCAGCGTGACTTCTGTCAACGAAAGAAGAAGAAGAAGCTAGAATCTCAGGCCTTGCTGGTGGATTTACTTTCCCACAGAGGGTTACGGAGGGTTATGAGCATCTGGTGAGTGAAATGTGTATTGGAAGATTTTCCTGTTTATCTGTTTAAAAAGGACTGAAGTCTCTGAATCAAAGTTGTCTTAAGTCCGTTTATTCCTGCAGGAAGGAAAAGTCTGTCACCGCCACTCGGCGCAGCCTGTGACACAGGATTCGAAGAAGCGACATTCATCACCCCACTTATAACACAATCAGGTCTCCGCCTCCAAACCCCCCCTGTTCTCGTCAACAGAATTTACATTTCCTTTGTCCTGAGAAGTCAATCCCTTATCTGCTTACGACCCCTCCATATACAAGTGAAGGAAGATCAACGGCCCTTTGATCCCAGTACATCTGCTTCTCCCCACACTTCATCTCTGAGGGTCATTTAAGGTTCAATTTAGACTCTCTTCTCACACAACATTACAACACTATATTTTCCCATTACAAATTCTGGTTGTGTTACTGTTTTTACATCTGCAGTCGTATTTAATCATAAACAAGCCATAGCGCTGTTGTTGCTGCTGGTTGAGCCGGGGCTGGTCCCGCCTCTCCCTCGCCAAGGTGCACGCTGCGCCGGTGATGTCTTGTGTGTGCACTGGAGTGTTTCAGTGCCGCGGTTTTGTTGGATTGTTTTGTTATAACTAAAAGTGCCTTGTGCTTGATTTGGACAACATGCATTGTCCGACGCAGCAACGGCGAGGTTGGAGGCATCTGCGTGATTGCAGATTGCTCCACGGTGTGTCCGCTCGTCAAAGCACTCAGAAACGTCCGCTGAAAAAATAAAGAAAAAAACTGCGGCCGTTTTGTGACTTTACAGGTACTAATAGGGGGCACTCATTTTGTTTTAAACCATATGTCGCTTCTCACAAGGGTTACGGTATTGTAGCAATTTAAATAAATACAAAAATAAACAACCATGTGGTTGCGGAGATAATTAAGGAAACGTTTTTTTTTAGAATAGGCGCGGGGGCTTGGTGCTTATGAGGCTAAAATAGCTCCGCAGGGCATTATGGGCGTGTGAACTCCATGCCCGCAAAAAAATTGTCCGTATAGCAGAGTGAGCGTCTGCTGTCCACACATGACAGTCTGTACGAACGCGCTGTGTAGTGGGCAGCGTTCAATACACGCGCGGGTCGGTCTGACAGGAACTCCCGGGACAGTCCGCACCTGATGTGGACATTACATTACATTTAGCTGACGCTTTTATCCAAAGCGACTTACATTTTTGCTCTATACACCGTAGACACAGCAACGGGGAGCAGTTAGGGGTTAAGTGTCTCAAGGACACAAGGACTATCAGGGCCGGGGCTCAAACCACCGATCCTCTGATTGAAAGACGGGCATGCTAACCACTTAGTCACAGTTGCCCCGACACCCCTGGACACACGGCACTGAAGGCCTAGGTCGAAAATGCACGGTCTGCCACTGCGGAAACGGTAACTATTTTTACGGAGATAAGCCGCAGAGATAAGCCACGCCCCCAGAGTGTAACATTCGCAACGCTTTTGGTGTGAACGCAGCGCCACGCGGCACTTACTCACGCCTCCACATGTCCCTCTTGGTCAGGACCTCTACATGCGGATAGACCAGACCCGCCCCGTCCCCTCCCTGGAGGACAGCCAGTTTAATTACGGCTTCAACTCCCAGTACCTGCAGCAGGTGGTCTCCTACTGGAGAAATGACTTTGACTGGAGGAGGCAAGTTGACAAGCTCAACCGTTACCCCCACTTCAAAACCAACATCGAAGGTGAGGCCCGCTCTGCTGACACGTTCCCGACGAGGAGGATGTCCCGCCTCTAACCTTCTCACTCGTTGACCCGCCATCCAGGCATTGACATCCATTACCTGCATGTGAAGCCCAAGAAGGTGCCAGAGGGGTCTGCTGCTGTTCCTCTGATCATGGTCCACGGCTGGCCCGGCTCCTTCTATGAGTTCTATGGACTGATCCCTCTGCTGACGGAGCCGTCCGACCCCCAGGACCTTGTGTTTGAGGTGGTGTGTCCCTCCATACCGGGGTATGGCTTTTCTGAAGCACCGCATAAGAAAGGTGAGTCAGGAAAGATGTTTATGTTTCCCTCTTGCCTTGAGAGTTAAAGTGGTTCGGTAGTGGAAACATTCATGCGGACCCTTTTTCTGCATGTGTTCATACGGCTACATTTATAAGTGTGTGTGTGTGTGTGTGTGTGTGAACAGGTTTTGATTCAGTTTGTGCGGCACACATCTTCCACAAGCTGATGAAGCGCCTGGGCTTCCAGAAGTTCTACGCTCACGGAGGAGACTGGGGCTGGCTGGTCACCACCAACATGGCTCAGCTGCAGCCCGGGTAAGAGCACATGTCTGTGGTTGTAAATGCTTAAAGCCGCTACGAGGAACTTACATTTTCTGTTGACTTTGGCGGTCCCTGTGGACAAAAGCGGAAGTGTTTTTCAAGAGCCAGAGTTCCTTTTGGAAAGCGCTCATTTTACTGCAGCGGGGTCTGCCGGTCTGCCGCTCAGTTCTGGTTCTGGTTCTCCCATGCATTGCGTCTCTCCAGCGGGGAACACTACTACGGCCTGGGTTTCCAGCAGCGAGGCCAACCTCTGCTCCCGGCCGGAGGAGGAGTCGCTCTCCTCGCCTGTGAGACTGTTCCATAGCAGGTTAAAAGTTCCCCACAGTAACGTAGTCTTTTGTTTTTGTTGCATTTCTGACCACAGGATAGTCAAAGGCTTGCATGTGAACTTTGCCCCGCCCTCCAAACCAGGCCTCCACATGGCTTTATCCATCATGCTCGGCCGTCGATTCCCCAAGATGTTTGGCTTCACTGACGTGGACGTTCAGCGTCTCTTTCCCTGCTTGGAGAAACTGGTGCTGGAGTCCATCAAGGAGTCTGGCTACATGCACATCCAGGCCACCAAGCCTGACACCGTGGGTAAGGACCTGGGTCTTGACTGGAGAGTTTAAAGTGATTAATGGAATCTTAAATGGTATTATTATGTTAGGCAATGCTCACATTACAGGGCTTGATGCTCAATTCAGATTTTATTTGACCCGGATCTGATCTTTCTGCCTCTACTGTTCCCAGTCATGGCTGCAGTGACCCATATTCTGTGTTTACTCTGCACTGAAACGCATCACATGCAACCGATAACGTCCCACTCGTTGGTCTGAAAGAACACATTAGAGTAAACATATTGCGACTTTTTTAAGAAATGGCTCCCAACAGATGATACTTTTAAATCATGTGTGACTTTGAATGACTATTTTTGACTGATATCTGTGAATTAAGTAAAATATCTGAAGTAAGACATGTAACTTGACTGTCCCCTCCAGTCAGCATGTCCTCACAACTGTTGTTAAATGATTTCATTAAATCAGAGTTCTACAAATGTATCAGAGAACTGAGTGAATTATAAAAAATCTGTTTGATAAGTTAATTTACATTTTAAATTTAAACTGTTGGCGAGAAAAACAATACCACAATTGTTTGGAGGAAAACCTTAGTCGACATATTGTTAATCGTTATTCTAATCAATATGGTTATTCGTAATTCACAACTTGTCTTTATCTAAATAAATATTCCTCCACAATCCATGTTTGTTGGCGTTTAGCCTTTCAAAAACATTTTCACTGAAAGGAAAAGCTGCTCCTCTGCATCTGGACCAACAGGGTGGTCTAACAGCATCAGGATTCATTTATACAACCACAATAACAAAGACATCATATTTTTACCAATTATAATGTGAAAAGAAGTGCCTGCTCAGTGAAGGATGCCGTGGAAAAACACATCTGAATTCCAATCGGTTACGTATCAGATTTAGGACCACATAGAAAAGTGTCCCAGATCGTATTAGGGGAAGAAGAAAAGAGCCTCTACTCTTACCTGATCCGGTCTGTGTCACCTGAGAGCCAAATATATGTCGGGCCATTTGCTTACCATGTGAAGCTACTCGGTCTGGGATCATCCGCGACTCTCTTCCCCTTCAGGTCGAGGACTGAACGACTCCCCGGTGGGTCTGGCTGCCTACATTCTGGAGAAGTTCTCGACGTGGACGAGCCGCGACTTCAGGAACCTGGAGGACGGAGGACTCACCAGGTGACGAGAACACCATGAATGTTTGCTATCGCCACATCTGATATTGTATCAAATCACCGCAGTAGCATATGTGTGTAGCCCCAGTGCTAATCCAGTGCATCCAGACTCAGACGATGTGGATGAAGGACGAGGTCCTGCAGGACTCCGTAGCTCTTACTGTACCATTACAGCGTGTGTGTGTGTGTGTTGCCTTGCAGGAAGTTCTCCCTGGATGACCTGCTGACGAATGTGATGATCTACTGGACGTCTGGCTGCATCGTCTCCTCCATGAGGTTCTACAAGGAGAACTTTGGCAAAGGCCTCAACCAGCCTCACTCTAAGTGAGTTGAACAGGAACCAAGCCAGTGTTACATTGTGACGAGTTACACTGTTACAAGTTACACTGTGACAAGTTACACTGTGACAAGTTACACTGTGACAAGTTACGTTGTGACAAGTTACGTTGTGACAAGTTACGTTGTGACAAGTTACGTTGTGACAAGTTACACTGTTACAAGTTACACTGTTGCAAGTTACACTGTGACAAGTTGCGTTGTGACAAGTTACGTTGTGACAAGTTGCGTTGTGACAAGTTACACTGTGACAAGTTACACTGTGACACGTTACACTGTGACACGTTACGTTGTGACAAGTTACGTTGTGACAAGTTACGTTGTGACAAGTTACGTTGTGACAAGTTACACTGTTACAAGTTACACTGTTGCAAGTTACACTGTTACAAGTTACACTGTGACAAGTTACGTTGTGACAAGTTACGTTGTGACAAGTTACACTGCTACAAGTAACACTGTTACAAGTTACACTGTGACAAGTTACACTGTGACAAGTTACGTTGTGACAAGTTCCACTGTGACAAGTTCCACTGTTACAAGTTCCACTGTTACAGGTTACATTGTGACAAGTTACACTGTGACAAGTTACATTGTTACACTGTTACAAGTTACATTTTTACAAGTTACATGGTACACTGTTACAAGTTACATTGTTACACTGTTACAGTTACATTGTGACAAGTTTCGTTGTGACAAGTTACACTGTTACAAGTTACACTGTGACAAGTTACATTGTTACACTGTTACAAGTTACATTTTTACAAGTTACATGGTACACTGTTACAAGTTACATTGTTACACTGTTACAAGTTACATTGCTTAAAGTTACATTGTTTAAAGAACACGTGGAAACTAAAGAGTCTAAACAAATTGATTTATTCTGAGGGAGGGTCTTTTTTGGTTTCATGGAGTTTTTTTTAAATATCATTCTGTAGTTTCCGCAGCGGTTTCCTTATGTTTTCAAATCTGAATATTCACAATTTGGTCAAAGTGTGTTTGTTTTAGTCAAAATGCTGTTTTCCCTTCTTAAAACGTTTTACCCCGTGACTTGACGGAGGTTTCTGCATGACTTGCAACATAACTACACCTCAATCCTTATCCGCGGTCACTGTATTACTAAACTTCCTCCTTTAAGTGACAAGCCGCTACTCTTGGTTCTTCCCATCTTTTTATTTTTAATATTTCTTTGAACTTTCTTAACTGACATATTGGTTGAAATACTTGTTATCGGGTCCTGGTTAAATTATGATGAACAATCCTTCCCGATGAGGCGGTATCTTCACTCTGCAGCCTCTGAAACACAGTGAGGGGATTTAAGAGGTTAAATAACACCCCTAATGGTAAATTGCACCCTTGCTAAATGCTAATGCCTCGCCGTCTCCTCGCAGGATGCCTGTGTACGTCCCCACTGGGTTCGCCTGCTTCCCCGACGAGCTGATGCACACCCCCAGATTCTGGGTGGAGCAGAAGTACCGCAAGCTCGAGACCTTCACGCCCATGGCCCGCGGCGGCCATTTTGCAGCCATGGAGGAGCCCCAGCTGATGGCCGAGGACATTCAGAACTTCACCAAGACGGTGGAGAAGAAGAATAAATAGTCAAATACAGACAGAGGGTATTGTGGAGCGGATGGCTTTGTTGCATGAATCTGGAACACAGTAGAGCACCAAGTAGATGCGTCATGATTCCAGAAGTTAGGCACTCAGCTGGATTTTATAATTTAGTTAACTCAATCTAGTGAAATTTCAAATCATACTTCTGTGTGAGTGAGCCTATGTTATCACTCTGGGGTCTGGGGTCATTTTCTTGATTTTACATCATTTTTAAATTGCTCTTTTTAAAGTCACTTGCATATGATACATACATACAAAAATTACAGAAGAATCTCAGCTATCTATATAATGAGGCACCATTGTCCCAAGGCACAAGTCTAAAGAGAAAATATGACTAAAGCTGAAAAATGGAATCTTGATTTTGGAAATGTTTCATATTTGTTGTGAAAACATAACTTTACTCATGTGGTATAGCGGTTTTGGTGATGGAAAATGGTTTACCAAAGGTCTTAGGTTCACAAAAGCAGTGGAATATATGAATACAATGGTAGACACATGTAGATAAATGTCAAAAACCAAATGTATTATTAAAATTGTGGGGATGATGAGCTGTGGCTGGCTTTGAGGCCTGCTATGTGATGTGTTGGCAGGCAGACGGACTGGAGACTGCTGCAGCTGCATGTTGTCCTCTGGACCCTCGCAGCTCTGAATCCACTCTGTAAAATACATTAATACAAGTCAGTATGAGTTCACTGAAATAAAGTTAACGGTGATAGAGACAACAGTTGATTACCCACCGTTCATAGCTGTAGTCAACTATCTCCGTTAGCTCTCGTTAGCTCTCGTTAGCTCGCGCCGTGTTAGCAGCACCTAACGTGACATAAACACTACTGTAGTAACGATTAACGGAGATCCAACGCTACTAGTCGTACTAAGTTCACTGAAAGAAAGTTAACGGTGATCGGTACAACAGTTGAGTATGCACCGTTCAGTCGTAGACACGGAAGAGACATCCAAAACGGCGCTATTTAGTGACACGCTAACGCCAAGCTATCGTCAACAAACACACGTTAGTTATGGTCTTACAAACACATAATGGAGGTCCAACACTACTGGTCGTACTAAGTTCACTGTAAGAAAGTTAACGGTGATAGGGGCAACAATTGATTACTCACCGTTCAGTCTCACAGAAACGTTGTAGCCAGCTATCTGGCCCGTTAGCTCCGGCTAGCTCCTTGTTAGTGAATCCTTCAGGCACTGGAGCTGCGCCGTCAGTCCCCTCCAATATAGCTTTGCTCAGGACTCTTTGCTTGGCATCTTCTGACTCACATTGAACACGTCCATGTACAGATGCTCAGACGCGGAAGTGGAAACCATATCCGCCAGATTTGAAACCATATCTCTGTGATGTATTATTTGTCACACCGCGGTGAGGGCTGTCTTGTCTTGGGTTTTTTGTCTCGTAACTTCCTGTTTTATTTTGAAGCCTGACTCTCCTCTTGTTTTAGGTCACTTGCCCTTCCTCATGTGTCACTGGTCTGATTGTCTCCCCTGATCCCTGAGTGGTTCCACCTGTTCCCCATTACCCTCATGTGCTTATAGTCTGCGTCTTCCCTCTGTCCTGTGCCAAAGTGTTTGTCCTTGTCGATGCACTAAAGCCCGTGTCCACAGCCATAGATAAGAATTTTGCCCAAGAGTTTTGTTCGTGAGTAGTTTTGTTCTGTTTTTTTCCCCCTCCTTCGGGAGCGCTTTATGTTGATAGATTATTAAGAAAGTTGTTTGGAACAAAGGACACAATAAAGTGCGCCAGTACGACTATCTCCTGCATCTGGGTCCTCCCTTTAGACCAGGCCTGACATTACACTTTGGCCAGTATGGACCCAGCAGGGATAGACCAACTCACGGCAGCCCTGCGATCCCAAGAAGCCCGGCTGTCCCGTCAGGAGGAGTTCCAGACCGCCATGGCGTCCCAGATGGGCCTTCTCTCCTCACGACTTCAGAGCCTGCACGATCATCTGCTGCAGACGGCTACCGTCCGGGAGCCTCCAGAAGTAGTGGTTGAGACACCCGTGAGGCCTGCCCTGACCGTGCCGGCTGCCGGGGCAGGATGTAAGTTAGCCCCACCAGCGCAATTCTCCGGAGAACTAGGTTTATGCTTTTATGATTTCCCACCTTGCCGGAAGAGCCAAAGCATGGGCCTCGGCAGAGTGGGTCCGGGGTTCGCCAGCTTGCAGATCCCTCGCAGAGTTTGAAGAGGCGCTGCAGAAGACCTTCGACCCGGTAACAAACGACCGGGAAAAGGTTCAGGAGCTGAGCGGGTTGAAACAGGGCGGCGACTCCGTATGTGACTACACCATCCGTTTCCGCTCGTTGTCAGCGGAAAGTGGCTGGAATACTACGGCCTTGTACGATGTGTTCCTGAAGGGGCTGGCAGCCCCTATCCAAGACCTTCTGGTTCCCTTGGACCTCCCCACAGATCTCGACTCACTCATCGCACTCGCAGTCCGGACGGACAACCGAACCCGCCAACTCAGGGGCCAACGCTTCACGAGACCCACAACGATGGAGAGACCCCCACGCACGCAAGCGCCAGCATGGACGACCGCCCGTCAATCACCCCCAGAGCGGCGTCATGGTCCCCATCCAGGGGGAGAGGGGGAGCCCATGCAGCTAGGGAGAGCCTGACTAACACCCGAGGAGCGACAGAGACGTCTACAGGAGGGTCGCTGCTTTTACTGCGGTGAACCCGGTCATCTTGTCGCCAACTGTCCTGCCAAAAGGGCCATGGTGGTGAGTGAATTCAACACTTCAGGCATCACCTCTCGTACTCTCACGACGGTCCAGGTAATGCACCACACCACCACGGAACTCAAGGCGCTCATAGACTCGGGGGCTGATGAAAGCCTGATGGGCTGGGAACTAGCAGGACAGCTGGGCCTGAACACCGAACTTTTAGCTACGCCCATCAGAGCTAAAGCCCTGAACGGACAGGAACTTTTTACAATCACACATATCACAGCACCGCTCAAACTGTGCATTGACAATCACCAGGAGAACATTCGCTTCTATGTATTCAAGTCACCTTCACAGACTCTAATATTGGGACAGCCATGGTTATCTCGTCACAATCCCCATATAGATTGGAGAACAGGAGAGATCCTGGGCTGGGGAGGGGACTGTGTGAGCGACTGTCTGATCCGCTCGGGGCGGGAGCATGAGGTCACAGGCATTAATTTGATCTCTGTTGACCCCGCTGCAGATCCCAAGTACCCGGACCTGAGCTCCGTGCCTCCCCGCTACCACCACCTCAAGGAGGTTTTTAACAAAGCCAAAGCCCTATCGCTCCCTCCACACCGACCCTATGACTGTGCCATTGAGCTGATTCCAGGTTCAACCATCCCCAAAGGCCGCCTGTACGCGGTTTCTGGGCCAGAGAGGGAGGCCATGCGGGAATACATTGAAACCTCCCTGAAAGCAGGGCTGATTCGCCCCTCGTCATCGCCGGCTGGAGCCGGGTTCTTCTTTGTAGGCAAGAAGGATGGCTCCCTCAGACCTTGCATTGACTACAGCCCACTCAATGACATAACTATAAAGAACCGCTACCCCCTCCCCCTTATGTCATCTGTGTTTGACCAGCTCCAACAGGCCAAGATCTTCACCAAGTTGGACCTTCGCAATGCCTATCACTTGGTGCGGATAAGGGAGGGTGACGAATGGAAGACCGGGTTTAATACACCTAGTGGGCATTATGAGTACAAAGTCATGCCTTTTGGCCTCACAAATGCTCCTGCCGTGTTCCAGGCCATGATTAATGATGTGCTAAGAGACTTTCTTGACCATTTTGTGTATGTCTATCTGGATGACATTCTTATCTACTCCCCTGACCTGCATACACACCAAGACCATGTGACTCAGGTATTGAAACGACTGCTAGAAAATAAACTCTGTCAAAGCAGAAAAGAGTGAATTCCATGCCGACACTGTCTCCTTCCTGGGCTTCATCGTAGCCCCTGGAAGAGTGCAGATGGACCCGGCTAAAATTAGCGCTGTGGTCGATTGGCCTACACCTGATAGCCGCAAAAAGGTTCAGCAGTTCCTTGGGTTTGCTAACTTTTACAGGCGGTTTATCAGAGGCTTTAGCGCAATAGCTGCTCCTCTCCATGCTCTCACCTCCACACTGGTGCAGTTCCACTGGCCTCTAGAAGCTGATACTGCCTTTCAAATCCTCAAGCACCGCTTCACCTCGGCCCCCATCCTCACCCTGCCAGACCCTCGACGACAGTTCGTGGTAGAGGTGGACGCCTCCAACGAAGGGGACCCAGAAACGATCCTCCCACGTACCTGTGTGGTTGGAGCACTGACTTGGCAGATAGAAAATGAGGTTAAGCAGGCTAATGGTGAGACTCTGTCACCTAGTGGGTGCCCAGAGAACCGCTTGTTTGTCTCGGTTGATTTGCGCCCACAAGTGATCCACTGGGCCCACACCTCACTGCTTTCCTGCCATCCGGGAGTTCGAAGAACGATGTTCGCTATCGCCCGGAGGTTCTGGTGGCCCTCCATGGAGCCGGAGGTCCGGGAGTACGTAGAGGCATGTTCGGTCTGTGCTCGAAACAAGACGTCCACCGGGTCACGCATGGGACTCTTGCAGCCACTTCCCATCCCCTCCAGACCCTGGTCCGACATCTCAGTGGATTTCGTCACGGGGCTTCCGGCCTCTCAAGGTAACAACACTGTCCTCACAGTGGTGGACAGATTCTCCAAGATGGCTAGATTCATCGCTCTGCCAAAACTGCCCTCCGCCAAAGAAACGGCGGAGATCATGATGATCAATATTTTTAAGGTTCACGGATTTCCCAAAGACATTGTCTCGGACCGGGGTCCCCAGTTCGTCTCCCGGTTCTGCCGGCTCATCGGAGCTAAGGCCAGCCTGACCTCGGGTTATCACCCAGAGGCCAACGGCCAGACCGAACGTCTCAACCAGCAACTGGAAACGGGCCTCCGGTGTCTGGTGTATTAGAATCCCTCGACATGGAGCAAACACCTGGTCTGGGTCGAGTATGCCCACAACCTACTGCCCACCTCGGCCACAGATATGTCGCCGTTCAAGTGTGTGTTTGGTTACCAGCCCCCTGTTTTCGCAGACAACGAGCCAGAGGTGTCTGTACCCTCCGCCCATGCCATGGTTCGCCGCTGCCACCGCATCTAGGCAGCCGCCACGCAGGTATTGGTTCGCCAAGGGGACAGAGTCAAGAAAACTGCGGACCGCAAGAGACGACCCGCTCCCGCCTACCAGCCGGGACAGAGTGTGTGGCTCTCCGCCAGGGATCTTCACCTTAAAGTCCCATCCAAGAAGCTGGCGCCGCGGTTCGTGGGTCCGTTCCCCATCACCAAGCTCATCGGCCCTGCAGCAGTTCGACTCCGCCTGCCCCGATCCCTCCGCGTTCACCCCACTTTCCACGTAAGCCGGGTCAAGCCCGCCAAGGAGAGTCCGATGGTTCCAGCCGCTGCCCCTCCGCCGCCCCCAGAAGTGATAGAAGGCGGTCCGGTGTACAAGGTCAAGCGGTTGCTGGCGGTTCGCAGCCGGGGCAAACAGTATTTAGTAGACTGGGTAGGATATGGCCCTGAGGAGAACAGTGGGTCCCATCTCGCTACGTTGTCGACCCTACACTAATCACGGACTTCCATAGGGACCACCCTGACCAGCCTGAGCCGTCAGGAGTCGGCCCTAGAGGGCGGGGGGGGGGGGGGGTACTGTCACATCGCGGTGAGGGCTGTCTTGTCTTGGGTTTTTTGTCTCGTAACTTCCTGTTTTATTTTGAAGCCTGACTCTCCTCTCGTTTCAGGTCACTTGCCCTTCCTCACGTGTCACTGGTCTGATTGTCTCCCCTGATCCCTGAGTGGTTCCACCTGTTCCCCATTACCCTCATGTGCTTATAGTCTGCGTCTTCCCTCTGTCCTGTGCCAAAGTGTTTGTCCTTGTCGATGCACTAAAGCCCGTGTCCACAGCCATAGATACGAGTTTTGTTCTGTTTTTTTCCCCCTCCTTCGGAAGCGCTTTATGTTGATAGATTATTAAGAAAGTTGTTTGTAACAAAGGACACAATAAAGTGCGCCAGTACGACTATCTCCTGCATCTGGGTCCTCCCTTTAGACCAAGCCTGACATTATTGTGATGATATAATTTTTATTAAAAACTTAAACACCTGCCCATCCGCATCGGCGCGGGCCCCGCCCCCAAAGGGTTATTAGTATTATAACCATGACTGTAATGCATAATGAAAAGATTATAATGTGGGGGATTATAACATAGAAAATACATGCAAAAGTGTGCCTGCAAATATGTAAATTAGTATTTTAAAATGACCAAGTCATTATAAAATACTTAATGTATGTTTATGTTCTAAAGTATTATGCATATTTAGGACTGCTTATAACTATGAATACACATAAGTATGTTTATAATGCTTTGTAGACTTGGCCGCTGTAGAAAGTGTCACCCAAAAGCCCAGAAACTAGCATCCATTCACCCACAAGACTTACTGGCTTCCTTCAGAACCAAAGGACGGGACAAGTTTGCTAAAATATTGGTGAGGACAGTTCGGTCTTTCCAAAATATTGCTTGGGACATTTCAAATAACATTTGCATATACACTTGGAGGCAGAAAGAGAGGGAGGCAGGATCCTTTGTTGAAACTTAAAAAGATTCCACACATACATTTCTTTGGGGAGTGCATAAGTGATTCTAAATAACAAAGTCTATAGTTTATGAACATTTAGTCATCAATATTTGATGAGACGCAGTAACCTTGCATTTCTTTCATACAATTGGTCTGAAATTTGCTAGGTTTCTTTGAATAATCTTTCTGTTTCTGAGGGTTAACTCTTTTCTGTTGGTTTTCGTTGCCGTTTTACGCATTTTAAATGTAAGTTTTTAAATGCAGACAAATGTCACATTCACTCTTTCAAAGTAGATGAAATAAAGTATGTGCTGATAACATTGTTTGATTTGTTCTCGGTTTGATTGAAGTGTTCTTACTGTTAGTTAGGGGTGAATGTATAGAATAGAGTCTCGAGAATATAATAGAACAGGATAATATTTTAGTCTACGGTGCTGAAAACAGACGGGATTTTCAGCACCTTAGACTAAAATATTCTCCTGTTCTATTATATCCTCAAGTCTCAGTTTGGGCAAAGTCATACATCAATAATGAAGAGCTATTTATAAATCAAGAAAAGGAAATCCCACTTTGCTGTTTACTGATTGTTACTATATTGTAGTGGCAGATTCTTTACTGTTCACTATAATGGTTCACATATTAATAAGACATGTAGACATTAATCCATGCAATATATTTATTAACCACAACAGGGACAGTACATATTGCATCATAGTTCAAGATCACACAAATATGTAATACAAATAATGTAATTATTAAAATGAGAAAAGATATATACATGATCCTGCTACTCCAGGGAACCCGGTGTGAATGAGAGGACTGTCACGGGTCACTAAAATGACCCGTGACAGTCCTCTCATTCACACCCATAGACTAGATGCAGCCTCGCCTCAGGACCTATATACGCCTGCTAAAATCAGCTGCCCTATGTAGGCGCGCTGGTCGGTCTCATCCATCCCTTTCCAGCCGACTTCACTGATGATGTGGTGTGTTCTTTCACTGATGATGTGGTGTGTTCTGTCCCTGATGATGTGGTGTGTTCTGACCCTGATGATGTGGTGTGTTCTTTCACTGATGTGGTGTGTTCTGACCCTGATGATGTGGTGTGTTCTGACTCTGATGATGTGGTGTGTTCTGACCCTGATAGTGTGGTGTGTTCTGTCCCTGATGATGTGGTGTGTTCTGACCCTGATGGTGTGTTCTGACCCTGATAGTGTGTTCTGTCCCTGATGGTGTGTTCTGACCCTTATGGTGTGTTCTGTCCCTGGTGATGTGGTGTGTTCTGTCCCTGATGGTGTGGTGTGTTCTGACCCTGATAGTGTGGTGTGTTCTGACCCTGATGATGTGGTGTGTTCTGTCCCTGATGATGTGGTGTGTTCTGACCCTGATGGTGTGGTGTGTTCTTTCACTGATGTGGTGTGTTCTGACCCTGATGATGTGGTGTGTTCTGTCCCTGATGATGTGGTGTGTTCTGACCCTGATGATGTGGTGTGTTCTTTCACTGATGATGTGGTGTGTTCTAACCCTGATGATGTGGTGTGTTCTGACCCTGATGATGTGGTGTGTTCTTTCACTGATGTGGTGTGTTCTGACCCTGATGATGTGGTGTGTTCTGACCCTGATGATGTGGTGTGTTCTGACCCTGATAGTGTGTTCTGACCCTGATGGTGTGTTCTGTCCCTGATGGTGTGTTCTGACCCTTATGGTGAGTTCTGTCCCTGGTGATGTGGTATGTTCTGTCCCTGATGATGTGGTGTGTTCTGTCCCTGATGGTGTGTTCTGACCCTGATGATGTGTTCTGACCCTGATGGTGTGTTCTGTCCCTGATGATGTGGTGTGTTTTGTCCTTGATGGTGTGTTCTGACCCTTATGGTGTGTTCTGTCCCTGGTGATGTGGTGTGTTCTGTCCCTGATCATGTGGTGTGTTCTGTCCCTGATGATGTGGTGTGTTCTGACCCTGATGATGTGGTGTGTTCTGACCCTGATGATGTGGTGTGTTCTGTCCCTGATGATGTGGTGTGTTTTGACCCTGATGGTGTGTTCTGTCCCTGGTGATGTGGTGTGTTCTGTCCCTGGTGATGTAGTGTGTTCTGGCCCTGGTGATGTGGTGTGTTTTGACCCTGATGGTGTGTTCTGTCCCTGGTGATGTGGTGTGTTCTGTCCCTTGTGATGTGGTGTAATTTTTGATATACAACACATGAGTATGTATCATATGCAAGTGACTTGAATGTGGCTCTGTCGGGAAATACATAACCTTTGGGTTGAAATTGGGAACCAAAAATCTTCCATAATACAACGTCCTATTGAGCTCAATCCCAATGTATCCTCGGCCTACACGCCGCCTCACCGGTATTAAACAGATATAAGAGTCTTACAGCGTTGGCTACACAGCGCCAAACCATCTGTTACTAGTTGGCTTCACAATGTTCAACAACTTCTCCTGTTGGAAAGACTCTCACATGTTCTCCAAGGAGACATGAAGGGTTGTTCTCTGTTGGGAACCCGTTTGTGGATTTTATTGGCTAGGATAACGGAACCATACGAAGTGACCCAGCGAAGAGATACGTCCACAATATTTATCATGATTTAATTGTTATGACCGGTATAATATGGAGTTTCATGATCTGCACTCCTGCTGTTTCTTTAACATTGTTTGTCGCTGAGTCTGATTCCTGTATAGCTTCACGTTAAATATAATCTTTCTTGGAGGTGACATTCGGCGAGTGTCCGGTATAAACTCAAAATAAAATGGTTGTCACAATGAGGGTTTGCAACTTTGGGATATAAGGGACCCCAAGAGACAAGAATAGATGGAAAGTTTGGAACAATAAAAAAGATATTGATGGAAAATCCAACTTAGAAGTTTTATTTTATTTATTTATTGGCATATACATTCCAGAGAAGCAGGCATTGGCAACACAATTCTTAGATCCTCCAACAACACTCATTAAAAATGTGTAAAAAGAAAATCACACAAGTAAAAAACAAGACCCATAATATGTCAAATAATGCCAAAATCCAAACAAAAGGATCAAATAAAACATGCATAAAATAAGATTTGTGATAGACAGTAATTGCAAAATGAATGTACAAAGGCAAGATTTAGATTTTACAAGTCAACATTATGACTCATACTCATGACTTAGGAACTCATAACCCTTAAAGTTCTTTGATATCACCAAGCAATATGAAACTGGATGTAATAACCTGTATATGCTAACCTTGTTGGGACAGCCATGTCCACATTTTCTGTCTGAAATATTTGTAAAGTCAATTAAAAAAAGCATTTGTCATAAAACAAACAGATTTTATTTGTATATTGTCTTTAATTGGTTTTGAGCAGAAGTCATAAAGTGTTGTCGTTTCCACATAGAATAAACCTCTTTATTCAGATTTCGTATCAAAAATAATTTAAGTACAAAATTATCAAAGTGTCTGAAAATGATTTGTTAAAAATAAAAAAGTCAAATCTTTCATCACAAAAGTGACATCTTCCTTTATCATTAATTAATTAAAATTCTTAAAAGTAAGCTAAATTCCTGAGAGACCAGGACAGACCGATTATTTTTATCATTTTTGCTCAGTGCTCTCATGGGAAAAATTGTCATGAATAAAAAGCTAAATTCCTATGAAATAAAAAAATCACAGAATAAACAAAATGAAGTACATTGTTATGGAAAAATCAAAATCCTTAGTTATAAAAAATAGCAAAATCCTTCATATCAAATGAAAATCTTAAGAAATCTAAAAATGTAAAGATTAAGTAAACATTCTTACAAAACAAGTACAATATTTTCATTAAACTCCATTTCAATTTTCTTTTGAACTCTTATGAACATAAAATATCCTTAATCACTAAAATAACCTCTTTCATTTTTGCTCCAATTTGCATTATTATGATCATCTTTTAGCTAACTGTCGTCCTGCTCACAACAATAAATGACCCATATGAACCACAAGGGGGCGCTACAGTGAAGCCATGAAGTTCATTGTATTTTAAATCACAACAGATTCTCAACACTGCTCCAGATGGTTCACCAACCTGATGAGCTCCAGATCTACAGTACGGGGCTCTGGAACATGTTTCCCTTTTATTTTAGGATTCAGGTCTTCAAATGTTACAACATGTGATTTTAACATTGAGTATTGTGAGACAGAATGAAGAGATGTCATGAACTCGAATACAAACAATATGTCAGCCTTCTTGCTTAAGGGAACATGCGTATATAAGTGAGCCGACGTGCTCGTGTGTTAGAAATCCATCTGGATGTAAGATGAGCTGCTCGGAGAAGCTACTCGGCTCCCTGAGCTCCTTCTTCAGGAACACCCATGTTATAATAATCCAGCTCAATGTTCTCCCGTCTGCCCGGCTTCTGCCCCCTGCTGGCCTGGAGAGACAAGACGGCACAGTCCTGTCTTAGTTCACTAAACACAGAAGGAGTGCTTCATTTCAGTCGCTGGTCTAAACAACAGACGTGTGTCAGTACCTTGCAGTAGAAGTAAAGGGCGGTGATCACCAACAGCAGAGTCAGCGGCAGGACGACCACTCTGATGATGAAAGGTGCTGGATCTGTTCAGACACATGGACAGTCATTACATCACACAAGACACAACATCATGAGTCCAACAGCTCCCATTGAGCCCACAGGAGTTACACGTTAAAGTCACGGGTTCGGGGCTCAGTGGTGTTGTGGCCGATGTGGTGGCAGTGGAGCGTTTGTGATTGGTCGCGTCAGAAGGTGCTTCATCTAGTGAAACGCCTCCCTCAGGTCTCAGAGAACATGAGTTGTCCTGGTAACCAAACACGCTCTGCCCTACATGTATTGTTGCTGTTGCATTTACAGACTTGGGTTACGTTTGGTTACTATGTGACTTGTGTAACACAATGACAGCAGTCACAGTGTCCTTCCAGAAACAACCACATGCATGAACTCTGTTGTCAGCTGATCATTTTCAGTCTTTGGACCAATCATCTTCCACAAACCTGCATGTAAAGTCAGTTTACCTAAGACAGTGAGAGAAAGCAGCCGGCTCTCAGAAGAGAAGTCATGAGAGGAAACGGAGACGTGATAAACACAGCTGTAGCTTCCTTGGTGGGCGGGATCTGCTGCAGGAAACAGGAAGTGGGCAGAGTGATTGACAGCTGGCTGGGTGGAGTTTTGTGGCGAGTTGGAAAAGGTGAGCTGGAAGGAGCCTCCTGGGTACTGTGGCTGGATGGAGCAGACGATGGTGAAGGCGTAGCGTCTCAGCGCCTCAGCCCCCTGCTGCTGGGCCTCGGAGACCCCGTCCATGGAGATGATTGGCTGAAGCAGCAGGTCTGTAAACACAGAGATGATGGAAGTTCACGTTTGCCCTCCATTGAACAAGATGGACCTGAGAAAGGAAGTGATGTCACGGGTCTGACGGACACAGAGACAGACAGACAAACAGGTGTGTCCTGCCAGGTGAAGATCAGCAATCTATAGAGGAGTTGAAGCTTCCAGAAACAAGCCCACCTCTGTTCACTTTAGGATGTCGTTGTCCCGGATACTTTACAGTTCAGTCCAATGGAAAACCACTGACTGTCACTGTGACAGAGGAAGGAACATACTGGGGAAATTGCTGTAAAAGATGATGTCATAGATGATGTCACTGATGAGCTTACCTGAGCAGGTGAGATCCAGGCTGTAGGAAGAGAGTGATGATGATGATACACACTCCCTCAGAGGAGATGCAGACTGAACACACTTAGAGTTGATCATCCACACATTTCTCTCTGAGGACTCGTGTCTCCGTCCTGTAGAAACAGCAGAGCCACAGTCCAGATCTCTGCAGACAACAGCTGCTGCCTTCAGGGTCCAGACATAATCATCTACTGGTCTCCATTCTCCTTGATGTTTCATCTCCAGTGATCCTGCACAGCGACTGGCTCCTCCCACCAACCTGACAGGTTCTGAACAGAAAGCAGAGAGTCGTCAGTAAAGAACAAAGTGAGTTCCAGGAGAACAGAGATGAAGCAGATCAAAGCTGCAGCTCCTCTTCTACCTGAGCAGGTGAGTCCAACAGCTTTGCCAGGTGAGCAGGTGTTTCTCTCTGAGCCTGAGCTTCTACAGTCCAGGAGAGCAGACTCATGGCCTCCACACTGGAACTCTTTGGTCCACATTGGAGCCTCCACTTCTCCATAGAGCGCCCCCTGGAGGACTAAAGGAGCGCCACAGCCAAGCTCCCTACAGACCACCTCTGCATCCTGCTGGTCAAAGTCCTCTTCACACACTGAGGACCACCACTGGGTAGACTGGTTAGACTGGTTAGACTGGATAGACTGGTTAGACTGGGTAGACTGGTTAGACTGGGTAGACTGGTTAGACCTCACCTCCAGTCTACCTGAACACAGACTGGTTCCATTCACCAGCCTGACAGAGTCTGAGAGATGAGAGAAGATACAAGAGAGATGAAAGACTCCAGACACGAAATAAAGAGATGTCATTAAACTATAATTCAGAGGAATTAAAAAAGACACATAGGTTGATGGTAATAATGATAATTACAATTAGCAATAATAAAACATAACATAATACTGGTTCAATACATGCAGTGCATTGACTGAGGTGTTTTCATAAGTAAATAAGTCATAAGTTGGGTCACAATGGTGAAAAGGGGTAACATCATCATATTCATCAGTCAATACAAAAACACTTTAAATAAAGAAAACTTGAACAACTTGAACAACCAATCAGAATGACATAACTGTAAAGCTTTGGTTTGCTAGTGCAGGAGTCAACCTCCGGTTCTGAAAAGTGAAGTCAATGCTTCTCATCTGATTGTTTCGAAGTCTACAAGAAAACTGCTCTACTTCTCATTTGATTCATTACTTTAGTAAACATTGTAAACATGAGTTTATGGTTTTAATCGCTAGTTTCAAGTTTAGTTCACTACAGCATGATGTTCACTGAGAAAATGATGGTCCATTTAGAGTCGATAGATCAGTGGTTCTCAAATGGGGTTCATAAAGGCACTATGTGGGATTCTTTCATATTTACAATTAGCAACCATTTAAACCCCTTTAAGTATAGTTATTTAATAAATATTCAATAAAATATAAGTTCATAAACAGAATGTGATATGTTCTTCATTAAATCAGACACAGACTGTCGTAAATATTTTTTCAATCAGAATACTGGCTGAAAAAATATTTCACAAAAAAGGTTGAGAACCTTGAATGACTTCAAGCTGTGCAATATAAATACACTTTATTCTGTATGTATATAATATTGTTATTGTGGATTCTTTACTGGTTTACTGTTTATCTATATTACTTGTTTTTTTTATTTTTATTGTGACTTTACCCCGTTTGTGCTGTAATCCTGTAAATGTCCCCATTGTGGGATTTATAAAGGAATATCTAAAATCATTTAATGTTTGACTGAACATAAATCATTTAGTTTTGAAAATAACGTTGATCCTGAGGAAAATTTGTATTATGATTATAAATCAAATCCTGAATATTATACTGAGTATCAGTTTAATAATCTGAATGTGGATGTTTCTCTATCATACATTTTAATATTAGAAGTCTCTATTCAAATGTTGATGATGACTATTTAAAATCATGAAACATACATTTCAAGTTATTTCCATAAGTGAGACTTGGTTAACAAATGAAAAGGCTGTTGACCGTCTTTCAAAAAGGTATTTTTCATAATAAAATGAAAACTGCAAAGGTAATACCAATATTTAAAAATGGAGATGAGCATTACATGATAATTCTAGAGCAATATCCCTTCTTCCTCCATTCTCTAAAATATTAGAGAAATTATTTCTGCAGAAATTGTATCTCTTTATAAGTCAAAATGAATTATTGAGTGAACATCAGTATGGATTCAGTAGAAATAGAACTACTCCCTCTGCACTAATGGAGATGTGGAAGAATAACAAAGAACATGATGAGTATTCTATTGGCATTTACATTGACCTCCAGAAGGCTTTGATGTATAGATCACACTAAGTTATTGATTACATTAGAAGTATATAGATCACAGTAAGTTATTGATTACATTAGAAGTATATAGATCACACTAAGTTATTGATTACAGTAGAAGTATATAGATCACACTAAGTTATTGATTACATTAGAAGTATATAGATCACACTAAGTTATTGATTACATTAGAAGTATATAGATCACACTAAGTTATTGATTACAGTAGAAGTATATAGATCACAGTAAGTTATTGATTACATTAGAAGTATATAGATCACAGTAAGTTATTGATTACAGTAGAAGTATATAGATCACACTAAGTTATTGATTACATTAGAAGTATATAGATCACAGTAAGTTATTGATTACAGTAGAAGTATATAGATCACACTAAGTTATTGATTACATTAGTGAAGTATATAGATAACACTGAGTTATTGATTACATTAGAGAAGTATATAGATCACACTAAGTTATTGATTACAGTAGAAGTATATAGATCACACTAAGTTATTGATTACATTAGAAGTATATAGATCACAGTAAGTTATTGATTACAGTAGAAGTATATAGATCACACTAAGTTATTGATTACATTAGAAGTATATAGATCACAGTAAGTTATTGATTACAGTAGAAGTATATAGATCACACTAAGTTATTGATTACATTAGTGAAGTATATAGATAACACTGAGTTATTGATTACATTAGAGAAGTATATAGATCACACTAAGTTATTGATTACAGTAGAAGTATATAGATCACACTAAGTTATTGATTACATTAGAAGTATATAGATCACAGTAAGTTATTGATTACAGTAGAAGTATATAGATCACACTAAGTTATTGATTACATTAGAAGTATATAGATCACAGTACGTTATTGATTACAGTAGAAGTATATAGATCACAGTAAGTTATTGATTACAGTAGAAGTATATAGATCACACTAAGTTATTGATTACAGTAGAAGTATATAGATCACACTAAGTTATTGATTACAGTAGAAGTATATAGATCACAGTAAGTTATTGATTACAGTAGAAGTATATAGATCACACTAAGTTATTGATTACAGTAGAAGTATATAGATCACAGTAAGTTATTGATTACAGTAGAAGTATATAGATCACAGTAAGTTATTGATTACATTAGAAGTATATAGATCACACTAAGTTATTGATTACAGTAGAAGTATATAGATCACAGTAAGTTATTGATTACAGTAGAAGTATATAGATCACAGTAAGTTATTGATTACAGTAGAAGTATATAGATCATACTAAGTTATTGATTACATTAGAAGTATATAGATCACACTAAGTTATTGATTACAGTAGAAGTATATAGATCACAGTAAGTTATTGATTACAGTAGAAGTATATAGATCACACTAAGTTATTGATTACAGTAGAAGCATATAGATCACAGTAAGTTATTGATTACAATAGAAGTATATAGATCACAGTAAGTTATTGATTACAATAGAAGTATATAGATCACAGTAAGTTATTGATTACATTAGAAGTATATAGATCACAGTAAGTTATTGATTACATTAGAAGTATATAGATCACAGTAAGTTATTGATTACAGTAGAAGTATATAGATCACACTAAGTTATTGATTACAGTAGAAGTATGTAGATCACACTAAGTTATTGATTACATTAGAAGTATATAGATCACAGTAACTTATTGATTACAGTAGAAGTATATAGATCACACTAAGTTATTGATTACAGTAGAAGTATATAGATCACACTAAGTTATTGATTACATTAGAGAAGTATATAGATCACACTAAGTTATTGATTACAGTAGAAGTATATAGATCACAGTAAGTTATTGATTACATTAGAAGTATATAGATCACACTAAGTTATTGATTACATTAGAGAAGTATATAGATCACACTAAGTTATTGATTACAGTAGAAGTATATAGATCACACTAAGTTATTGATTACAGTAGATGTATGTAGATCACACTAAGTTATTGATTACATTAGAAGTATATAGATCACAGTAACTTATTGATTACAGTAGAAGTATATAGATCACACTAAGTTATTGATTACATTAGAAGTATATAGATCACACTAAGTAATTGATTACATTAGACGTATATAGATCACAGTAAGTTATTGATTACATTAGAAGTATATAGATCACAGTAAGTTATTGATTACATTAGAAGTATATAGATCACAGTAAGTTATTGATTACATTAGAAGTATATAGATCACATTAAGTTATTGATTACATTAGAGAAGTATATAGATCACACTAACTTATTGATTACATTAGAGAAGTATATAGATCACAGTAAGTTATTGATTACATTAGAAGTATATAGATCACACTAAGTTATTGATTACATTAGAAGTATATAGATCACACTAAGTTATTGATTACATTAGAGAAGTATATAGATCAAACTAAGTTATTGATTACATTAGAAGTATATAGATCACAGTAAGTTATTGATTACATTAGAAGTATATAGATCACAGTAAGTTATTGATTACATTAGAGAAGTATATAGATCACAGTAAGTTATTGATTACATTAGAAGTATATAGATCACACTAAGTTATTGATTGCATTAGAGAAGTATATAGATCACAGTAAGTTATTGATTACATTAGAAGTATATAGATCACAGTAAGTTATTGATTACATTAGAAGTATATAGATCACACTAAGTTATTGATTACATTAGAAGTATATAGATCACACTAAGTTATTGATTACATTAGAGAAGTATATAGATCACACTAAGTTATTGATTACATTAGAAGTATATAGATCACAGTAAGTTATTGATTACATTAGAAGTATATAGATCACAGTAAGTTATTGATTACATTAGAGAAGTATATAGATCACAGTAAGTTATTGATTACATTAGAAGTATATAGATCACACTAAGTTATTGATTGCATTAGAAGTATATAGATCACAGTAAGTTATTGATTACATTGGAGAAGTATATAGATCACACTAAGTTATTAATTACAGTAGAAGTATATAGATCACACTAAGTTATTGATTACATTAGAAGTATATAGATCACACTAAGTTATTGATTACAGTAGAAGTAAATAGATCACAGTAAGTTATTGATTACAGTAGAAGTATATAGATCACACTAAGTTATTGATTACAGTAGAAGTATATAGATCACACTAAGTTATTGATTACAGTAGAAGTATATAGATCACACTAAGTTATTGATTACAGTAGAAGTATGTAGATCACACTAAGTTATTGATTACATTAGAAGTATATAGATCACAGTAACTTATTGATTACAGTAGAAGTATATAGATCACACTAAGTTATTGATTACATTAGAAGTATATAGATCACACTAAGTTATTGATTACATTAGAGAAGTATATAGATCACACTAAGTTATTGATTACAGTAGAAGTATATAGATCACAGTAAGTTATTGATTACATTAGAAGTATATAGATCACACTAAGTTATTGATTACATTAGAGAAGTATATAGATCACACTAAGTTATTGATTACAGTAGAAGTATATAGATCACACTAAGTTATTGATTACAGTAGAAGTATGTAGATCACACTAAGTTATTGATTACATTAGAAGTATATAGATCACAGTAACTTATTGATTACAGTAGAAGTATATAGATCACACTAAGTTATTGATTACATTAGAAGTATATAGATCACACTAAGTTATTGATTACATTAGACGTATATAGATCACAGTAAGTTATTGATTACATTAGAAGTATATAGATCACAGTAAGTTATTGATTACATTAGAAGTATATAGATCACAGTAAGTTATTGATTACATTAGAAGTATATAGATCACATTAAGTTATTGATTACATTAGAGAAGTATATAGATCACACTAACTTATTGATTACATTAGAGAAGTATATAGATCACAGTAAGTTATTGATTACATTAGAAGTATATAGATCACACTAAGTTATTGATTACATTAGAAGTATATAGATCACACTAAGTTATTGATTACATTAGAGAAGTATATAGATCACACTAAGTTATTGATTACATTAGAAGTATATAGATCACAGTAAGTTATTGATTACATTAGAAGTATATAGATCACAGTAAGTTATTGATTACATTAGAGAAGTATATAGATCACAGTAAGTTATTGATTACATTAGAAGTATATAGATCACACTAAGTTATTGATTGCATTAGAGAAGTATATAGATCACAGTAAGTTATTGATTACATTAGAAGTATATAGATCACAGTAAGTTATTGATTACATTAGAAGTATATAGATCACACTAAGTTATTGATTACATTAGAAGTATATAGATCACACTAAGTTATTGATTACATTAGAGAAGTATATAGATCACACTAAGTTATTGATTACATTAGAAGTATATAGATCACAGTAAGTTATTGATTACATTAGAAGTATATAGATCACAGTAAGTTATTGATTACATTAGAGAAGTATATAGATCACAGTAAGTTATTGATTACATTAGAAGTATATAGATCACACTAAGTTATTGATTGCATTAGAAGTATATAGATCACAGTAAGTTATTGATTACATTGGAGAAGTATATAGATCACAGTAAGTTATTAATTACAGTAGAAGTATATAGATCACACTAAGTTATTGATTACATTAGAAGTATATAGATCACACTAAGTTATTGATTACAGTAGAAGTATATAGATCACAGTAAGTTATTGATTACAGTAGAAGTATATAGATCACAGTAAGTTATTGATTACAGTAGAAGTATATAGATCACACTAAGTTATTGATTACAGTAGAAGTATATAGATCACACTAAGTTATTGATTACATTAGAGAAGTATATAGATCACACTAAGTTATTGATTACAGTAGAAGTATATAGATCACAGTAAGTTATTGATTACATTAGAAGTATATAGATCACAGTAAGTTATTGATTACATTAGAAGTATATAGATCACACTAAGTTATTGATTACATTAGAGAAGTATATAGATCACACTAAGTTATTGATTACAGTAGAAGTATATAGATCACACTAAGTTATTGATTACATTAGAGAAGTATATAGATCACACTAAGTTATTGATTACATTAGAGAAGTATATAGATCACACTAAGTTATTGATTACAGTAGAAGTATATAGATCACAGTAAGTTATTGATTACAGTAGAAGTATATAGATCACACTAAGTTATTGATTACAGTAGAAGTATATAGATCACACTAAGTTATTGATTACATTAGAAGTATATAGATCACACTAAGTTATTGATTACAGTAGAAGTATATAGATCACACTAAGTTTTTGATTACAGTAGAAGTATATAGATCACACTAAGTTATTGATTACAATAGAAGTATATAGATCACACTAAGTTATTGATTACAGTAGAAGTATATAGATCACAGTAAGTTATTGATTACAGTAGAAGTATATAGATCACACTAAGTTATTGATTACATTAGAAGTATATAGATCACACTAAGTTATTGATTACAGTAGAAGTATATAGATCACAGTAAGTTATTGATTACAGTAGAAGTATATAGATCACAGTAAGTTATTGATTACAGTAGAAGTATATAGATCACACTAAGTTATTGATTACAGTAGAAGTATATAGATCACACTAAGTTATTGATTACATTAGAGAAGTATATAGATCACACTAAGTTATTGATTACATTAGAAGTATATAGATCACAGTAAGTTATTGATTACATTAGAAGTATATAGATCACACTAAGTTATTGATTACATTAGAGAAGTATATAGATCACACTAAGTTATTGATTACAGTAGAAGTATATAGATCACACTAAGTTATTGATTACATTAGAGAAGTATATAGATCACACTAAGTTATTGATTACATTAGAGAAGTATATAGATCACACTAAGTTATTGATTACAGTAGAAGTATATAGATCACACTAAGTTATTGATTACATTAGAAGTATATAGATCACACTAAGTTATTGATTACATTAGAGAAGTATATAGATCACACTAAGTTATTGATTACAGTAGAAGTATGTAGATCACACTAAGTTATTGATTACATTAGAAGTATATAGATCACAGTAACTTATTGATTACAGTAGAAGTATATAGATCACACTAAGTTATTGATTACATTAGAAGTATATAGATCACACTAAGTTATTGATTACATTAGAGAAGTATATAGATCACACTAAGTTATTGATTACAGTAGAAGTATATAGATCACAGTAAGTTATTGATAACATTAGAAGTATATAGATCACACTAAGTTATTGATTACATTAGAGAAGTATATAGATCACACTAAGTTATTGATTACAGTAGAAGTATATAGATCACACTAAGTTATTGATTACAGTAGAAGTATGTAGATCACACTAAGTTATTGATTACATTAGAAGTATATAGATCACAGTAACTTATTGATTACAGTAGAAGTATATAGATCACACTAAGTTATTGATTACATTAGAAGTATATAGATCACACTAAGTTATTGATTACATTAGACGTATATAGATCACAGTAAGTTATTGATTACATTAGAAGTATATAGATCACAGTAAGTTATTGATTACATTAGAAGTATATAGATCACAGTAAGTTATTGATTACATTAGAAGTATATAGATCACATTAAGTTATTGATTACATTAGAGAAGTATATAGATCACACTAACTTATTGATTACATTAGAGAAGTATATAGATCACAGTAAGTTATTGATTACATTAGAAGTATATAGATCACACTAAGTTATTGATTACATTAGAAGTATATAGATCACACTAAGTTATTGATTACATTAGAGAAGTATATAGATCACACTAAGTTATTGATTACATTAGAAGTATATAGATCACAGTAAGTTATTGATTACATTAGAAGTATATAGATCACAGTAAGTTATTGATTACATTAGAGAAGTATATAGATCACAGTAAGTTATTGATTACATTAGAAGTATATAGATCACACTAAGTTATTGATTGCATTAGAGAAGTATATAGATCACAGTAAGTTATTGATTACATTAGAAGTATATAGATCACAGTAAGTTATTGATTACATTAGAAGTATATAGATCACACTAAGTTATTGATTACATTAGAAGTATATAGATCACACTAAGTTATTGATTACATTAGAGAAGTATATAGATCACACTAAGTTATTGATTACATTAGAAGTATATAGATCACAGTAAGTTATTGATTACATTAGAAGTATATAGATCACAGTAAGTTATTGATTACATTAGAGAAGTATTTAGATCACAGTAAGTTATTGATTACATTAGAAGTATATAGATCACACTAAGTTATTGATTGCATTAGAAGTATATAGATCACAGTAAGTTATTGATTACATTGGAGAAGTATATAGATCACAGTAAATTATTAATTACAGTAGAAGTATATAGATCACACTAAGTTATTGATTACATTAGAAGTATATAGATCACACTAAGTTATTGATTACAGTAGAAGTATATAGATCACAGTAAGTTATTGATTACAGTAGAAGTATATAGATCACACTAAGTTATTGATTACAGTAGAAGTATATAGATCACACTAAGTTATTGATTACAGTAGAAGTATATAGATCACACTAAGTTATTGATTACAGTAGAAGTATATAGATCACAGTAAGTTATTGATTACAGTAGAAGTATATAGATCACACTAAGTTATTGATTACATTAGAAGTATATAGATCACACTAAGTTATTGATTACAGTAGAAGTATATAGATCACAGTAAGTTATTGATTACAGTAGAAGTATATAGATCACACTAAGTTATTGATTACATTAGAAGTATATAGATCACACTAAGTTATTGATTACAGTAGAAGTATATAGATCACAGTAAGTTATTGATTACAGTAGAAGTATATAGATCACAGTAAGTTATTGATTACAGTAGAAGTATATAGATCACACTAAGTTATTGATTACAGTAGAAGTATATAGATCACACTAAGTTATTGATTACATTAGAGAAGTATATAGATCACACTAAGTTATTGATTACAGTAGAAGTATATAGATCACAGTAAGTTATTGATTACATTAGAAGTATATAGATCACAGTAAGTTATTGATTACATTAGAAGTATATAGATCACACTAAGTTATTGATTACATTAGAGAAGTATATAGATCACACTAAGTTATTGATTACAGTAGAAGTATATAGATCACACTAAGTTATTGATTACATTAGAGAAGTATATAGATCACACTAAGTTATTGATTACATTAGAGAAGTATATAGATCACACTAAGTTATTGATTACAGTAGAAGTATATAGATCACAGTAAGTTATTGATTACAGTAGAAGTATATAGATCACACTAAGTTATTGATTACAGTAGAAGTATATAGATCACACTAAGTTATTGATTACATTAGAAGTATATAGATCACACTAAGTTATTGATTACAGTAGAAGTATATAGATCACAGTAAGTTATTGATTACAGTAGAAGTATATAGATCACACTAAGTTATTGATTACATTAGAAGTATATAGATCACACTAAGTTATTGATTACAGTAGAAGTATATAGATCACAGTAAGTTATTGATTACAGTCGAAGTATATAGATCACACTAAGTTATTGATTACATTAGAAGTATATAGATCACACTAAGTTATTGATTACAGTAGAAGTATATAGATCACAGTAAGTTATTGATTACAGTAGAAGTATATAGATCACAGTAAGTTATTGATTACAGTAGAAGTATATAGATCACACTAAGTTATTGATTACAGTAGAAGTATATAGATCACACTAAGCTATTGATTACATTAGAGAAGTATATAGATCACACTAAGTTATTGATTACAGTAGAAGTATATAGATCACACTAAGTTATTGATTACATTAGAGAAGTATATAGATCACACTAAGTTATTGATTACAGTAGAAGTATATAGATCACACTAAGTTATTGATTACAGTAGAAGTATATAGATCACACTAAGTTATTGATTACATTAGAGAAGTATATAGATCACACTAAGTTATTGATTACAGTAGAAGTATATAGATCACAGTAAGTTATTGATTACATTAGAAGTATATAGATCACACTAAGTTATTGATTACATTAGAGAAGTATATAGATCACACTAAGTTATTGATTACAGTAGAAGTATATAGATCACACTAAGTTATTGATTACATTAGAGAAGTATATAGATCACACTAAGTTATTGATTACATTAGAGAAGTATATAGATCACACTAAGTTATTGATTACAGTAGAAGTATATAGATCACACTAATTTATTGATTACATTAGAAGTATATAGATCACACTAAGTTATTGATTACATTAGAGAAGTATGTAGATCACACTAAGTTATTGATTACAGTAGAAGCATATAGATCACACTAAGTTATTGATTACAGTAGAAGTATGTAGATCACACTAAGTTATTGATTACATTAGAAGTATATAGATCACAGAAACTTATTGATTACAGTAGAAGCATATAGATCACACTAAGTTATTGATTACATTAGAAGTATATAGATCACACTAAGTTATTGATTACATTAGACGTATATAGATCACACTAAGTTATTGATTACATTAGAAGTATATAGATCACAGTAAGTTATTGATTACATTAGAAGTATATAGATCACAGTAAGTTATTGATTACATTAGAAGTATATAGATCACAGTAAGTTATTGATTACATTAGAGAAGTATATAGATCAAACTAACTTATTGATTACATTAGAGAAGTATATAGATCACAGTAAGTTATTGATTACATTAGAAGTATATAGATCACACTAAGTTATTGATTACATTAGAAGTATATAGATCACACTAAGTTATTGATTACATTAGAGAAGTATATAGATCACACTAAGTTACTGATTACATTAGAAGTATATAGATCACAGTAAGTTATTGATTACATTAGAAGTATATAGATCACAGTAAGTTATTGATTACATTAGAGAAGTATATAGATCACAGTAGGTTATTGATTACAGTAGAAGTATGTAGATCACACTAAGTTATTGATTACATTAGAAGTATATAGATCACAGTAACTTATTGATTACAGTAGAAGTATATAGATCACACTAAGTTATTGATTACATTAGAAGTATATAGATCACACTAAGTTATTGATTACATTTGACGTATATAGATCACAGTAAGTTATTGATTACATTAGAAGTATATAGATCACAGTAAGTTATTGATTACATTAGAAGTATATAGATCACAGTAAGTTATTGATTACATTAGAAGTATATAGATCACATTAAGTTATTGATTACATTAGAGAAGTATATAGATCACACTAACTTATTGATTACATTAGAGAAGTATATAGATCACAGTAAGTTATTGATTACATTAGAAGTATATAGATCACACTAAGTTATTGATTACATTAGAAGTATATAGATCACACTAAGTTATTGATTACATTAGAGAAGTATATAGATCACACTAAGTTATTGATTACATTAGAAGTATATAGATCACAGTAAGTTATTGATTACATTAGAAGTATATAGATCACAGTAAGTTATTGATTACATTAGAGAAGTATATAGATCACAGTAAGTTATTGATTACATTAGAAGTATATAGATCACACTAAGTTATTGATTGCATTAGAGAAGTATATAGATCACAGTAAGTTATTGATTACATTAGAAGTATATAGATCACAGTAAGTTATTGATTACATTAGAAGTATATAGATCACACTAAGTTATTGATTACATTAGAAGTATATAGATCACACTAAGTTATTGATTACAGTAGAAGTATATAGATCACACTAAGTTATTGATTACATTAGAGAAGTATATAGATCACACTAAGTTATTGATTACAGTAGAAGTATATAGATCACAGTAAGTTATTGATTACATTAGAAGTATATAGATCACACTAAGTTATTGATTACATTAGAGAAGTATATAGATCACACTAAGTTATTGATTACAGTAGAAGTATATAGATCACACTAAGTTATTGATTACATTAGAGAAGTATATAGATCACACTAAGTTATTGATTACATTAGAGAAGTATATAGATCACACTAAGTTATTGATTACAGTAGAAGTATATAGATCACACTAATTTATTGATTACATTAGAAGTATATAGATCACACTAAGTTATTGATTACATTAGAGAAGTATGTAGATCACACTAAGTTATTGATTACAGTAGAAGCATATAGATCACACTAAGTTATTGATTACAGTAGAAGTATGTAGATCACACTAAGTTATTGATTACATTAGAAGTATATAGATCACAGTAACTTATTGATTACAGTAGAAGCATATAGATCACACTAAGTTATTGATTACATTAGAAGTATATAGATCACACTAAGTTATTGATTACATTAGACGTATATAGATCACACTAAGTTATTGATTACATTAGAAGTATATAGATCACAGTAAGTTATTGATTACATTAGAAGTATATAGATCACAGTAAGTTATTGATTACATTAGAAGTATATAGATCACAGTAAGTTATTGATTACATTAGAGAAGTATATAGATCAAACTAACTTATTGATTACATTAGAGAAGTATATAGATCACAGTAAGTTATTGATTACATTAGAAGTATATAGATCACACTAAGTTATTGATTACATTAGAAGTATATAGATCACACTAAGTTATTGATTACATTAGAGAAGTATATAGATCACACTAAGTTACTGATTACATTAGAAGTATATAGATCACAGTAAGTTATTGATTACATTAGAAGTATATAGATCACAGTAAGTTATTGATTACATTAGAGAAGTATATAGATCACAGTAGGTTATTGATTACAGTAGAAGTATGTAGATCACACTAAGTTATTGATTACATTAGAAGTATATAGATCACAGTAACTTATTGATTACAGTAGAAGTATATAGATCACACTAAGTTATTGATTACATTAGAAGTATATAGATCACACTAAGTTATTGATTACATTTGACGTATATAGATCACAGTAAGTTATTGATTACATTAGAAGTATATAGATCACAGTAAGTTATTGATTACATTAGAAGTATATAGATCACAGTAAGTTATTGATTACATTAGAAGTATATAGATCACATTAAGTTATTGATTACATTAGAGAAGTATATAGATCACACTAACTTATTGATTACATTAGAGAAGTATATAGATCACAGTAAGTTATTGATTACATTAGAAGTATATAGATCACACTAAGTTATTGATTACATTAGAAGTATATAGATCACACTAAGTTATTGATTACATTAGAGAAGTATATAGATCACACTAAGTTATTGATTACATTAGAAGTATATAGATCACAGTAAGTTATTGATTACATTAGAAGTATATAGATCACAGTAAGTTATTGATTACATTAGAGAAGTATATAGATCACAGTAAGTTATTGATTACATTAGAAGTATATAGATCACACTAAGTTATTGATTGCATTAGAGAAGTATATAGATCACAGTAAGTTATTGATTACATTAGAAGTATATAGATCACAGTAAGTTATTGATTACACTAGAAGTATATAGATCACACTAAGTTATTGATTACATTAGAAGTATATAGATCACACTAAGTTATTGATTACATTAGAGAAGTATATAGATCACACTAAGTTATTGATTACATTAGAAGTATATAGATCACAGTAAGTTATTGATTACATTAGAAGTATATAGATCACAGTAAGTTATTGATTACATTAGAGAAGTATTTAGATCACAGTAAGTTATTGATTACATTAGAAGTATATAGATCACACTAAGTTATTGATTGCATTAGAAGTATATAGATCACAGTAAGTTATTGATTACATTGGAGAAGTATATAGATCACAGTAAGTTATTAATTACAGTAGAAGTATATAGATCACACTAAGTTATTGATTACATTAGAAGTATATAGATCACACTAAGTTATTGATTACAGTAGAAGTATATAGATCACAGTAAGTTATTGATTACAGTAGAAGTATATAGATCACACTAAGTTATTGATTACAGTAGAAGTATATAGATCACACTAAGTTATTGATTACAGTAGAAGTATATAGATCACACTAAGTTATTGATTACATTAGAAGTATATAGATCACACTAAGTTATTGATTACAGTAGAAGTATATAGATCACAGTAAGTTATTGATTACAGTAGAAGTATATAGATCACACTAAGTTATTGATTACATTAGAAGTATATAGATCACACTAAGTTATTGATTACAGTAGAAGTATATAGATCACAGTAAGTTATTGATTACAGTAGAAGTATATAGATCACACTAAGTTATTGATTACATTAGAAGTATATAGATCACACTAAGTTATTGATTACAGTAGAAGTATATAGATCACAGTAAGTTATTGATTACAGTAGAAGTATATAGATCACAGTAAGTTATTGATTACAGTAGAAGTATATAGATCACACTAAGTTATTGATTACAGTAGAAGTATATAGATCACACTAAGTTATTGATTACATTAGAGAAGTATATAGATCACACTAAGTTATTGATTACAGTAGAAGTATATAGATCACAGTAAGTTATTGATTACATTAGAAGTATATAGATCACAGTAAGTTATTGATTACATTAGAAGTATATAGATCACACTAAGTTATTGATTACATTAGAGAAGTATATAGATCACACTAAGTTATTGATTACAGTAGAAGTATATAGATCACACTAAGTTATTGATTACATTAGAGAAGTATATAGATCACACTAAGTTATTGATTACATTAGAGAAGTATATAGATCACACTAAGTTATTGATTACAGTAGAAGTATATAGATCACAGTAAGTTATTGATTACAGTAGAAGTATATAGATCACACTAAGTTATTGATTACAGTAGAAGTATATAGATCACACTAAGTTATTGATTACATTAGAAGTATATAGATCACACTAAGTTATTGATTACAGTAGAAGTATATAGATCACAGTAAGTTATTGATTACAGTAGAAGTATATAGATCACACTAAGTTATTGATTACATTAGAAGTATATAGATCACACTAAGTTATTGATTACAGTAGAAGTATATAGATCACAGTAAGTTATTGATTACAGTCGAAGTATATAGATCACACTAAGTTATTGATTACATTAGAAGTATATAGATCACACTAAGTTATTGATTACAGTAGAAGTATATAGATCACAGTAAGTTATTGATTACAGTAGAAGTATATAGATCACAGTAAGTTATTGATTACAGTAGAAGTATATAGATCACACTAAGTTATTGATTACAGTAGAAGTATATAGATCACACTAAGCTATTGATTACATTAGAGAAGTATATAGATCACACTAAGTTATTGATTACAGTAGAAGTATATAGATCACAGTAAGTTATTGATTACATTAGAAGTATATAGATCACAGTAAGTTATTGATTACATTAGAAGTATATAGATCACACTAAGTTATTGATTACATTAGAGAAGTATATAGATCACACTAAGTTATTGATTACAGTAGAAGTATATAGATCACACTAAGTTATTGATTACATTAGAGAAGTATATAGATCACACTAAGTTATTGATTACATTAGAGAAGTATATAGATCACACTAAGTTATTGATTACAGTAGAAGTATATAGATCACACTAATTTATTGATTACATTAGAAGTATATAGATCACACTAAGTTATTGATTACATTAGAGAAGTATGTAGATCACACTAAGTTATTGATTACAGTAGAAGCATATAGATCACACTAAGTTATTGATTACAGTAGAAGTATGTAGATCACACTAAGTTATTGATTACATTAGAAGTATATAGATCACAGTAACTTATTGATTACAGTAGAAGCATATAGATCACACTAAGTTATTGATTACATTAGAAGTATATAGATCACACTAAGTTATTGATTACATTAGACGTATATAGATCACAGTAAGTTATTGATTACATTAGAAGTATATAGATCACAGTAAGTTATTGATTACATTAGAAGTATATAGATCACAGTAAGTTATTGATTACATTAGAAGTATATAGATCACAGTAAGTTATTGATTACATTAGAGAAGTATATAGATCAAACTAACTTATTGATTACATTAGAGAAGTATATAGATCACAGTAAGTTATTGATTACATTAGAAGTATATAGATCACACTAAGTTATTGATTACATTAGAAGTATATAGATCACACTAAGTTATTGATTACATTAGAGAAGTATATAGATCACACTAAGTTACTGATTACATTAGAAGTATATAGATCACAGTAAGTTATTGATTACATTAGAAGTATATAGATCACAGTAAGTTATTGATTACATTAGAGAAGTATATAGATCACAGTAAGTTATTGATTACATTAGAAGTATATAGATCACACTAAGTTATTGATTGCATTAGAGAAGTATATAGATCACAGTAAGTTATTGATTACATTAGAAGTATATAGATCACAGTAAGTTATTGATTACATTAGAAGTATATAGATCACACTAAGTTATTGATTACATTAGAAGTATATAGATCACAGTAAGTTATTGATTACATTAGAAGTATATAGATCACAGTAAGTTATTGATTACATTAGAAGTATATAGATCACAGTAAGTTATTGATTACATTAGAGAAGTATATAGATCACAGTAAGTTATTAATTACAGTAGAAGTATATAGATCACACTAAGTTATTGATTACATTAGAAGTATATAGATCACACTAAGTTATTGATTACAGTAGAAGTATATAGATCACAGTAAGTTATTGATTACATTAGAAGTATATAGATCACACTAAGTTATTGATTACATTAGAAGTAAATAGATCACAGTAAGTTATTGATTACATTAGAAGTATATAGATCACACTAAGTTATTGAATACAGTAGAAGTATGTAGATCACACTAAGTTATTGATTACATTAGAAGTATATAGATCACACTAAGTTATTGATTACAGTAGAAGTATATAGATCACAGTAAGTTATTGATTACATTAGAAGTATATAGATCACAGTAAGTTATTGATTACATTAGAGAAGTATATAGATCACAGTAAGTTATTGATTACAGTAGAAGTATATAGATCACACTAAGTTATTGATTACATTAGAGAAGTATATAGATCACAGTAAGTTATTAATTACAGTAGAAGTATATAGATCACACTAAGTTATTGATTACATTAGAAGTATATAGATCACAGTAAGTTATTGATTACATTAGAAGTATATAGATCACAGTAAGTTATTGATTACATTAGAAGTATATAGATCACAGTAAGTTATTGATTACAGTAGAAGTATATAGATCACACTAAGTTATTGATTACATTAGAAGTATATAGATCACACTAAGTTATTGATTACTTTAGAGAAGTATATAGATCACACTAAGTCATTGATTACAGTAGAAGTATATAGATCACACTAAGTTATTGATTACAGTAGAAGTATGTAGATCACACTAAGTTATTGATTACATTAGAAGTATATAGATCACACTAAGTTGTTGATTACAGTAGAAGTATATAGATCACACTAAGTTATTGATTACAGTAGAAGTATATAGATCACAGTAAGTTATTGATTACATTAGAAGTATATAGATCACACTAAGTTATTGATTACATTAGAGAAGTATATAGATCACACTAAGTTATTGATTACAGTAGAAGTATATAGATCACACTAAGTTATTGATTACAGTAGAAGTATGTAGATCACACTAAGTTATTGATTACAGTAGAAGTATATAGATCACAGTAAGTTATTGATTACAGTAGAAGTATATAGATCACACTAAGTTATTGATTACATTAGAAGTATATAGATCACACTAAGTTATTGATTACTTTAGAGAAGTATATAGATCACACTAAGTTATTGATTACAGTAGAAGTATGTAGATCACACTAAGTTATTGATTACATTAGAAGTATATAGATCACACTAAGTTATTGATTACAGTAGAAGTATGTAGATCACAGTAAGTTATTGATTACATTAGAAGTATATAGATCACACTAAGTTATTGATTACATTAGAAGTAAATAGATCACAGTAAGTTATTGATTACATTAGAAGTATATAGATCACACTAAGTTATTGAATACAGTAGAAGTATGTAGATCACACTAAGTTATTGATTACATTAGAAGTATATAGATCACACTAAGTTATTGATTACAGTAGAAGTATATAGATCACAGTAAGTTATTGATTACATTAGAAGTATATAGATCACAGTAAGTTATTGATTACATTAGAGAAGTATATAGATCACAGTAAGTTATTGATTACAGTAGAAGTATATAGATCACACTAAGTTATTGATTACATTAGAGAAGTATATAGATCACAGTAAGTTATTAATTACAGTAGAAGTATATAGATCACACTAAGTTATTGATTACATTAGAAGTATATAGATCACAGTAAGTTATTGATTACATTAGAAGTATATAGATCACAGTAAGTTATTGATTACATTAGAAGTATATAGATCACAGTAAGTTATTGATTACAGTAGAAGTATATAGATCACACTAAGTTATTGATTACATTAGAAGTATATAGATCACAGTAAGTTATTGATTACATTAGAAGTATATAGATCACAGTAAGTTATTGATTACATTAGAAGTATATAGATCACAGTAAGTTATTGATTACATTAGAGAAGCATATAGATCACAGTAAGTTATTAATTACAGTAGAAGTATATAGATCACACTAAGTTATTGATTACATTAGAAGTATATAGATCACACTAAGTTATTGATTACAGTAGAAGTATATAGATCACAGTAAGTTATTGATTACATTAGAAGTATATAGATCACACTAAGTTATTGATTACATTAGAAGTAAATAGATCACAGTAAGTTATTGATTACATTAGAAGTATATAGATCACACTAAGTTATTGAATACAGTAGAAGTATGTAGATCACACTAAGTTATTGATTACATTAGAAGTATATAGATCACACTAAGTTATTGATTACAGTAGAAGTATATAGATCACAGTAAGTTATTGATTACATTAGAAGTATATAGATCACAGTAAGTTATTGATTACATTAGAGAAGTATATAGATCACAGTAAGTTATTGATTACAGTAGAAGTATATAGATCACACTAAGTTATTGATTACATTAGAGAAGTATATAGATCACAGTAAGTTATTAATTACAGTAGAAGTATATAGATCACACTAAGTTATTGATTACATTAGAAGTATATAGATCACAGTAAGTTATTGATTACATTAGAAGTATATAGATCACAGTAAGTTATTGATTACATTAGAAGTATATAGATCACAGTAAGTTATTGATTACAGTAGAAGTATATAGATCACACTAAGTTATTGATTACATTAGAAGTATATAGATCACACTAAGTTATTGATTACTTTAGAGAAGTATATAGATCACACTAAGTAATTGATTACAGTAGAAGTATATAGATCACACTAAGTTATTGATTACAGTAGAAGTATGTAGATCACACTAAGTTATTGATTACATTAGAAGTATATAGATCACACTAAGTTGTTGATTACAGTAGAAGTATATAGATCACACTAAGTTATTGATTACAGTAGAAGTATATAGATCACAGTAAGTTATTGATTACATTAGAAGTATATAGATCACACTAAGTTATTGATTACATTAGAGAAGTATATAGATCACACTAAGTTATTGATTACAGTAGAAGTATATAGATCACACTAAGTTATTGATTACAGTAGAAGTATGTAGATCACACTAAGTTATTGATTACAGTAGAAGTATATAGATCACACTAAGTTATTGATTACAGTAGAAGTATATAGATCACACTAAGTTATTGATTACATTAGAAGTATATAGATCACACTAAGTTATTGATTACTTTAGAGAAGTATATAGATCACACTAAGTTATTGATTACAGTAGAAGTATGTAGATCACACTAAGTTATTGATTACATTAGAAGTATATAGATCACACTAAGTTATTGATTACAGTAGAAGTATGTAGATCACAGTAAGTTATTGATTACATTAGAAGTATATAGATCACACTAAGTTATTGATTACATTAGAAGTAAATAGATCACAGTAAGTTATTGATTACATTAGAAGTATATAGATCACACTAAGTTATTGAATACAGTAGAAGTATGTAGATCACACTAAGTTATTGATTACATTAGAAGTATATAGATCACACTAAGTTATTGATTACAGTAGAAGTATATAGATCACAGTAAGTTATTGATTACATTAGAAGTATATAGATCACAGTAAGTTATTGATTACATTAGAGAAGTATATAGATCACAGTAAGTTATTGATTACAGTAGAAGTATATAGATCACACTAAGTTATTGATTACATTAGAGAAGTATATAGATCACAGTAAGTTATTAATTACAGTAGAAGTATATAGATCACACTAAGTTATTGATTACATTAGAAGTATATAGATCACAGTAAGTTATTGATTACATTAGAAGTATATAGATCACAGTAAGTTATTGATTACATTAGAAGTATATAGATCACAGTAAGTTATTGATTACAGTAGAAGTATATAGATCACACTAAGTTATTGATTACATTAGAAGTATATAGATCACACTAAGTTATTGATTACTTTAGAGAAGTATATAGATCACACTAAGTAATTGATTACAGTAGAAGTATATAGATCACACTAAGTTATTGATTACAGTAGAAGTATGTAGATCACACTAAGTTATTGATTACATTAGAAGTATATAGATCACACTAAGTTGTTGATTACAGTAGAAGTATATAGATCACACTAAGTTATTGATTACAGTAGAAGTATATAGATCACAGTAAGTTATTGATTACATTAGAAGTATATAGATCACACTAAGTTATTGATTACATTAGAGAAGTATATAGATCACACTAAGTTATTGATTACAGTAGAAGTATATAGATCACACTAAGTTATTGATTACAGTAGAAGTATGTAGATCACACTAAGTTATTGATTACAGTAGAAGTATATAGATCACAGTAAGTTATTGATTACAGTAGAAGTATATAGATCACACTAAGTTATTGATTACATTAGAAGTATATAGATCACACTAAGTTATTGATTACTTTAGAGAAGTATATAGATCACACTAAGTTATTGATTACAGTAGAAGTATGTAGATCACACTAAGTTATTGATTACATTAGAAGTATATAGATCACACTAAGTTATTGATTACAGTAGAAGTATGTAGATCACACTAAGTTATTGATTACATTAGAAGTATATAGATCACACTAAGTTATTGATTACAGTAGAAGTATATAGATCACACTAAGTTATTGATTACAGTAGAAGTATGTAGATCACACTAAGTTATTGATTACATTAGAAGTATATAGATCACACTAAGTTATTAATTACAGTAGAAGTATATAGATCACACTAAGTTATTGATTACATTAGAAGTATATAGATCACAGTAAGTTATTGATTACATTAGAAGTATATAGATCACATTAAGTTATTGATTACATTAGAAGTATATAGATCACACTAAGTTATTGATTACATTAGAAGTATATAGATCACACTAAGTTATTGATTACATTAGAGAAGTATATAGATCACAGTAAGTTATTGATTACATTAGAGAAGTATATAGATCACAGTAAGTTATTGATTACATTAGAAGTATATAGATCACAGTAAGTTATTGATTACATTAGAGAAGTATATAGATCACAGTAAGTTATTGATTACATTAGAAGTATATAGATCACACTAAGTTATTGATTACATTAGAAGTATATAGATCACACTAAGTTATTGATTACATTAGAGAAGTATATAGATCACACTAACTTATTGATTACATTAGAGAAGTATATAGATCACACTAAGTTATTTATTACATTAGAGAAGTATATAGATCACACTAAGTTATTGATTACATTAGAAGTATATAGATCACAGTAAGTTATTGATTACATTAGAAGTATATAGATCACACTAAGTTATTGATTACATTAGAGAAGTATATAGATCACAGTAAGTTATTGATTACAGTAGAAGTATATAGATCACACTAAGTTATTGATTACATTAGAAGTATATAGATCACACTAAGTTATTGATTACATTAGAAGTATATAGATCACACTAAGTTATTGATTACAGTAGAAGTATGTAGATCACACTAAGTTATTGATTACATTAGAAGTATATATATCACACTAAGTTATTAATTACAGTAGAAGTATATAGGTCACACTAAGTTATTGATTACAGTAGAAGTATATAGATCACACTAAGTTATTGATTACAGTAGAAGTATGTAGATCACATTAAGTTATTGATTACATTAGAAGTACATAGATCACACTAAGTTATTAATTACAGTAGAAGTATATAGATCACACTAAGTTATTGATTACATTAGAAGTATATAGATCACAGTAAGTTATTGATTACATTAGAAGTATATAGATCACAGTAAGTTATTGATTACATTAGAAGTATATAGATCACACTAAGTTATTGATTACATTAGAGAAGTATATAGATCACAGTAAGTTATTGATTACAGTAGAAGTATATAGATCACACTAAGTTATTGATTACATTAGAAGTATATAGATCACACTAAGTTATTGATTACATTAGAAGTATATAGATCACAGTAAGTTATTGATTACATTAGAAGTATATAGATCACACTAACTTATTGATTACATTAGAGAAGTATATAGATCACAGTAAGTTATTGATTACATTAGAGAAGTATATAGATCACAGTAAGTTATTGATTACATTAGAAGTATATAGATCACAGTAAGTTATTGATTACATTAGAGAAGTATATAGATCACAGTAAGTTATTGATTACATTAGAAGTATATAGATCACAGTAAGTTATTGATTACATTAGAGAAGTATATAGATCACAGTAAGTTATTGATTACATTAGAAGTATATAGATCACAGTAAGTTATTGATTGAATTAGAGAAGTATATAGATCACAGTAAGTTATTGATTACATTAGAGAAGTATATAGATCACACTAAGTTATTGATTACAGTAGAAGTATATAGATCACAGTAAGTTATTGATTACAGTAGAAGTATGTAGATCACACTAAGTTATTGATTACATTAGAAGTATATAGATCACACTAAGTTATTGATTACATTAGACGTATATAGATCACAGTAAGTTATTGATTACATTAGAAGTATATAGATCACAGTAAGTTATTGATTACATTAGAAGTATATAGATCACAGTAAGTTATTGATTACATTAGAAGTATATAGATCACATTAAGTTATTGATTACATTAGAGAAGTATATAGATCACACTAACTTATTGATTACATTAGAGAAGTATATAGATCACAGTAAGTTATTGATTACATTAGAAGTATATAGATCACACTAAGTTATTGATTACATTAGAAGTATATAGATCACACTAAGTTATTGATTACATTAGAGAAGTATATAGATCACACTAAGTTATTGATTACATTAGAAGTATATAGATCACAGTAAGTTATTGATTACATTAGAGAAGTATATAGATCACAGAAAGTTATTGATTACATTAGAGAAGTATATAGATCACAGTAAGTTATTGATTACATTAGAAGTATATAGATCACAGTAAGTTATTGATTACATTAGAGAAGTATATAGATCACAGTAAGTTATTGATTACATTAGAAGTATATAGATCACACTAAGTTATTGATTACATTAGAAGTATATGGATCACACTAAGTTATTGATTACATTAGAAGTATATAGATCACAGTAAGTTATTGAGTACATTAGAAGTATATAGATCACACTAAGTTATTGATTACATTAGAGAAGTATATAGATCACAGTAAGTTATTGATTACAGTAGAAGTATATAGATCACACTAAGTTATTGATTACATTAGAAGTATATAGATCACACTAAGTTATTGATTACATTAGAAGTATATAGATCACAGTAAGTTATTGATTACATTAGAAGTATATAGATCACAGTAAGTTATTGATTACATTAGAAGTATATAGATCACAGTAAGTTATTGATTACATTAGAAGTATATAGATCACAGTAAGTTATTGATTACATTAGAAGTATATAGATCACAGTAAGTTATTGATTACAGTAGAAGTATATAGATCACAGTAAGTTATTGATTACAGTAGAAGTATATAGATCACAGTAAGTTATTGATTACATTAGAAGTATATAGATCACAGTAAGTTATTGATTACAGTAGAAGTATATAGATCACACGAAGTTATTGCTTACATTAGAAGTATATAGATCACACTAAGTTATTGATTACAATAGAAGTATATAGATCACATTAAGTTATTGATTACATTAGAAGTATATAGATCACACTAAGTTATTGATTACATTAGAAGTATATAGATCACACTAAGTTATTGATTACATTAGAGAAGTATATAGATCACAGTAAGTTATTGATTACATTAGAGAAGTATATAGATCACAGTAAGTTATTGATTACATTAGAAGTATATAGATCACAGTAAGTTATTGATTACATTAGAGAAGTATATAGATCACAGTAAGTTATTGATTACATTAGAAGTATATAGATCACACTAAGTTATTGATTACATTAGAAGTATATAGATCACACTAAGTTATTGATTACATTAGAGAAGTATATAGATCACACTAACTTATTGATTACATTAGAGAAGTATATAGATCACACTAAGTTATTGATTACATTAGAGAAGTATATAGATCACACTAAGTTATTGATTACATTAGAAGTATATAGATCACAGTAAGTTATTGATTACATTAGAAGTATATAGATCACACTAAGTTATTGATTACATTAGAGAAGTATATAGATCACAGTAAGTTATTGATTACAGTAGAAGTATATAGATCACACTAAGTTATTGATTACATTAGAAGTATATAGATCACACTAAGTTATTGATTACATTAGAAGTATATAGATCACACTAAGTTATTGATTACAGTAGAAGTATGTAGATCACACTAAGTTATTGATTACATTAGAAGTATATAGATCACACTAAGTTATTAATTACAGTAGAAGTATATAGGTCACACTAAGTTATTGATTACAGTAGAAGTATATAGATCACACTAAGTTATTGATTACAGTAGAAGTATGTAGATCACATTAAGTTATTGATTAGATTAGAAGTACATAGATCACACTAAGTTATTAATTACAGTAGAAGTATATAGATCACACTAAGTTATTGATTACATTAGAAGTATATAGATCACAGTAAGTTATTGATTACATTAGAAGTATATAGATCACAGTAAGTTATTGATTACATTAGAAGTATATAGATCACACTAAGTTATTGATTACATTAGAGAAGTATATAGATCACAGTAAGTTATTGATTACAGTAGAAGTATATAGATCACACTAAGTTATTGATTACATTAGAAGTATATAGATCACACTAAGTTATTGATTACATTAGAAGTATATAGATCACAGTAAGTTATTGATTACATTAGAAGTATATAGATCACACTAACTTATTGATTACATTAGAGAAGTATATAGATCACAGTAAGTTATTGATTACATTAGAGAAGTATATAGATCACAGTAAGTTATTGATTACATTAGAAGTATATAGATCACAGTAAGTTATTGATTACATTAGAGAAGTATATAGATCACAGTAAGTTATTGATTACATTAGAAGTATATAGATCACAGTAAGTTATTGATTACATTAGAGAAGTATATAGATCACAGTAAGTTATTGATTACATTAGAAGTATATAGATCACAGTAAGTTATTGATTAAATTAGAGAAGTATATAGATCACAGTAAGTTATTGATTACATTAGAGAAGTATATAGATCACACTAAGTTATTGATTACAGTAGAAGTATATAGATCACAGTAAGTTATTGATTACAGTAGAAGTATGTAGATCACACTAAGTTATTGATTACATTAGAAGTATATAGATCACACTAAGTTATTGATTACATTAGAAGTATATAGATCACAGTAAGTTATTGATTACATTAGAAGTATATAGATCACAGTAAGTTATTGATTACATTAGAAGTATATAGATCACAGTAAGTTATTGATTACATTAGAAGTATATAGATCACATTAAGTTATTGATTACATTAGAGAAGTATATAGATCACACTAACTTATTGATTACATTAGAGAAGTATATAGATCACAATAAGTTATTGATTACATTAGAAGTATATAGATCACACTAAGTTATTGATTACATTAGAAGTATATAGATCACACTAAGTTATTGATTACATTAGAGAAGTATATAGATCACACTAAGTTATTGATTACATTAGAAGTATATAGATCACAGTAAGTTATTGATTACATTAGAGAAGTATATAGATCACAGAAAGTTATTGATTACATTAGAGAAGTATATAGATCACAGTAAGTTATTGATTACATTAGAAGTATATAGATCACAGTAAGTTATTGATTACATTAGAGAAGTATATAGATCACAGTAAGTTATTGATTACATTAGAAGTATATAGATCACACTAAGTTATTGATTACATTAGAAGTATATGGATCACACTAAGTTATTGATTACATTAGAAGTATATAGATCACAGTAAGTTATTGAGTACATTAGAAGTATATAGATCACACTAAGTTATTGATTACATTAGAGAAGTATATAGATCACAGTAAGTTATTGATTACAGTAGAAGTATATAGATCACACTAAGTTATTGATTACATTAGAAGTATATAGATCACACTAAGTTATTGATTACATTAGAAGTATATAGATCACAGTAAGTTATTGATTACATTAGAAGTATATAGATCACAGTAAGTTATTGATTACATTAGAAGTATATAGATCACAGTAAGTTATTGATTACATTAGAGAAGTATATAGATCACAGTAAGTTATTGATTACAGTAGAAGTATATAGATCACACTAAGTTATTGATTACATTAGAGAAGTATATAGATCACAGTAAGTTATTGATTACAGTAGAAGTATATAGATCACACTAAGTTATTGATTACATTAGAAGTATATAGATCACACTAAGTTATTGATTACATTAGAAGTATATAGATCACAGTAAGTTATTGATTACATTAGAAGTATATAGATCACAGTAAGTTATTGATTACATTAGAAGTATATAGATCACAGTAAGTTATTGATTACATTAGAAGTATATAGATCACACTAAGTTATTGATTACATTAGAGAAGTATATAGATCACACTAACTTATTGATTACATTAGAGAAGTATATAGATCACAGTAAGTTATTGATTACATTAGAAGTATATAGATCAAACTAAGTTATTGATTACATTAGAAGTATATAGATCACACTAAGTTATTGATTACATTAGAGAAGTATATAGATCACAGTAAGTTATTGATTACAGTAGAAGTATATAGATCACACTAAGTTATTGATTACATTAGAGAAGTATATAGATCACAGTAAGTTATTGATTACAGTAGAAGTATATAGATCACACTAAGTTATTGATTACATTAGAAGTATATAGATCACACTAAGTTATTGATTACATTAGAAGTATATAGATCACAGTAAGTTATTGATTACATTAGAAGTATATAGATCACAGTAAGTTATTGATTACATTAGAAGTATATAGATCACAGTAAGTTATTGATTACATTAGAAGTATATAGATCACACTAAGTTATTGATTACATTAGAGAAGTATATAGATCACACTAACTTATTGATTACATTAGAGAAGTATATAGATCACAGTAAGTTATTGATTACATTAGAAGTATATAGATCAAACTAAGTTATTGATTACATTAGAAGTATATAGATCACACTAAGTTATTGATTACATTAGAGAAGTATATAGATCACACTAAGTTATTGATTACATTAGAAGTATATAGATCACAGTAAGTTATTGATTACATTAGAAGTATATAGATCACAGTAAGTTATTGATTACATTAGAAGTATATAGATCACAGTAAGTTATTGATTACAGTAGAAGTATATAGATCACAGTAAGTTATTGATTACAGTAGAAGTATATAGATCACAGTAAGTTATTGATTACATTAGAAGTATATAGATCACAGTAAGTTATTGATTACATTAGAAGTATATAGATCACACTAAGTTATTGATTACATTAGAGAAGTATATAGATCACACTAACTTATTGATTACATTAGAGAAGTATATAGATCACAGTAAGTTATTGATTACATTAGAAGTATATAGATCAAACTAAGTTATTGATTACATTAGAAGTATATAGATCACACTAAGTTATTGATTACATTAGAGAAGTATATAGATCACACTAAGTTATTGATTACATTAGAAGTATATAGATCACAGTAAGTTATTGATTACATTAGAAGTATATAGATCACAGTAAGTTATTGATTACATTAGAAGTATATAGATCACAGTAAGTTATTGATTACAGTAGAAGTATATAGATCACAGTAAGTTATTGATTACAGTAGAAGTATATAGATCACAGTAAGTTATTGATTACATTAGAAGTATATAGATCACAGTAAGTTATTGATTACAGTAGAAGTATATAGATCACACGAAGTTATTGATTACATTAGAAGTATATAGATCACACTAAGTTATTGATTACATTAGAAGTATATAGATCACAGTAAGTTATTGAGTACATTAGAAGTATATAGATCACACTAAGTTATTGATTACATTAGAGAAGTATATAGATCACAGTAAGTTATTGATTACAGTAGAAGTATATAGATCACACTAAGTTATTGATTACATTAGAAGTATATAGATCACACTAAGTTATTGATTACATTAGAAGTATATAGATCACAGTAAGTTATTGATTACATTAGAAGTATATAGATCACAGTAAGTTATTGATTACATTAGAAGTATATAGATCACAGTAAGTTATTGATTACATTAGAGAAGTATATAGATCACAGTAAGTTATTGATTACAGTAGAAGTATATAGATCACACTAAGTTATTGATTACATTAGAGAAGTATATAGATCACAGTAAGTTATTGATTACAGTAGAAGTATATAGATCACACTAAGTTATTGATTACATTAGAAGTATATAGATCACACTAAGTTATTGATTACATTAGAAGTATATAGATCACAGTAAGTGATTGATTACATTAGAAGTATATAGATCACAGTAAGTTATTGATTACATTAGAAGTATATAGATCACAGTAAGTTATTGATTACATTAGAAGTATATAGATCACACTAAGTTATTGATTACATTAGAGAAGTATATAGATCACACTAACTTATTGATTACATTAGAGAAGTATATAGATCACAGTAAGTTATTGATTACATTAGAAGTATATAGATCAAACTAAGTTATTGATTACATTAGAAGTATATAGATCACACTAAGTTATTGATTACATTAGAGAAGTATATAGATCACACTAAGTTATTGATTACATTAGAGAAGTATATAGATCACACTAAGTTATTGATTACATTAGAAGTATATAGATCACAGTAAGTTATTGATTACATTAGAAGTATATAGATCACAGTAAGTTATTGATTACATTAGAAGTATATAGATCACAGTAAGTTATTGATTACATTAGAGAAGTATATAGATCACAGTAAGTTATTGATTACATTAGAAGTATATAGATCACAGTAAGTTATTGATTAAATTAGAGAAGTATATAGATCACAGTAAGTTATTGATTACATTAGAGAAGTATATAGATCACACTAAGTTATTGATTACAGTAGAAGTATATAGATCACAGTAAGTTATTGATTACAGTAGAAGTATGTAGATCACACTAAGTTATTGATTACATTAGAAGTATATAGATCACACTAAGTTATTGATTACATTAGACGTATATAGATCACAGTAAGTTATTGATTACATTAGAAGTATATAGATCACAGTAAGTTATTGATTACATTAGAAGTATATAGATCACAGTAAGTTATTGATTACATTAGAAGTATATAGATCACATTAAGTTATTGATTACATTAGAGAAGTATATAGATCACACTAACTTATTGATTACATTAGAGAAGTATATAGATCACAGTAAGTTATTGATTACATTAGAAGTATATAGATCACACTAAGTTATTGATTACATTAGAAGTATATAGATCACACTAAGTTATTGATTACATTAGAGAAGTATATAGATCACACTAAGTTATTGATTACATTAGAAGTATATAGATCACAGTAAGTTATTGATTACATTAGAGAAGTATATAGATCACAGAAAGTTATTGATTACATTAGAGAAGTATATAGATCACAGTAAGTTATTGATTACATTAGAAGTATATAGATCACAGTAAGTTATTGATTACATTAGAGAAGTATATAGATCACAGTAAGTTATTGATTACATTAGAAGTATATAGATCACACTAAGTTATTGATTACATTAGAAGTATATGGATCACACTAAGTTATTGATTACATTAGAAGTATATAGATCACAGTAAGTTATTGAGTACATTAGAAGTATATAGATCACACTAAGTTATTGATTACATTAGAGAAGTATATAGATCACAGTAAGTTATTGATTACAGTAGAAGTATATAGATCACACTAAGTTATTGATTACATTAGAAGTATATAGATCACACTAAGTTATTGATTACATTAGAAGTATATAGATCACAGTAAGTTATTGATTACATTAGAAGTATATAGATCACAGTAAGTTATTGATTACATTAGAAGTATATAGATCACAGTAAGTTATTGATTACATTAGAGAAGTATATAGATCACAGTAAGTTATTGATTACAGTAGAAGTATATAGATCACACTAAGTTATTGATTACATTAGAGAAGTATATAGATCACAGTAAGTTATTGATTACAGTAGAAGTATATAGATCACACTAAGTTATTGATTACATTAGAAGTATATAGATCACACTAAGTTATTGATTACATTAGAAGTATATAGATCACAGTAAGTTATTGATTACATTAGAAGTATATAGATCACAGTAAGTTATTGATTACATTAGAAGTATATAGATCACAGTAAGTTATTGATTACATTAGAAGTATATAGATCACACTAAGTTATTGATTACATTAGAGAAGTATATAGATCACACTAACTTATTGATTACATTAGAGAAGTATATAGATCACAGTAAGTTATTGATTACATTAGAAGTATATAGATCAAACTAAGTTATTGATTACATTAGAAGTATATAGATCACACTAAGTTATTAATTACATTAGAGAAGTATATAGATCACACTAAGTTATTGATTACATTAGAAGTATATAGATCACAGTAAGTTATTGATTACATTAGAAGTATATAGATCACAGTAAGTTATTGATTACATTAGAAGTATATAGATCACAGTAAGTTATTGATTACAGTAGAAGTATATAGATCACAGTAAGTTATTGATTACAGTAGAAGTATATAGATCACAGTAAGTTATTGATTACATTAGAAGTATATAGATCACAGTAAGTTATTGATTACAGTAGAAGTATATAGATCACACGAAGTTATTGATTACATTAGAAGTATATAGATCACACTAAGTTATTGATTACATTAGAAGTATATAGATCACAGTAAGTTATTGAGTACATTAGAAGTATATAGATCACACTAAGTTATTGATTACATTAGAGAAGTATATAGATCACAGTAAGTTATTGATTACAGTAGAAGTATATAGATCACACTAAGTTATTGATTACATTAGAAGTATATAGATCACACTAAGTTATTGATTACATTAGAAGTATATAGATCACAGTAAGTTATTGATTACATTAGAAGTATATAGATCACAGTAAGTTATTGATTACATTAGAAGTATATAGATCACAGTAAGTTATTGATTACATTAGAGAAGTATATAGATCACAGTAAGTTATTGATTACAGTAGAAGTATATAGATCACACTAAGTTATTGATTACATTAGAGAAGTATATAGATCACAGTAAGTTATTGATTACAGTAGAAGTATATAGATCACACTAAGTTATTGATTACATTAGAAGTATATAGATCACACTAAGTTATTGATTACATTAGAAGTATATAGATCACAGTAAGTGATTGATTACATTAGAAGTATATAGATCACAGTAAGTTATTGATTACATTAGAAGTATATAGATCACAGTAAGTTATTGATTACATTAGAAGTATATAGATCACACTAAGTTATTGATTACATTAGAGAAGTATATAGATCACACTAACTTATTGATTACATTAGAGAAGTATATAGATCACAGTAAGTTATTGATTACATTAGAAGTATATAGATCAAACTAAGTTATTGATTACATTAGAAGTATATAGATCACACTAAGTTATTGATTACATTAGAGAAGTATATAGATCACACTAAGTTATTGATTACATTAGAGAAGTATATAGATCACACTAAGTTATTGATTACATTAGAAGTATATAGATCACAGTAAGTTATTGATTACATTAGAAGTATATAGATCACAGTAAGTTATTGATTACAGTAGAAGTATATAGATCACAGTAAGTTATTGATTACATTAGAAGTATATAGATCACAGTAAGTTATTGATTACAGTAGAAGTATATAGATCACAGTAAGTTATTGATTACATTAGAAGTATATAGATCACAGTAAGTTATTGATTACATTAGAAGTATATAGATCACACTAAGTTATTGATTACAGTAGAAGTATGTAGATCACACTAAGTTATTGATTACATTAGAAGTATATAGATCACAGTAAGTTATTGATTACAGTAGAAGTATATAGATCACACTAAGTTATTGATTACATTAGAAGTATATAGATCACACTAAGTTATTGATTACTTTAGAGAAGTATATAGATCACACTAAGTAATTGATTACAGTAGAAGTATATAGATCACACTAAGTTATTGATTACAGTAGAAGTATGTAGATCACACTAAGTTATTGATTACATTAGAAGTATATAGATCACACTAAGTTGTTGATTACAGTAGAAGTATATAGATCACACTAAGTTATTGATTACAGTAGAAGTATATAGATCACACTGAGTTATTGATTACAGTAGAAGTATGTAGATCACACTAAGTTATTGATTACATTAGAAGTATATAGATCACAGTAAGTTATTGATTACATTAGAAGTATATAGATCACATTAAGTTATTGATTACATTAGAGAAGTATATAGATCACACTAACTTATTGATTACATTAGAGAAGTATATAGATCACAGTAAGTTATTGATTACAATAGAAGTATATAGATCACAGTAAGTTATTGATTACATTAGAAGTATATAGATCACACTAAGTTATTGATTTCATTAGAGAAGTATATAGATCACACTAAGTTATTGATTACATTAGAGAAGTAAATAGATCACAGTAAGTTATTGATTACAATAGAAGTATATAGATCACACTAAGTTATTGATTACAGTAGAAGTATATAGATCACAGTAAGTTATTGATTACATTAGAAGTATATAGATCACACTAAGTTATTGATTACATTAGAAGTATATAGATCACACTAAGTTATTGATTACATTAGAGAAGTATATAGATCACAGTAAGTTATTGATTACATTAGAGAAGTAAATAGATCACAGTAAGTTATTGATTACATTAGAAGTATATAGATCACACTAAGTTATTGATTACATTAGAAGTATATAGATCACACTAAGTTATTGATTACATTAGAAGTATATAGATCACAGTAAGTTATTGATTACATTAGAGAAGTATATAGATCACAGTAAGTTATTGATTACATTAGAAGTATATAGATCACAGTAAGTTATTGATTACATTAGAAGTATATAGATCACAGTAAGTTATTGATTACATTAGAAGTATATAGATCACACTAAGTTATTGATTACATTAGAGAAGTATATAGATCACAGTAAGTTATTGATTACATTAGAGAAGTATATAGATCACAGTAAGTTATTGATTACAGTAGAAGTATATAGATCACACTAAGTTATTGATTACATTAGAGAAGTATATAGATCACAGTAAGTTATTGATTACAGTAGAAGTATATAGATCACACTAAGTTATTGATTACATTAGAAGTATATAGATCACACTAAGTTATTGATTACATTAGAAGTATATAGATCACAGTAAGTTATTGATTACATTAGAAGTATATAGATCACAGTAAGTTATTGATTACATTAGAAGTATATAGATCACAGTAAGTTATTGATTACATTAGAAGTATATAGATCACACTAAGTTATTGATTACATTAGAGAAGTATATAGATCACACTAACTTATTGATTACATTAGAGAAGTATATAGATCACAGTAAGTTATTGATTACATTAGAAGTATATAGATCAAACTAAGTTATTGATTACATTAGAAGTATATAGATCACACTAAGTTATTAATTACATTAGAGAAGTATATAGATCACACTAAGTTATTGATTACATTAGAAGTATATAGATCACAGTAAGTTATTGATTACATTAGAAGTATATAGATCACAGTAAGTTATTGATTACATTAGAAGTATATAGATCACAGTAAGTTATTGATTACAGTAGAAGTATATAGATCACAGTAAGTTATTGATTACAGTAGAAGTATATAGATCACAGTAAGTTATTGATTACATTAGAAGTATATAGATCACAGTAAGTTATTGATTACAGTAGAAGTATATAGATCACACTAAGTTATTGATTACATTAGAAGTATATAGATCACACTAAGTTATTGATTACATTAGAAGTATATAGATCACAGTAAGTTATTGATTACATTAGAAGTATATAGATCACACTAAGTTATTGATTACATTAGAGAAGTATATAGATCACAGTAAGTTATTGATTACAGTAGAAGTATATAGATCACACTAAGTTATTGATTACATTAGAAGTATATAGATCACACTAAGTTATTGATTACATTAGAAGTATATAGATCACAGTAAGTTATTGATTACATTAGAAGTATATAGATCACAGTAAGTTATTGATTACATTAGAAGTATATAGATCACAGTAAGTTATTGATTACATTAGAGAAGTATATAGATCACAGTAAGTTATTGATTACAGTAGAAGTATATAGATCACACTAAGTTATTGATTACATTAGAGAAGTATATAGATCACAGTAAGTTATTGATTACAGTAGAAGTATATAGATCACACTAAGTTATTGATTACATTAGAAGTATATAGATCACACTAAGTTATTGATTACATTAGAAGTATATAGATCACAGTAAGTGATTGATTACATTAGAAGTATATAGATCACAGTAAGTTATTGATTACATTAGAAGTATATAGATCACAGTAAGTTATTGATTACATTAGAAGTATATAGATCACACTAAGTTATTGATTACATTAGAGAAGTATATAGATCACACTAACTTATTGATTACATTAGAGAAGTATATAGATCACAGTAAGTTATTGATTACATTAGAAGTATATAGATCACAGTAAGTTATTGATTACATTAGAAGTATATAGATCACACTAAGTTATTGATTACATTAGAGAAGTATATAGATCACACTAAGTTATTGATTACATTAGAGAAGTATATAGATCACACTAAGTTATTGATTACATTAGAAGTATATAGATCACAGTAAGTTATTGATTACATTAGAAGTATATAGATCACAGTAAGTTATTGATTACAGTAGAAGTATATAGATCACAGTAAGTTATTGATTACATTAGAAGTATATAGATCACAGTAAGTTATTGATTACAGTAGAAGTATATAGATCACAGTAAGTTATTGATTACATTAGAAGTATATAGATCACAGTAAGTTATTGATTACATTAGAAGTATATAGATCACACTAAGTTATTGATTACAGTAGAAGTATGTAGATCACACTAAGTTATTGATTACATTAGAAGTATATAGATCACAGTAAGTTATTGATTACAGTAGAAGTATATAGATCACACTAAGTTATTGATTACATTAGAAGTATATAGATCACACTAAGTTATTGATTACTTTAGAGAAGTATATAGATCACACTAAGTAATTGATTACAGTAGAAGTATATAGATCACACTAAGTTATTGATTACAGTAGAAGTATGTAGATCACACTAAGTTATTGATTACATTAGAAGTATATAGATCACACTAAGTTGTTGATTACAGTAGAAGTATATAGATCACACTAAGTTATTGATTACAGTAGAAGTATATAGATCACACTGAGTTATTGATTACAGTAGAAGTATGTAGATCACACTAAGTTATTGATTACATTAGAAGTATATAGATCACAGTAAGTTATTGATTACATTAGAAGTATATAGATCACATTAAGTTATTGATTACATTAGAGAAGTATATAGATCACACTAAGTTATTGATTACATTAGAGAAGTAAATAGATCACAGTAAGTTATTGATTACAATAGAAGTATATAGATCACACTAAGTTATTGATTACAGTAGAAGTATATAGATCACAGTAAGTTATTGATTACATTAGAAGTATATAGATCACACTAAGTTATTGATTACATTAGAAGTATATAGATCACACTAAGTTATTGATTACATTAGAGAAGTATATAGATCACAGTAAGTTATTGATTACATTAGAGAAGTAAATAGATCACAGTAAGTTATTGATTACAGTAGAAGTATATAGATCACACTAAGTTATTGATTACATTAGAAGTATATAGATCACACTAAGTTATTGATTACATTAGAAGTATATAGATCACAGTAAGTTATTGATTACATTAGAGAAGTATATAGATCACAGTAAGTTATTGATTACATTAGAAGTATATAGATCACAGTAAGTTATTGATTACATTAGAAGTATATAGATCACAGTAAGTTATTGATTACATTAGAAGTATATAGATCACACTAAGTTATTGATTACATTAGAGAAGTATATAGATCACAGTAAGTTATTGATTACATTAGAAGTATATAGATCACAGTAAGTTATTGATTACATTAGAAGTATATTGATCACAGTAAGTTATTGATTACAGTAGAAGTATATAGATCACACTAAGTTATTGATTACATTAGAGAAGTATATAGATCACAGTAAGTTATTGATTACATTAGAGAAGTATATAGATCACACTAAGTTATTGATTACATTAGAAGTATATAGATCACAGTAAGTTATTGATTACATTAGAGAAGTATATAGATCACACTAAGTTATTAATTACATTAGAGAAATATATAGATCACAGTAAGTTATTGATTACATTAGAAGTATATAGATCACAGTAAGTTATTGATTACATCTGAGAAGTATATAGATCACACTAAGTTATTGATTACATTAGAAGTATATAGATCACACTAAGTTATTGATTACATTAGAAGTATATAGATCACACTAAGTTATTGATTACATTAGAAGTATATAGATCACACTAAGTTATTGATTACATTAGAGAAGCATATAGATCACACTAAGTTATTGATTACATTAGAAGTATATCGATCACAGTAAGTTATTGATTACATTAGAGAAGTATATAGATCACAGTAAGTTATTGATTACATTAGAGAAGTATATAGATCACACTAAGTTATTGATTACATTAGAAGTATATAGATCACACTAAGTTATTGATTACATTAGAGAAGTATATAGATCACAGTAAGTTATTGATTACATTAGAAGTATATAGATCACAGTAAGTTATTGATTACATTAGAGAAGTATATAGATCACACTAACTTATTGATTACATTAGAGAAGTATATAGATCACAGTAAGTTATTGATTACATTAGAAGTATATAGATCACAGTAAGTTATTGATCACATTAGAGAAGTATGGATCAGAGGGATCATCACTCTTGGTTGAAAGCTACTTGAAACAGACGCAGTGAGTTCATGACGTGGTGTCAGGACTTAGGAAGCTCACCTGTGGAGAACCACAGGGATCGGTGATGGTCCAATATTTTTTATACTTTACATTAAACATATTTGTAATGTTACTAAATTATTAAAATGTTTTTTGCTGAGGATACAAATTTATTTTGTTCAGGAAAACGATTGAAGGACCTTTTGTTTGTTATTGAAAAGGAGCTAGAAATGATCACATCCTGGTTCTTAATGTAAAGAAAACTAAATTCATGGTTTTTGGAAATCAAATGAATTAGAGAGATATTGAATTAAAATTCTGTGATGATGAAGTTGAAAGAGTTTTGAGACAAAATTGCTCTGGGTTGTGATTGATCATAAAGTAACGTGGAGACAACATATTGAATATATAAATGGTAAAATGTCAAAGTCAATAGCAATACTGTATACATGTAGAGATGTACTAACTTCTAAGGCCTTGTATATCATTTATTGCTCACTTGTATTTCCATATTTATCTCATTGTGTGGAGGTGTGGAGGTCAACCTATAAAACATTTATAAATTCAACTTCTTGTTCCAGAAACCAGCGATACGCATCATGAATAATGCTGTTGCTATGGTTACTATGGTTACTGTGAGCACACACATCCATTGTTTGTCAGATCTCATGTTATGAAATGTATTGATTTGGTTTATTATAAAATAATGCAGACGATGTGCAGAGCTAAAGCAAAGGCACTGCCAGACTGTGTTCAAAGGTTGTTCCAATACATGAGTGTGAATATGATTTGAGATGTTTGTAAGTTTATTGTACAAAAAGCTAGAAAAGAGATTAAAAGAAGATGTATTTCTATTGTAGGAGTTCAGTTATGGAACAACAATAACATGGATATAAGAACGCTCAACTCATCTTTGGTTTTCAAAAGGATTGTTTATGAAACTATTAGTGAGGATTACAAGTGTGAATGAAATGTAGAAACATATATAAATATATATATATTATTGTTTTCATTATATCCAATTAATTATCTGATTTAATTGATAATAATTGAGGATATGAACATATCAGCATTATGCTTCTACCTCTTCAGTCTTTCTGTTTTGTATATTATGACAAAATAAAACAGGAAACCCAAATATAAGAAAGTGAAAACATGTAAAACATAAGGTATGGACTTGAAGAGGTGTGACTCTTGTATAGAGTCTGAGCCTCTGTCCTGTTGGTGGACGCTGACTCACAGCAACGTGTTGTCAGTGGACTGGAGAAGATCAAACATAACAATGTAATCAGACTGGAGGAGGATTCTCTTTGACTCAAATGAAACTCTGTCTCATCTGCATTGGGGGCGTGGCCTAACCACAGCACGGCCTTTTGGAGCGCCATTACAAAACAGGGCTCTGATGCTAAGGGACGAAAGTTCATCATGTTGGGCAAACTATCCTGTAGAATTCACCAGCAAGCGTTGTGGATCCACACCTCAGAAGATGTGCTTTAACTTGATGAAGAAACACGTCTCCACTTCAGCAATAAGGTGCTGAGCCAGTAGAGTTAAACATGGAAACAAGTCAAGTTTAATGAGACAATGGGGAATATAATGGTTCACCAATAAGAAGAGACAGGTGAAGGCTCATGGAGGAATAGAGACACCTCAGAGAATGTATTATATACAGATTCACAGTCTGTAGTTAGGGAGGGACAGGACTGAAACATATGAATTACATGATGAGCTTACCTGAGCAGGTGAGATCCAGGCTGTAGGAAGAGAGTGATGATGATGATACACACTCCCTCAGAGGAGATGCAGACTGAACACAGTCAGAGTCGATCCACCACACATTTCTCTCTGAGGACTCGTGTCTCTGTCCTGTAGAAACAGCAGAGCCACAGTCCAGATCTCTACAGACAACAGCTGCTGCCTTCAGGGTCCAGACATAGAAAGGATCATCTACTGGTCTCCATTCTCCTTGATTCACCTCCAGTGATCCTGCACAGCGACTGGCTCCTCCCACCAACCTGACAGGTTCTGAACAGAAAGCAGAGAGTCGTCAGTAAAGAACAAAGTGAGTTCCAGGAGAACAGAGATGAAGCAGATCAAAGCTGCAGCTCCTCTTCTACCTGAGCAGGTGAGTCCAACAGCTTTGCCAGGTGAGCAGGTGTTTCTCTCTGAGCCTGAGCTTCTACAGTCCAGGAGAGCAGACTCATGGCCTCCACACTGGAACTCTTTGGTCCACATTGGAGCCTCCACTTCTCCATAGAGCGCCCCCTGGAGGACTGAAGGAGCGCCACAGCCAAGCTCCCTACAGACCACCTCTGCATCCTGCTGGTCAAAGTCCTCTTCACACACGGAGGACCCCCACTGGGTAGACTGGATAGACTGGTTAGACTGGATAGACTGGTTAGACTGGATAGACTGGGTAGACTGGATAGACTGGTTAGACTGGGTAGACTGGATAGACCTCACCTCCAGTCTACCTGAACACAGACTGGTTCCATCCACCAGCCTGACAGAGTCTGAGAGATGAGAGAAGATACAAGAGAGATGAAAGACTCCAGACACGAAATAAAGAGATGTCATTAAACTATAATTCAGAAAATAATTAAAAAAGAATTAAAAAAGACACATAGGTTGATGGTAATAATGATAATTACAATTAGCAATAATAAAACATAACATAATACTGGTTCAATACATGCAGTGCATTGACTGAGGTGTTTTCATAAGTAAATAAGTCATAAGTTGGGTCACAATGGTGAAAAGGGGTAACATCCTCATATTCATCAGTCAACACAAAAACACTTTAAATAAAGAAAACTTGAACAACTTGAACAACCAATCAGAATGACATAACTGTAAAGCTTTGGTTTGCTAGTGCAGGAGTCAACCTCCGGTTCTGAAAAGTGAAGTCAATGCTTCTCATCTGATTGTTTCGAAGTCTACAAGAAAACTGCTCTACTTCTCATTTGATTCATTACTTTAGTAAACATTGTAAACATGAGTTTATGGCTTTAATCGCTAGTTTTAAGTTTAGTTCACTACAGCCTCTATTCTCTATTCTCTATTCAAACTGTTATGATGAAATCAAAGACTATTTAAAATCATGAAACATACATTTCAAGTTATTTCCATAAGTGAGACTTGGTTAACAAATGAAAAGGCTGTTGACCGTCTTTCAAAAAGGTATTTTTCATAATAAAATGAAAACTGCAAAGGTAATACCAATATTTAAAAATGGAGATAAGCATTACATGATAATTCTAGAGCAATATCCCTTCTTCCTCCATTCTCTAAAATATTAGAGAAATTATTTCTGCAGAAATTGTATCTCTTTATAAGTCAAAATGAATTATTGAGTGAACATCAGTATGGATTCAGTAGAAATAGAACTACTCCCTCTGCACTAATGGAGATGTGGAAGAATAACAAAGAACATGATGAGTATTCTATTGGCATTTACATTGACCTCCAGAAGGCTTTGATGTATAGATCACACTAAGTTATTGATTACAGTAGAAGTATATAGATCACACTAAGTTATTGATTACAGTAGAAGTATATAGATCACACTAAGTTATTGATTACAGTAGAAGTATATAGATCACACCAAGTTATTGATTACAGTAGAAGTATATAGATCACAGTAAGTTATTGATTACATTAGAGAAGTATATAGATCACAGTAAGTTATTGATTACAGTAGAAGTATATAGATCACAGTAAGTTATTGATTACAGTAGAAGTATATAGATCACACTAAGTTATTGATTACAGTAGAAGTATATAGATCACAGTAAGTTATTGATTACAGTAGAAGTATATAGATCACAGTAAGTTATTGATTACATTAGAAGTATATAGATCACACTAAGTTATTGATTACAGTAGAAGTATATAGATCACAGTAAGTTATTGATTACAGTAGAAGTACATAGATCATACTAAGTTATTGATTACATTAGAAGTATATAGATCACACTAAGTTATTGATTACAGTAGAAGTATATAGATCACAGTACGTTATTGATTACAGTAGAAGTATATAGATCACACTAAGTTATTGATTACAGTAGAAGTATATAGATCACACTAAGTTATTGATTACAGTAGAAGTATATAGATCACAGTAAGTTATTGATTACAGTAGAAGTATATAGATCACAGTAAGTTATTGATTACATTAGAAGTATATAGATCACACTAAGTTATTGATTACAGTAGAAGTATATAGATCACAGTAAGTTATTGATTACAGTAGAAGTATATAGATCATACTAAGTTATTGATTACATTAGAAGTATATAGATCACACTAAGTTATTGATTACAGTAGAAGTATATAGATCACAGTAAGTTATTGATTACAGTAGAAGTATATAGATCACAGTAAGTTATTGATTACAGTAGAAGTATATAGATCACACTAAGTTATTGATTACAGTAGAAGCATATAGATCACAGTAAGTTATTGATTACAATAGAAGTATATAGATCACACTAAGTTATTGATTACAATAGAAGTATATAGATCACAGTAAGTTATTGATTACATTAGAAGTATATAGATCACAGTAAGTTATTGATTACATTAGAAGTATATAGATCACAGTAAGTTATTGATCACATTAGAGAAGTATGGATCAGAGGGATCATCACTCTTGGTTGAAAGCTACTTGAAACAGACGCAGTGAGTTCATGACGTGGTGTCAGGACTTAGGAAGCTCACCTGTGGAGAACCACAGGGATCAGTGATGGTCCAATACTTTTTATACTTTACATTAAACATATTTGTAATGTTACTAAATTAGTAAAATGTTTTTTGCTGACGATACAAACTTGTTTTGTTCAGGAAAACGATTGAAGGACCTTTTGTTTGTTATTGAAAAGGAGCTAGAAATGATCACATCCTGGTTCTTAATGTAAAGAAAACTAAATTCATGGTTTTTGGAAATCAAATGAATTAGAGAGATATTGAATTAAAATTCTGTGATGATGAAGTTGAAAGAGTTTTGAGACAAAATTGCTCTGGGTTGTGATTGATCATAAAGTAACATGGAGACAACATATTGAATATATAAATGGTAAAATGTCAAAGTCAATAGCAATACTGTATACATGTAGAGATGTACTAACTTCTAAGGCCTTGTATATCATTTATTGCTCACTTGTATTTCCATATTCATCTCATTGTGTGGAGGTGTGGAGGTCAACCTATAAAACATTTATAAATTCAACTTCTTGTTACAGAAACCAGCGATACGCATCATGAATAATGCTGTTGCTATGGTTACTATGGTTACTGTGAGCACACACATCCATTGTTTGTCAGATCTCATGTTATGAAATGTAATGATTTGGTTTATTATAAAATAATGCAGACGATGTGCAGAGCTAAAGCAAAGGCACTGCCAGACTGTGTTCAAAGGTTGTTTCAATACATGAGTGTGAATATGATTTGAGATGTTTGTAAGTTTATTGTACAAAAAGCTAGAAAAGAGATTAAAAGAAGATGTATTTCTATTGTAGGAGTTCAGTTATGGAACAACAATAACATGGATATAAGAACGCTCAACTCATCTTTGGTTTTCAAAAGGATTGTTTATGAAACTATTAGTGAGGATTACAAGTGTGAATGAAATGTAGAAACATATATAAATATATATATATTATTGTTTTCATTATATCCAATTAATTATCTGATTTAATTGATAATAATTGAGGATATGAACATATCAGCATTATGCTTCTACCTCTTCAGTCTTTCTGTTTTGTATATTATGACAAAATAAAACAGGAAACCCAAATATAAGAAAGTGAAAACATGTAAAACATAAGGTATGGACTTGAAGAGGTGTGACTCTTGTATAGAGTCTGAGTCTCTGTCCTGTTGGTGGACGCTGACTCACAGCAACGTGTTGTCAGTGGACTGGAGAAGATCAAACATAACAATGTAATCAGACTGGAGGAGGATTCTCTTTGACTCAAATGAAACTCTGTCTCATCTGCATTGGGGGCGTGGCCTAACCACAGCACGGCCTTTTGGAGCGCCATTACAAAACAGGGCTCTGATGCTAAGGGACGAAAGTTCATCATGTTGGGAAAACTATCCTGTAGAATTCACCAGCAAGCGTTGTGGATCCACACCTCAGAAGATGTGCTTTAACTTGATGAAGAAACACGTCTCCACTTCAGCAATAAGGTGCTGAGCCAGTAGAGTTAAACATGGAAACAAGTCAAGTTTAATGAGACAATGGGGAATATAATGGTTCACCAATAAGAAGAGACAGGTGAAGGCTCATGGAGGAATAGAGACACCTCAGAGAATGTATTATATACAGATTCACAGTCTGTAGTTAGGGAGGGACAGGACTGAAACATATGAATTACATGATGAGCTTACCTGAGCAGGTGAGATCCAGGCTGGAGGAAGAGAGTGATGATGATGATACACACTCCCTCAGAGGAGATGCAGACTGAACACAGTCAGAGTCGATCCACCACACATTTCTCCATGAGGACTCGTCTCTCCATCCTGTAGAAACAGCAGAGCCACAGTCCAGCTCTCTGCAGACAACAGCTGCTGCCTTCAGGGTCCAGACAGAGTCATAATCAGCTACTGGTCTCCATTCTCCTTGATGCTTCACCTCCAGTGATCCTGCACAGCGACTGGCTCCTCCCACCAACCTGACAGGTTCTGAACAGAAAGCAGAGAGTCGTCAGTATAGAGTTGAGTTTATTTAATGATAAATGAACTAAAACTTCTAATTCTGCTTCATTGAATGTTCATTTCTCTTTACCTGTTGAGTTTCCTTCAGCTTGGAGTCCTGGAGAAATAGACACATATTTGTTGTTTGAAGTAAATGTTATAGAAATCCACACATATTTGTTTTTAAATGTAATCGCAATTTTCATCAACAACTTATTTGGATGTTACGTTTATATACAGTCTGTTTTTCAGATGTCCCCTTTTCTTTCAGACAATTACAGGATAGATGAATAAAGGGTATTATTTGTTCTGGCATTATAACAAATATATATATATATATATATATATATATATATATATATATATATATATATATAATTTATTTAAATTCTTAATTACAATGACGGCAGAAGGCAAAGCGTCCTGAGGAAAGGGGCTTAAAAAAGAAACATATCTTGCTTGATATACTTAATAAAATCGAGGCAACTTTTTGCATAAATGTATTCCATAGAATAAGCAATGCTGGTTTTTGTATGAATTACTCATTTTTGTACGTAACAAATTCTTCTTTTAAAGGTACATCTAACTTCATTTTTAGGTAATTCAACTAATTTTTGCAAGTAAAGTGTACCACATTTTTCAGATTAGTTACTTAACTTGTAAAGTCAACTTGATTTTTTAGGTAATTCACTAGCACAATGAAGTTGACTTTACTTGGAAAAATGATTCGCTTCATACAAAAAATAAGTAATTCATACAATAAACAGCATTGTTCATTTATGTAGTAAATGTATGCTAAAAGTTGCCTTGATTTGATTAAGTAGATCAAGCAGGAGTCTTTTAATGTGTGAGTCCTTCACAATAAAAGCTCCTGTTGTGATTGTCTTGTTGAGTGTTTTATTGTGAAGCAGCAGCAGGAAACGTTGTGTTAGCATTAGCAGTAGCTTAACTCTGATACGGCAGGAGGAGAGCGAACAGGAAACAGTATTACATCGTTTCCTGTCAGTCTGTCATGAGTCTGAATCTATGACCCAATCTCAATCTCAAGAAGGACTGATGCTGATTGGAGGAGCCTGGAGGAGGAGGGTCACATCGCTTTGAGCTGAAATGACAACTGACAGCACCAGAGAGGAGAACTATTTAAAGTCTGACAACAACGCTGTGATTGGCTTACGGAACTGTTGACAACGACTGGTTGGTTCATTCAACACACGCCCCCAGTCAGCTGATGGAGTCATGCTGTGAGATTTAGGCCCAATCTCAATGTCCCCTAAACCCTCAGACCCTGAACCCTCAGACCCTGAACCCTCAGCTGCTAAGTGTTGAGTGTGAGAGGCTTCAGGGCTTGATGGTGTGAATATGAATGACAGCACTTTGCTGCAACATCACATGACTACATAAAACAATATTGTGGACAATTGTGTATTTATTTTATACTTTTTATTCACTGATTTGAACGTCTTCCTCACAGGATGAGAAGTCATTTGAAATGATCTGTTTAATCGTTTTGTTTGATGAATGTAAAATAATATTATATATATTTTCTGCTTGCATTCCTCTGATTTCATGTGTTTTTATGTTCCATCTTTTATCCATAATGTTGTAGTGTAAATGTATTTTATCAGGCTGAACGCCCACATGTCTCTTCTTTTTTTACATCTCCATGCTTCCATTGGGAACTGCGTGTTTAACGTCACATTGCAATGAATTGTGGGTAATTCCCTTAGGCAAAGTCAGCCTCTAATGCTGACTTAGGGAAAGGGATCATAAAGGACTCAACATGTCTGCCAGAGACTCAAACACTACGATGTGACAATGGGACAGAACCAAACCCTCAAGGACTTCAGGGAGCCTCAAAGTCTCTGAGACTGAGTTCATGAATGAACCGGAGACACGAACACCAGAGAAACACTGCACAGAGACTCAACATATAATAATACATGTGGGGGAATAGAACTGAATGTGGACATTTTTCACAAAGTTCAGCGCACATCATCACGTTTTATCAACCAAGAGGATCACATGTCAGCGTTATTTTTTTAACATGGTGGCTGGCACAGTTCAATTCATGCAGTGGTTCTCAAACTGTGGGGAGGTTTATCAAAATTCAGCTCGGACCATTTTGTTACAATCTTGGTGGGACGTGAACATTTCTCTTCCTCCAAAGTGGGGCGTGACAAAAACAGTTTGAGAACCACAATCTTTATTTTTCAGTCGGGATAATTTATGAACGTTTGTTCTTCACTTTTCTATTTGAAAGACATGAAAATACTACTTCACTGTCATGAACTGTTGTGTGGAATTACAATGACATTATTTCGGTTTAACTGTTTTCTGTGTGTGTGTGTTTTCTGAGTGAAAGCCATATAAATACATAAAGAGTCCTACCTGAGCTCCTCAGCAACAGCAGCAGCATCAACAGGTGATCCATGACGTCCAGGTGGTCCGTCTCTCTCTCTCTGATCACCACATGCCTTCAGGGTATGTCTGCGTACAGGAAGAGAGGAGGAGCTGTGCTCATGGTGGCCTTCAGCTTTATAATTAGACACTTTTCTGAGCTGATTTCCTGTGAAACTGATCATCGTTGATTTCACAAGAAGCTGCTGACCGATGACAGATTACGGGACAGTTACCACGACAACCAGGACTGGCAGAGATGTTCCTCTCAGATTAATGCTGAGTCCTCTTCTTATTTCTGGTAGACGTGTTCACAGATACCTCTCACTGAGCCTGGCTTCATGTTTCTGTGTTGTTGGCCTTCATGAAGCTCAGCATGTGTTCAGCCCAGTGGCGACCGGTCAATAGAGGTCTAATATTTATAATATTATTAATTATAAAACACATAATAATATTAATAAACTATACAAATTGTCAATATTTGTGTTTTTGAGCTATGGAATATACCCAGTAATATTTGCAAAATAGGATATCTGTGCCAAATATATGCTTTCCTGCTTGTCCCCTCTGCTAGTGCACGTCTCTGCTGCTAGTGCACGTCTCTGTCTGCTGCTAGTGCACGTCTCTGCTGCTAGTGCACGTCTCTGTCTGCTGCTAGTGCACGTCTCTGCTGCTAGTGCACGTCTCTGCTGCTAGTGCACGTCTCTGTCTGCTGCTAGTGCACGTCTCTGCTGCTAGTGCACGTCTCTGCTGCTAGTGCACGTCTCTGCTGCTAGTGCACGTCTGCGGAGCCATCAGTACAGAAGCCTTTCCCTTAGAGTGGTGGTCCACACATGCAGAGTGCAGCATGTGCTCATGTCGTTGCGCCACGTTGTTGCGCAACAACGTGGCGCAACAACGTGGCAATGTCCCCCACTGTTATCCTCCTCGGCGATTTCAACATCCACATTGATAACCCATCTAGTATCTTTGCTAAAGACTTCACATCACTCCTGGACTGTCTCGGCATTATACAATATGTCAACCTCCCAACCCATAACAAAGGTCATATACTCGACTTAGTCTGTTGTAGTGCAGCCTGTGTTCATGTGTTCATCCTTCATGAAGCTGATGAGTGTTCAGCATGTGTTCATGTGTTCATCCTTCATAAAGCTGATGAGTGTTCAGCATGTGTTCATCCTTCATGAAGCTGATGAGTGTTCAGCATGTGTTCATGTGTTCATCCTTCATGAAGCTGATGAGTGTTCAGCCTGTGTTCATGTGTTCATCCTTCATGAAGCTGATGAGTGTTCAGCATGTGTTCATGTGTTCATCCTTCATGAAGCTGATGAGTGTTCAGCATGTGTTCATGTGTTCATCCTTCATGAAGCTGATGAGTGTTCAGCATGTGTTCATGTGTTCATCCTTCATAAAGCTGATGAGTGTTCAGCATGTGTTCATCCTTCATGAAGCTGATGAGTGTTCAGCATGTGTTCATGTGTTCATCCTTCATGAAGCTGATGAGTGTTCAGCATGTGTTCATGTGTTCATCCTTCATGAAGCTGATGAGTGTTCAGCATGTGTTCATGTGTTCATCCTTCATGAAGCTGATGAGTGTTCAGCCTGTGTTCATGTGTTCATCCTTCATGAAGCTGATGAGTGTTCAGCATGTGTTCATGTGTTCATCCTCCATGAAGCTGATGAGTGTTCAGCCTGTGTTCATGTGTTCATCCTTCATGAAGCTGATGAGTGTTCAGCATGTGTTCATGTGTTCATCCTTCATGAAGCTGATGAGTGTTCAGCATGTGTTCATGTGTTCATCCTTCATGAAGCTGATGAGTGTTCAGCATGTGTTCATGTGTTCATCCTTCATGAAGCTGATGAGTGTTCAGCATGTGTTCATGTGTTCATCCTTCATGAAGCTGATGAGTGTTCAGCCTGTGTTCATGTGTTCATCCTTCATGAAGCTGATGAGTGTTCAGCATGTGTTCATGTGTTCATCCTTCATGAAGCTGATGAGTGTTCAGCATGTGTTCATGTGTTCATCCTTCATGAAGCTGATGAGTGTTCAGCATGTGTTCATGTGTTCATCCTTCATGAAGCTGATGAGTGTTCAGCATGTGTTCATGTGTTCATCCTTCATGAAGCTGATGAGTGTTCAGCATGTGTTCATGTGTTCATCCTTCATGAAGCTGATGAGTGTTCAGCCTGTGTTCATGTGTTCATCCTTCATGAAGCTGATGAGTGTTCAGCATGTGTTCATGTGTTCATCCTTCATGAAGCTGATGAGTGTTCAGCATGTGTTCATGTGTTCATCCTCCATGAAGCTGATGAGTGTTCAGCCTGTGTTCATGTGTTCATCCTTCATGAAGCTGATGAGTGTTCAGCATGTGTTCATGTGTTCATCCTTCATGAAGCTGATGAGTGTTCAGCATGTGTTCATGTGTTCATCCTTCATGAAGCTGATGAGTGTTCAGCCTGTGTTCATGTGTTCATCCTTCATGAAGCTGATGAGTGTTCAGCCTGTGTTCATGTGTTCATCCTTCATGAAGCTGATGAGTGTTCAGCCTGTGTTCATGTGTTCATCCTTCATGAAGCTGATGAGTGTTCAGCCTGTGTTCATCCTTCATGAAGCTGATGAGTGTTCAGCATGTGTTCATCCTTCATGAAGCTGATGAGTGTTCAGCATGTGTTCATCCTTCATGAAGCTGATGAGTGTTCAGCATGTGTTCATGTGTTCACATTCTGTTGCTCTGCTCTTTACTCTCAAACTGAGCTGAAGCTGAGAGTCTGTGTGTTGTTTCTGAGCTGTGTTAACGTGGTAGAAGTGAGGCCTGCACACCAACCGTCTGACGGCGGACCAGCAAGACTCCTTCCTGTGTGTTGCCATGACGATCCAAACCACGTGCGAGCGTCTCAGTTTCATTAGTTCTGATGATTAAAACTGATTGAAAAGAAGTACTCACATCTTTTACTTAGTAAAAGTACTAATATGTCAGTGTAGAAATATTATTTTACAGTAAAAACACTCATTATGCACAATGGACCATTTCAGAATAAGATTATTGTATAGTATTATAATTATTGATGCATTATAGAGGACCTGTTATGCTGTTCTGCTTTTTCCCTTCAGTGTTTCATATTGTTTTACATGTAAAGGCCCTCAGGAACTCTGCTGAGACTCAGAGGAACAGGGTGTGTTACTGTACTGCTCCGTTACCCTGCACTGAAAACATGTCCTGCTTGATCTACTTCATGAAATCAAAGCAATGAATGTATTCCATAGAATAAGAAATGCTGTTTATTGTATGAATTGGGGGGTGTCGACACGGGCCGCACCAGGAGCTGCGGTGGGGGTCTCCTCCGCGGGGCGGGCTTCGGCCGGGCTAAAGCTGGTGTGCGATCGCTGTCCCCCTGACCGCAGGCATGAACCGTCAGGTGATCCTCTGCCGGGGGCAGCCCCAGGGCCGCTGACTGCGCCTCCCCGGTGAGCAGAGGCAGGAGACGGACCGCCCACTCCGTCGCAGGCCAACCACACGCCTCCGCCACCGCCTGGGACGTCTCCAAAAAGGACTGCGCGTCGTCCGCCGCCGTCATTTTCTGTAGTGCCACCCCAAGGTGTTGAGCCGCACTTTAGGACCAAACAACCAGCTGATATTATGGTCTGTATTGAGATGTACAGTATGAATTCCATACATTCAACCCTCTGTGTTTAAAGAGATCTATGAATGAAATGAGGCCATCAGCAGATATTCCCATACCTTTAATAACAATGTATAGTCTCCTCTAAAGTCTAATAAAAGGGGACCCACTTCTTAAGTCACTTCTTAAAACACATTTTCATAGAATTGCTTTTAAGTGATGTCATCCTTTCATGTAATTTTATGATCTATTATGCAGTTCTTTTGTTCCCCTGTTTGTTTATTTTATTTATTTGTTTGTTTTCTAATCCATTTTCTCTTTTTGGTTATTAGTTTGGTTTTGTTGTGTTCATTGCCTTTATGGTCCTTTTTGTTTACTGGTATTTAAGTTATGTCTATGCTTTGCTTCTTTGTAGAGCTCTTTGTAAACTTTGTTTTTAAAGGTGTTATATAAATAAAGTTATTATTATTAGTATTATTATTACTCACCAGCTGATCTGTTCTATCAAACATACATTCACCCCTAACTTCTCAGTAAGAACACTTCAATCAAACGATGTTATCAGCACATACTTTAATTAAAGTACTTTATTTAATATACTTTATTTAATGTACTTCATTTCTACTTTGACAGAGTGGATGTGACATTTGCATTAAAAACTTAGATGTAAGATAACAGTCTAGTTGCTGTGTGAATTGCGTGTGAAGCGTTTCACACGAACCGTCTGACGGTCGACCAGCAGATCAATATCACACACCTTCCTGTGTGTTTCCATGACGATCCAAACCACATCTCACTTTGCTCGTTTCTCCTTTTTAATTATTTCTGGTGATTAAAACTGACTGAAAAGAAGTACTCACATCTTTTACTTAGTAAAAGTACTGTGTAGACATAATATTTTACAGTATTAGGCACAATGGAAAATTTCAGAATAATATTATTTTATTGTATTATAATTATTGATGCATTATAGAGGACTTATTATGCTTTTTCCCTTCCCTTCAGAGTTTCATATTGTTTTACATGTAAAGGCCCTCAGGAACTCTGCTGAGACTCAGAGGAACAGGGTGTGTTACTGTACTGCTCCGTTACCCTGCACTGAAAACATGTCCTGCTTGAGCTACTTCATGAAATAAAGGCAACTTTTTGCATGAATGTTTTACATAGAATAAGCAATGCTGTTTATTGTATGAAATACTTAATTTTTTGTATGCAGCGAATCATTTTTCCAAGTAAAGTCAACTTAATTTTGTAAGTAAATTACCTAAAAAATACAAAAACTGAGTAATTCAAACAAAAACAGCATTGCTTATTCTATGGAATACATTTATGCAAAAAGTTGCCTTGTTTCAGAGTTTAACAATAATGTATTACAATTGCATATTCATGAATAGTGCAAAGTCTTTGGCGATTGGACTGCATCCTGAATGAGGATAAGCACGGGGTCGTCATGCTGAGGTCTGGACAGCAGAATCCCCCTGGAGTCCAGACACTGGTGGTGAAGAAGAGGTGCTGTAACCCGATGATGAACGAGGAGCAGGACTGATGCTGATTGGAGGAGCCTGGAGGAGGAGGGTCACATCGCTTTGAGCTGAAATGACAACTGACAGCACCAGAGAGGAGAACTATTTAAAGTCTGACAACAACGCTGTGATTGGCTTACGGAACTGCTCCGACAACGACTGGTTGGTTCATTCAAAATACACGCCCCCAGTCAGCTGATGGAGTCAATGCTGTGAGATTTTGGCCCATTCTCAATCTCCCCCTAAACCACATATGTCAAACTCAAGGCCCGCGGGCCGAATCCGGACCCGTTTTCAGTGAATCGCGGACCTTTGCATGGGCTTTTATTTTGAAGGGGATTTTTTATATGCTTTTATTTTGAAGTAGATTTTTCATGCAGCATAGCGCCATCTATTCACACTCCTCAATGCTGCGTTCACAACATGCTTTACTTGCGTGAGTTTACACGTTGGACTATTTGTGATCGTTAAGCTTCATTACCGACTTTTTTATTCCATGTTTGTGCATGAAAACACTGAGTCTGTTAAAAAAGGCTGAAGTTATGTAAAAGGGAATATTTCAAACAAATGTGTTTGTGTTGGCATACTGTGATATTGTGTACTTTCTCAGGTTCAAACTGCACCATATCATTACATCAATTTGAGAAGTTGAAAATGTTCCTTGCATTGGATCTCAGCTTGTCATTAAGGGGTCAAGGTGGGTCCTGCAGCCAGACCAGTAGAACCACTGCCCCAGACCAGTAGAACCACTGCCCCAGACCAGTTCAACCACTGCCCCAGACCAGTAGAACCACTGCCCCAGACCAGTTGAACCACTGCCCCAGACCAGTTGAACCACTGCCCCAGACCAGTTCAACCACTGCCCCAGACCAGTAGAACCACTGCCCCAGACCAGTTGAACTACTGCCCCAGACCAGTAGAACCACTGTCCAAGACCAGTAGAACCACTGCCCCAGACCAGTAGAACCACTGCCCCAGACCAGTTCAACCACTGCCCCAGACCAGTAGAACCACTGCCCCAGACCAGTAGAACCACTGTCCAAGACCAGTAGAACCACTGCCCCAGACCAGTAGAACCACTGCCCCAGACCAGTTCAACCACTGCCCCAGACCAGTTCAACCACTGCCCCAGACCAGTAGAACCACTGCCCCAGACCAGTAGAACCACTGCCCCAGACCAGTTCAACCACTGCCCCAGACCAGTAGAACCACTGCCCCAGACCAGTAGAACCACTGTCCAAGACCAGTAGAACCACTGCCCCAGACCAGTAGAACCACTGCCCCAGACCAGTTCAACCACTGCCCCAGACCAGTTCAACCACTGCCCCAGACCAGTAGAACCACTGCCCCAGACCAGTAGAACCACTGCCCCAGACCAGTTCAACCACTGCCCCAGACCACATGCATGTCTTTATTTGCTCACAATTATTTGTTGGACCAGTTATGTCCTTCTCAACTGTGACAAAAAAGCTTTGAAGAAAGTTAATATAATAACATGCGTTTGACCTTTGTTATTTCCTTCTGTTTTAAGTTTTATCTTTCATAATTGTATATTTATTATAATTTAGTAATGTGGGTTTCTTAACCCTAAATTAAATGGATTTCTGTCAGAGTAACAGAGACATTTGCTTCCATATTTTTTACATTTATATAAATGCATGTACAATATGTTTACACTTGAATAAACAATAATCTAACACAAAGACAGTTAACATGATGTTGGGAGGAGTTACATGTCTACAGTGTTACAGTTACAACCCTTTGAGGACGACCATGATGCTGATGAGGCCCGGGGTGAAGAGGAGTTTGACTCCCCTGCTCTACACCCTGAACCCTGAACCCTCAGGACTCACTGGCGTCAGCTGCTAAGTGTTGAGTGTGAGAGGCTTCAGGGCTTGATGGTGTGAATATGAATGACAGCACTTTGCTGCAACATCACATGACTACATAAAACAATATTGTGGACAATTGTGTATTTATTTTATACTTTTTATTCACTGATTTGAACGTCTTCCTCATAGGATGAGAAGCCATTTTAAATGATCTATTTACTTGTTTTTGTCAAAACCAAATGTTTGATGAATGTAAAATAAATATGATTATATATATTTTCTGCTTGCATTCCTCTGATTTCACGTGTTTTTATGTTCCATCTTTAATCCATAATGTTGTAGTGTAAATGTATTTTATCAGGCTGAACGCCCACATGTCTCTTCTTTTTTTACGTCTCCATGCTTCCATTGGGAACTTTGTGTTTAACGTCACATTGCAATGAATTGTGGGTAATTCCCTTAGGCAAAGTCAGCCTCTAATGCTGACTTAGGGAAAGGGATCATAAAGGACTCAACATGTCTGCCAGAGACTCAAACACTACGATGTGACAATGGGACAGAACCAAACCCTCAAGGACTTCAGGGAGCCTCAAAGTCTCTGAGACTGAGTTCATGAGTAAAGAGTTCCTTACTGAACTCACGCTTGAGCTTCATAATAACAGGTTCATGCATTCTGACCAATGGTTCATGACTTTTCCATGACTTTAAACCAAATGTCCATGACAAACATTTAGTGAAATCTGGGTGTAAACAGTAAAAAGTGAGTAAATGTAGTATTTAAACTAACAATGAGAATACAAAGCATACAGTAAACCTTAAATGACACAAATGAATGAGACAATAGTTTGATTAAGAGAATAAACATTTATATAGATGCCTGTATATATGCCTGCTTATATTTTGAGTCTTTCTTTTAAAAGCATATTCATTATTTCAAACTCAGCGTAAATGAACATCATGAACACATGAATATAACACATTTACATGAACACATGAATATAACACATTTACATGAACACATGAATATAACACATTTACATGAACACATGAATATAATACATTTACATGAATATAATACATTTACATGAACACATGAATATAACACATTTACATGAACACATGAATATAATACATTTACATGAACACATGAATATAACACATTTACATGAATATAATACATTTACATGAACACATGAATATAACACATTTACATGACTTTTACTAAACTTTTCCAGGCCTGGAAATAACCATTTTAAACTCCATGACTTTTCCAGGTTTTCATGACCGTCAGAACCCTGATAATACCTTTGGTAGAACAACATATGTTCTAGTTATAGAAAAAGCCATTTATTCATCCAATTGACATTGTTTATTCTCTGCACATCATGTACATGAACTCAATATTACAAATTCATCATACGATGTCCAACAAAACGTTTGAGCTGACTGTGCCTTCGTGCAGATAACCAATGAAAAGAAAACATAAGCATCAAACATCAAAGTGAAGAAGTGTAAACTGAGAAATGAAGCAAGAGGGAGGTCACTCAAGCCCCCTGCCTTCAATGCCTGTCTGACCTTTAGCTTTACAATCTGACCTTCAGATCATGGACAGAGTGAAGTGACATTTGCATTAAAAACTTAGCTGTAAGATAACAGTCTAGTTGCTGTGTGAAATGCGTGTGAAGCGTTTCACACCAACCGTCTGGCGGTCGACCAGCAGATCAATATCACACACCTTCCTGTGTGTTGCCATGACGATCCAAACCACATCTCTGACATTATTTTATATATACTTGTGTTCAATCCACTCTCTCAGATAACTATACTAGGTGGTTGGTTGGTTTCCAGAAACCAACCATTTTTATAATAATAACAATAATTATTATCATTTTAAGAATTATTATTAGTTTAACGTTAGTTTAAACAGAAATTACTTTAAGTCAAATCAAATTAGAACACAATAAGTCATAATTTGCACAATATTTGTTTTTCTTTAAGATGTCATTTATTTTCAGATTTCTGAATCATATTCAAGATTCAAGATATTCTTGTCATATGCACAGATACAGACAGTTACTCTGTACAATGAAACGTTTATTTAGCTGGGTCCTCCTGACACAGAGTTACAATAAATTAAAAAAAAATAGAAAATAAATAAAAATAAGGCACAAAAGATGATAACAGTATTGCTCAGTGTATGAAGTGTATGAAGTGTATAAAGTGTATGAAGTGTATAAAGTGTATAAAGTGTATGAAGTGTATAAAGTGTATAAAGTGTATGAAGTGTATAAAGTGTATGAAGTGTATAAAGTGTATGAAGTGTATGAAGTGTATAAAGTGTATAAAGTGTATGAAGTGTATAAAGTGTATGAAGTGTATAAAGTGTATGAAGTGTATAAAGTGTATGAAGTGTATGAAGTGTATAAAGTGTATGAAGTGTATGAAGTGTATAAAGTGTATGAAGTGTTTCAAAAAACCCTGATGAATAGCAGCCCACGGTCTGAAGTTACCTCACCCGGACAAGGGAAACCGGGGCACCCTCCCGGAGCCAGACCCAGGAGGGGAGCTCGTCGGCGAGCGTCTGGTGGCCGGGCTTTCGCCCATGGGGCCCGGTCGGGCTCAGCCCGAAGAAACAACATGGAGCAGCAGTCACCCCGTGGACCCACCACCCGCGGGGAGAATTATCGGGGTCGGGTGCTATGCAGACCGGGCGGCGGGCCAGGCAGGAGACCTGGGCGAGCCGATCGCCGGCAGCATAGACTAGCTCTAGGGACGTGGAACGTCACCTCGCTAGCGGGGAAAGAGCCGGAGCTGGTGCAGGAGGTGGAGCGGTACCAGCTAGATTTACTTGGGCTCACCTCCACGCACAGCATGGGCTCTGGAACCAAGCTCCTGGAGAAGGGTTGGACTTTTCTGGAGTTGCCCAGGGTGAGAGGCGCCGGGCGGGAGTGGGGATACTCACGAGCCCCCGGCTGAGCGCCGCTATGTTGGAGTTTTCCCCGGAGAACGAGAGGGTCGCCTCCCTGCGCCTACGGGTTGCAAGGAGTAAAGCTCTGACTGTTGTTTGTGCTTATGCACCGAACAGCAGTTCGGAGTATCCGGCCTTCTTGGAGTCGGTGGGAGGGGTCCTGGAAAGGGCGCCGCCTGCCGACTCCATAGTTCTCCTGGGAGACTTCAACGCTCACGTGGGCAATGACAGAGAAACCTGGCGGGGCGTGATTGGGAGGAACGGCTTGCCCGATATGAACCCGAATGGTGTTTTGTTGTTGGACTTCTGTGCTAGCCACAGTTTGTCCATAACGAACACCATGTTCGAGCATAAGGTGGCTCATAAGTGTACCTGGTACCAGAACACCTTAGGCCGGAGATCAATGATCGACTTTGTAATCGTATCATCTGATCTGCGGCCGTATGTCTTGGACACTCGGGTGAAGAGAAGAGCAGAGCTGTCAACTGATCACCACCTGGTGGTGAGTTGGATCAGATGGCGGGGGAGTCGGCTAGAAAGACCTGGCAAGCCCAAACGTGTAGTGAGGGTGAACTGGGAACGTCTGGCGGAGGATCCTGTCCGGGAGGTCTTCAACTCCCACCTCCGGAAGAACTTCTCACAAATCCCGAGGGAGGCAAGGGAACATACCCAAAATTTGTGCTAATTGTCAGCCGTTTTGCATTGGGCCGTGTTCTAATTGTCAGAAATGTGACACGCTGTCTTCGATTTCTGACAATTGGGAAAATGTGACAAATGGAACATATTAACATGGCGTTGATTCGGAACAAAACTGGCAAATGGACACACGAATGACAAATGGGGCGTGAAGATGTGTTGAACTACGAAATCCTGCGGGGGGCGACAATTTACAAATAATTGATCCTGTGACGGATTGGAACGATACTGACAATATGACTAAAGTATTTTGTTTCATGCAAATGTGGGAGTGCATTGTGACGTTTAGGGCCATTTGTGCCAATTGGAACAAATATTCCTCAAATCATCAGAAAGTCCTTGAAAGTCCTTGAATGACCTTGAATGACCTTGAAAAGCTTGAAAAGGTTGGAAATTTGCTATTATTCCAAACTAATATTTTAAATCAGCTACGGTGGACAACAGAGGACTCTCTTCAAGGATCAGTTGGTTTTAGCTAGCTAGCATGCTGCTACCGGAAGTTAGCTTTCTAGAGGGTCTACAGACTTGTGCTTTTAGTATGTCATTTAGGGCATCCAGGACAATGGTTCCACCAAGTTTCAAGCACTTTGGAACTTTTTCTAAGGGAGCTTTTGACCTTTGAATGTGTGAATTTGGGTGTTTGGTTTTTTTTTTAAACCACTCCTATGCAGCGATGCTAAGGGCTAGCGTGGTATAAATGACATGGTTGGGCCCCATTTGGGAGTGGCTACAACGTGAAAAAGAAAGCTAAGCTCTGACATGTTTAGAAAAAAATTACCTTCAAACTGAGCAATATCAACCCCACAACCTCATTGTAGGCCCCTTGCAGAGTGTCTGTGCAAAATCTGGAGTCTTTAGAACTAATCTGTGAGGTATTATGACCATTCTTAAAATTGACTGCCGTATGGGACCATTTCTGACGATTGAGCACATTTTGAGTAAGGAATCAAGAATCCTTGTAATTCAAAAATGACAATTCGACTACATTAACATGGGCAAAATAGTTAGTCTAATTGTCACATGCGCTACTGGTTTTAGCTAGCTAGCATGCTGCTACCGGAAGTTAGCTTTCTAGAGAGTCACAAAAATCACTTTTTTGCACAAAACTAGAGTTTCGACTCGAGTGACATTTTGCTGGGTGCACTTGAAACACTTGAAAATCACTTTTTTGCACAAAACTGGAGTATGGTGGACATCAGAGGATGCTCTACTGGGGCCACTTGGCTTTAAGTAGCTAGCATGTTGCTACCGGAAGTTAGCTTTCTAGAGGGTCTAGAGACTTGTGCTTTTAGAATCCTATTCAGGTCTTCCAGGACAATGGACCCATCCAGTTTCAAGCACTTTCAATCTTTCTCTGAGGAGATATGAACCTTTGAAGGAGTGAAATTGGTGTTTTTCGGGGTTCTTTAAGCCACTCCCACGCAGCGTTGCTAAGGGTTACAGAGCCAAATCCAGCATGGTTGGACTCCATTTGGGAGTGGCTACAACCTCAAAAAGAAAGCTAAGCTCTAGCACGTTCAGAACAAAAAAAGCCCCGATCGGCCCAGACTCTTCAGGTGGTCTCAGGTTCGTTAAGTCCTAGACCCTCTCCAAATCCTGGATTTTATGCTGCCAATTAAGACTTTTGCTTGTTTTTAAGGGGATTTCACCCCATGATTCCATTGTAGGCCCTATCCTGAGTGTCTGTGAGAAAAATGGGAGCTTAGATATTAATATTTAGTGGATTATGGGCATTTTTGCACTTGTCAAAAAAGATCAAAGGGCAACGTCGTTAGGGTCGGGTTCGGGCCCTTAACTTGCAGCTTTTGGCCCCAGATTTGAGATTCTGTATGTTGAGAAGCCACTCTTTGAATAGGAAAAGAATGCACATCTCTAAGTGGTTTTAAAGTAATTAATTTGAATTAAAAGACTTTTTCAAGATTTTGCCATTGACAATTGGCATAATTTTGGGAGTTTGGCACCTGGCCAATTCCTTCTTGTGAATGTTTTAGAGGAGATTTCACCTCATGGCCTCATTGTAGGCACTGTCCTGAGTGTCTGTGAGAAAAATGGGAGTTTAAATACTAATATTTAGGGAATTATTGCAATTTTTACATTAACAAAATATAAGGGAATTGGGGTCAAATTTCACACTTTGGGCCTGTATTAGGGGGTCTTGCTTTGTAGCATTTCGCCCCAGATTTCAGGGTATGCATGTTGAGAAGCCCCTCTTAATTTAGGAAAAGAATGCACATCTCTAAGTTCATGTAAAGTATTTTTTCTGAATTAAAAGACTGGTCTCAAGATTTCTCAACTGACAATTGGACTAAATTTGAGTAAGGACTCAAGTATCCTTATAATTCAAAAATGACAATTCGACGACATTAACATGGGTAAAATAGTTAGTCTAATTGTCACATGCTCTACTGGTTTTAGCTATCTAGCATGCTGCTACCGGAAGTTAGCTTTCTAGAGGGTCTGCAGACTTGTGCTTTTAGTATGTCATTTAAGGCTTCCGGAGCAATGTTCCCACCAAGTTTCAAGCAGTTTGGACCTTTTTCTAAGGGAGTTTTTCACCTTTGAAAGTGTGAATTTGGGTGTTTTGGGGTTTTTTAAACCACTCCCACGCAGCGTGGCTAAGGGCTAGAGTGGTATAAAGTACATGGTTGGAACCCATTTGATAGTGGCCACACCTTTAAAAAGAAAGCTAAGCTCTGACATGCTTAGAAAAAAATGACCTTCAATCTGAACAATATTAACCCAATGACCTCATTGTAGGCACTGTCCTGAGTGTCTGTGAGAAAAATGGGAGTTTAAAAATTAATATTTAGGAAATTATTGCAATTTTCACACTTGTCAAAAAACAGAAGGAATTGGGGTCAAAGGTCACACGTTGTGACTGTTTTGGAGGCCTTAACTTGCAGCTTTTGGCCCCAAATTTGAGGGTATGTATGTTGAGAAGCCCCTCTTAATTTAGGAAAAGAATCCACATCTCTAAGTGGTTTTAAAGTAATTAATTTGAATTAAAAGACTGTTGAATTGTCTTTTTTACGAATTATGAAGATTACTAAATCCTTACAAAATGACAATTCGACAACATTAACATGGGCCGAATACTTAGTCTAATTGTCACTGACTGACAATTAGACTAACTATTGAGCCCATGTTAATGTATTCGAATTGTCATTTTTTGAATTATAAGGATCACTGACTGTGACAATTAGACTAACTATTTTGCCCATGTTAATGTAGTCGAATTGTCATTTTTTGATTTGTAAGGATCACTGACTGTGACAATTAGACTAACTATTTTGCCCATGTTAATGTAGTCGAATTGTCATTTTTTGATTTATAAGGATCACTGACTGTGACACTTAGACTAACTATTGAGCCCATGTTAATGTAGTCGAATTGTCATTTTTTGAATTATAAGGATCATTGATTCCTTACAAAATGACAATTCGACTACATTAACATGGGCCAAATACTTAGTCTAATTGTCAATTGCCAGTGACAATTAGACTAAGTATTCGGCCCATGTTAATGTAGTCGAATTGTCATTTTTTAAATTATAAGGATCATTGATTCCTTACAAAATGACAATTCGACTACATTAACATGGGCCAAATACTTAGTCTAATTGTCAATTGCCACTGACAATTAGACTAAGTATTCGGCCCATGTTAATGTAGTCAAATTGTCATTTTTTTAATTATAAGGATCATTGATTTGAAAATTCGGCCACACGTGGCAAAGTCCAAGTGTGTTTTTTAAATTGTTCCTGAGGTATTGGGTCCAAAATGTTCGCCATTAAACGCTGATTCGAGATATCTATATCTATGTCTCATTGTGTAGCTTTTCCAGATGTCAACTACAGCTATCGGTCCCAGATTGGATGCTATCTATGTTGAGAAGCCCCCCTATCGCAACCAGACTGGATGGTATCCTTGGCTGGGTACAGCTGAGTCAATGAGACCCCCCTGGAGGTCCAAGACCTTTATAACGGACTTAGCAGACCTGGTCCGGGTCCCACCAAAGTGAAAAGGACCCCCGTGCAGATCCAGACCTGTACCCAGACCAAGTGCTCCTTGTCTGGGTACAGCTGAGTCATCAGGAGCCCCTGTAGGACCAAGACCTTTATGAGGGACTTAGCAGACCTGGTCCGGGTCCCACCAAAGTGATAAGGACCCCCGTGCAGGTCTCAGACCTGTACCCAGACTTAGTGCTCCTTGTCTGGGTACAGCTGAGTCATCAGGAGCCCCTGTAGGACCAGACTTAGCAGACCTGGTCTGGCTTCTTAGATAACCAGGGGCCTGGGACTTAGATCACCAGGGCTCTGAGGGTCTTAGATAACCAGGGGCCTGGGACTTAGATTACCAGGGCTCTGAGGGTCTTAGATAACTAGGGGCCTGGGTCTTAGATCACCAGGGCTCTGAGGTTCTTAGATAACCAGGGGCCTGGGACTTAGATCACCAGGGCTCTGAGGGTCTTAGATAACCAGGGGCCTGGGACTTAGATTACCAGGGCTCTGAGGGTCTTAGATAACTAGGGGCCTGGGACTTAGATCACCAGGGCTCTGAGGGTCTTAGATAACCAGGGGCCTGGGACTTAGATCACCAGGGCTCTGAGGGTCTTAGATAACCAGGGGCCTGGGACTTAGATCAGCAGAGCTCTGAGGGTCTTAGATAACCAAACAAAGCACAAATATATGGTTATTTTCGTCACTTTTTACACATTGGACTTTCGACCCTTTAACTTGCAGCTTTTGGCCCCAGATTTGAGGGTATGTATGTTGAGAAGCCCCTCTTAATTTATGAAAAGAATCCACATCTCTAAGTTGTTTTAAAGTAATTAATTTGAATTAAAAGACTGTTGAATTGTCATTTTTTGAATCATAAGGATCATCGATTCCTTACAAAATGACAATTAGACAACATTAACATGGGCTGAATACAATTAGACTAATGCCGTGTTCACACCAAAACAGTTGCGAAATATTCGCGCGTCCAGATTACATGTTAAGTCAATGCACAGCCGCGTTAAAGCGAATTTTTCGCCGAGCGTCGCGATAGAAGCGAAACGGCGTCGCAACGCCGCTTTTTCGCTGTTTCGCTGTTTCGCTGGCGTTCAAATATTTCAACTCCAGCGAATAATTCGCATGACGCGGAGTTGCGAAAGCCAATCAGCGTTGAGAAGCTCCACTCGTCACCGCCGTCCGGTCGTCTATGTTGCATCAGCAAAATGGAGGACCAACTTATAGTTGCCGTCTGCGGTCACCCGGTGCTTTACAACACGAACTCATACGAGTTTCGTAATAGAATTAAAAAGGACACCGCATAGAGAGCTGTCAGCAAAGCCGTGGGGCTACCTGGTAAGTTTTTATTGTATTTATATGCTTTTATTCTAGCTATTTGTTGTACTTTATGAACCAACTGCCGGCATATGTCTTTCATGTCAGATGAGGTATGCCGCCGAAGGTGGAAGGGGCTCAGGGACACGTACCGAAAGGAGAAGAGAAGGGAGAGTGACACGAGAAGTGGGTCAGGAGCAAAGACTAATAAAAAGTGGAAATACTCTGCGGTCCTGTCATTCCTCGACCCCTTTATCACTCCGCGGGTAACGAGCGGAAATATGGGGCGGAGGGTCGAGGAAGTCAGGACCGCAGAGTATGAAGCTACGCCAGGCCAGGATGAGGCAGACAGTGAAAGAGCAGGTCAGTCGACAAGTGAAGACGCAACATCACAGTCTGGTTAATTATAAGGAAAAGATTCATATGTCTGAAAAGTAACCATAGCAAAGTGTCTCCTAATGTTCATCTGTGATGTGATCACCTTTCTGTTGCCTGTAAAAGCTATGTTTTAGTCCAGTGTTATAGTTCTAGTTTAATCCTCCAGAGCCCAGGGTACAAAACTAACTTTTACCATTACAACTTTGTTTTGCTACAAGAAGTTTATTTTATTTGAGTTTTAACATAGATGTAAAATAAACAAGATACTATCATATATAGAATATAGTTTGAACTATATGTAACTATAGTTTAAACTATATGTAACTTTAAAGGACAATAAATGTGATCGTATTTGCAGAAAAATCACAATGTAATTACAGTGTCACTTTTGTGTTATAACATTGTTTTATTGTTATTGTTAATAAGACAGTCCAGATGGATTTGAGCCAGAGTGTCCTGCTCCTCCTCCTTCTCCTCCTGCTGCTCATCCTCCTTCTTCTCCTGCTGCTCCTCCGGCTTCTCCTTCTCCTCCTGCTGCCGCTGCTGCTGGTCCTTCCAGACCACCCTCAGGTATGTGCATGACCAAAGTTGGATTTCGTTTCTTTAATATGATTATAATTTATGAATTCATGGTATGTATTTCACAATGACAAATATGAACTATCTTTCAAATATCTTTGTAAGCTATTGTAGTGATGGAATGCAATAGTTTCATAAAATATGGTGTTTCCATTTCATACAGGAAGAAGAAGGGCCCAAAAAAGGCCGGCAACAGCATCGGCCAGCGAGCGGGAGAAAGAGATCGAGGAGCGGCTCCTCGAAGCTCTCAAACAACCGACTGTGCCTCTTTCTGAGGACGAGCTTTTCATGAGAAGCATGGTTCCTTCCCTGGAAAGATTGCCACCCCAGCAAAAAAATTATGTAAAATTTCAGATGCATAAATTGCTCTATGAAGCCGGCACTGTGATGCTGAATTTGGAAACATTGGAATGAAGGTCTGGGGGACAATCTTTCCAGGGAACGAACCAGCTTCAAACCTGTTCGGTTTCATTTCTTTGTTTGTTTTGTCCGTTTGACATGATTGCACTTTTTTTTCATATACTATGTTATTATTATATATCTATATTATTATATATATATCTATATAATTATTATTATATATCTATATTATTATTTATATATCTATATAGTATTATATATATCTATATTATTATTATATATCTATATTATTATTTATATATCTATATTATATATATATATATATATCTATATCATTGTATATATCTATATATATATTATTGTATATATCTATATTATTGTATATATGTTTATATATTATATTATTATTAATGTTAAAATTGTGTTGAAATAAATTTATTCAATGTTACTTATTTCATGTTCTTTATTTCATTTACAAGAAAACTCTTTAACAAAGGAACCTTTCTTTAGTAATGTGTGGTTGGCTCTTAAAATAGCCGTTTTGGGTGTGCTTGGGCACGGTGTTACACGGTGTCTTGCCATGGGATGGTTCCTTCAGCAGAGAAGAAGGATGTGAAGGCCTCCCTCACCCTGATGGCCTCTCTTGCTGAGTTATTGGCAGCAATTCTTCCCAGATCTGGCAGTGGCTCCACCTCTCCAACCGGTATGGTCGCTGCAGTTCGGGCTGTCCTCCGCAGGAAGTTATGCAGGACACATGTAGCCTTCACACACTTCTCCGCAACTTCTGGTTGGAGCTCAATGGCACGCCTGTACATCCTCCACTGAGAGGAAAGGATCCCAAAGGCATTCTCCACAACCAGCCGAGCACGGGAGAGACGGTAGTTGAAGATACGGCGCTCCCTTGCAAGGTTGCGGCCGGGGTAGGGCCTCATGAGGTTCTTCCTCAGTGGAAAGGCTTCGTCAGCAACAAAGACATGTGGCTGAAGTCCTCGGTGACTAGCTCCTGGTAGTGGCATGTCAGCAGGCAGTTGGAGGGTGCCAGATTGCAGTGCTTGGCCAAAAGCTGAGTTGGCCAGACTCCCACCATCACTGGTTCTGCCGTAGCCCCCAACATCAATCAGCCGGAAACAATACTGCGCATCAACGACTGCCAGGAGGACCATGGAGAAGGCTCCCTTATAATTAAAGAACTGGGATCCTGAATTGGCAGGGGCTCTGAGGACCACGTGCTTTCCATCCAATGCTCCACAGCAGAGAGGAAAATTCCATCGCTCCTCAAACCCCACAGCGATTGACCTCCAGTCCTCTGTGGTGGGCACAGCCATGAACTCCTCCACAAGGCAGTCCCAAATAGCTGTGACAACATCTGGGACAATGCTAGAGACCGTGGAGACCCCAACACGGAAGCTGTAGGCGATGGTCCTAAATGAGTCCCCAGTAGCAAGATATCTGCAGCACAGAAAACATTGCATTTAATGTTATTAATGATTCTGTTATAATGTTATTAATGATTATGTTATAATGTTATTAATCATATTAATGATACTACAGGTGCTAATAGTAGTTTTTGATTGATATGGCTTCAGATGCTATCATGAATGATAAACATAAATGCTGGTGATTTCACATAAGTTATATAGTATGTAGATACATATGTACATAAACAAACATATGGCTGCCATATCTGTGTATAATATGGATTACGTTAATTTGAGTATTGTTGGAGACCAGATTGATGGATTCAAACTTCATTAAGAACACACAAAATTAAAAAGGGGCTTTCTTGACAAAGCATGAATATATTTTATGAAACTGCCACTCACCAGAGACAGATGGACAGGCGCTCCGCAGCCGAGCCCTGGTGATTGAGCGCCTGTAGTTGGTGTCCAACCGAGAGATCCTGGCACCGATCCGAGCCAACAGGTCATCAAACTGGCTAACGTTTAGCCTGAAGTAGCCCTGGAAGCGGCGGTCATCCAGACGCAGTTCCTGGAGGAGTCGATGAAATTCACCGAGCTGTATGCGTTTACGGATGGTGTTGTGAACCCAAACACGACGGGGTTTGGGGTTCCGACGTTTGTGGTCTTTCCACAACAAGTACAACGCAGCAACAGTTTTTACTCCTTCCATGGTCGATAACGGAAATGAAGAAGGAGATTTTCGCGGCGAAAAGGGACTGAAGCCCCGCCCCCTTTCCCCAGCGATGGTTGCGAAAAACTAAAAAACACCAGCGGCGCGATAGAAGCGAAAAAGCGTTGCGAATTTTCGCAACTGTTTTGGTGTGAACACGGCATAAGTATTCGGCCCATGTTAATGTTGTCTAATTGTCATTTTGTAAGGAATCGATGATCCTTATAATTAAAAAAATGACAATTTGACTACATTAACATGGGCAAAATAGTTAGTCTAATTGTCAGTGGCCATTGACAATTAGTCTAAGTATTCGGCCCATGTTAATGTTGTCTAATTGTCATTTTGTAAGGAATCGATGATCCTTATAATTCAAAAAATGACAATTCAACAGTCTTTTAATTCAAATTAATTACTTTAAAACCACTTAGAGATGTGGATTCTTTTCCTAAATTAAGAGGGGCTTCTCAACATACATACCCTCAAATCTGGGGCCAAAAGCTGCAAGTTAAAGGGTCGAAAGTCCAATGTGTAAAAAGTGACGAAAATAACCATATATTTGTGCTTTGTTTGGTTATCTAAGACCCTCAGAGCTCTGCTGATCTAAGTCCCAGGCCCCTGGTTATCTAAGACCCTCAGAGCCCAGGTGATCTAAGTCCCAGGCCCCTGGTTATCTAAGACCCTCAGAGCCCTGGTGATCTAAGTCCCAGGCCCCTGGTTATCTAAGACCCTCAGAGCCCTGGTAATCTAAGTCCCAGGCCCCTGGTTATCTAAGACCCTCAGAGCCCTGGTGATCTAAGTCCCAGGCCCCTGGTTATCTAAGACCCTCAGAGCCCTGGTGATCTAAGTCCCAGGCCCCTGGTTATCTAAGACCCTCAGAGCCCTGGTAATCTAAGTCCCAGGCCCCTGGTTATCTAAGACCCTCAGAGCCCTGGTGATCTAAGTCCCAGGCCCCTGGTTATCTAAGACCCTCAGAGCCCTGGTGATCTAAGTCCCAGGCCCCTAGTTATCTAAGACCCTCAGAGCCCTGGTAATCTAAGTCCCAGGCCCCTGGTTATCTAAGACCCTCAGAGCCCTGGTGATCTAAGTCCCAGGCCCCTGGTTATCTAAGAACCTCAGAGCCCTGGTGATCTAACTCCCAAGCCCCTGTTTTTGTCTAAGTGCCCAGAGCCCTGGTAATCTAAGTCACAGGCCCCTGGTTATCTAAGACCCTCAGAGCCCTGGTGATCTAAGACCCTCAGAGCCCTGGTGATCTAAGTCCCAGAGCCCTGGTGATCTAAGACCCTCAGAGCCCTGGTGATCTAAGTCCCTCAGAGCCCTGGTTATCTAAGACCCAGACCAGGTCTGCTAAGTCTGGTCCTACAGGGGCTCCTGATGACTCAGCTGTACCCAGACAAGGAGCACTAAGTCTGGGTACAGGTCTGAGACCTGCATGGGAGTCCTGTTCACTTTGGTGGGACCCGGACCAGGTCTGCCAAGTACCTCTTAAAGGTCTTGGTCCTACAGGGGCTACTGATGACTCAGCTGTACCCAGACAAGGAGCACTATGTCTGGGTACAGGTCTGAGACCTGCATGGGAGTCCTGTTCACTTTGGTGGGACCCGGACCAGGTCTGCTAAGTCCCTCATAAAGGTCTTGGTCCTACAGGGGCTCCTGATGACTCAGCTGCACCCAGCCAAGGAGGACTTGGTCTGGGTACAGGTCTGAGACATGCACGGGGGTCCTTATCACTTTGGTGGGACCCCGGACCAGGTCTGCCAAGTACCTCATGAAGGTCTTGGTCCTACAGGGGCTCCTGATGACTCAGCTGCACCCAGCCAAGGAGGACTTGGTCTGGGTACAGGTCTGGACCTGCACGGGGGTCCTTATCACTTTGGTGGGACTAGGACCAGGTCTGCTAAGTCCGTTATAAAGGTCTTGGATCTATAGGGGCTCCTGATGACTCAGCTGCACCCAGCCAAGGAGGACTTGGTCTGGGTACAGGTCTGGACCTGCACGGGGGTCCTTATCACTTTGGTGGGACCCGGACCAGGTCTGCTAAGACCGTTATAAAGGTCTTGGACCTCCAGGGGGGTCTCATTGACTCAGCTGTACCCAGCCAAGGATACCATCCAGTCTGGTTGCGATAGGGGGGCTTCTCAACATAGATAGCATCCAATCTGGGACCGATAGCTGTAGTTGACATCTGGAAAAGCTACACAATGAGACATAGATATCTCGAATCAGCGTTTAATGGCGAACATTTTGGACCCAATACCTCAGGAACAATTTAAAAAACACACACTTGGACTTTGCCACGTGTGGCCGAATTTACAAATCAATGATCCTTATAATTCAAAAAATGACAATTCGACTACATTAACATGGGCCGAATACTTAGTCTAATTGTCAGTGGCAATTGACAATTAGACTAAGTATTCGGCCCATGTTAATGTAGTCGAATTGTCATTTTGTAAGGAATCGATGATCCTTATAATTCAAAAAATGACAATTCGACTACATTAACATGGGCCGAATACTTAGTCTAATTGTCAGTGGCAATTGACAATTAGACTAAGTATTCGGCCCATGTTATTGTAGTCGAATTGTCATTTTGTAAGGAATCGATGATCCTTATAATTCAAAAAATGACAATTCGACTACATTAACATGGGCTCAATAGTTAGTCTAATTGTCACAGTCAGTGATCCTTATAAATCAAAAAATGACAATTCGACTACATTAACATGGGCAAAATAGTTAGTCTAATTGTCATTTTGTAAGGAATCGATGCTCCTTATAATTCTAAAAATGACAATTCGACTACATTAACATGGGCAAAATAGTTAGTCTAATTGTCACAGTCAGTGATCCTTATGAATCAAAAAATGACAATTCGACTACATTAACATGGGCAAAATAGTTAGTCTAATTGTCACAGTCAGTGATCCTTATAAATCAAAAAATGACAATTCGACTACATTAACATGGGCAAAATAGTTAGTCTAATTGTCACAGTCAGTGATCCTTATGAATCAAAAAATGACAATTCGACTACATTAACATGGGCAAAATAGTTAGTCTAATTGTCACAGTCAGTGATCCTTATGAATCAAAAAATGACAATTCGACTACATTAACATGGGCAAAATAGTTAGTCTAATTGTCACAGTCAGTGATCCTTATAAATCAAAAAATGACAATTCGACTACATTAACATGGGCAAAATAGTTAGTCTAATTGTCACAGTCAGTGATCCTTATGAATCAAAAAATGACAATTCGACTACATTAACATGGGCAAAATAGTTAGTCTAATTGTCACAGTCAGTGATCCTTATGAATCAAAAAATGACAATTCGACTACATTAACATGGGCAAAATAGTTAGTCTAATTGTCACAGTCAGTGATCCTTATAAATCAAAAAATGACAATTCGACTACATTAACATGGGCCGAATACTTAGTCTAATTGTCACTGACTGACAATAAGGAATCAGTAATCTTCATAATTCATAAAAAAGACAATTCAACAGTCTTTTAATTCAAATTAATTACTTTAAAACCACTTAGAGATGTGGATTCTTTTCCTAAATTAAGAGGGGCTTCTCAACATACATTCCCTCAGATTTGGGGCTAAAAGCTGCAAGTTAAGGCCTCCAAAACAGTCACAACGTGTGACCTTTGACCCCAATTCCTTCTGTTTTTTGACAAGTGTGAAAATTGCAATAATTTCCTAAATATTAATTTTTAAACTCCCATTTTTCTCACAGACACTCAGGACAGTGCCTACAATGAGGTCATTGGGTTAATATTGTTCAGATTGAAGGTCATTTTTTTCTAAGCATGTCAGAGCTTAGCTTTCTTTTTAAAGGTGTGGCCACTATCAAATGGGTTCCAACCATGTACTTTATACCACTCTAGCCCTTAGCCACGCTGCGTGGGAGTGGTTTAAAACCAGTAGAGCATGTGACAATTAGACTAACCATTTTTCCCATGTTAATGTCGTCGAATTGTCATTTTTGAATTATAAGGATACTTGAGTCCTTACTCAAATTTAGTCCAATTGTCAGTTGAGAAATCTTGAGACCAGTCTTTTAATTCAGAAAAAATACTTTACATGAACTTAGAGATGTGCATTCTTTTCCCAAATTAAGAGGGGATTCTCAACATGCATCCCTTGAAATTTGGGGCGAAACGCTACAAGGCAAGACCCCCTAATACAGGCCCAAAGTGTGAAATTTGACCCCAATTCCCTTACATTTTGTTAATGTAAAAATTGCAATAATTCCCTAAATATTAGTATTTAAACTTCCATTTTTCTCACAGACACTCAGGACAGTGCCTACAATGAGGCCATGAGGTGAAATCTCCTCTAAAACATTCACAAGAAGGAATTGGCCGGGTGCCAAACTCCCAAATTTATGCCAATTGTCAATGGCAAAATCTTGAAAAAGTCTTTTAATTCAAATTAATTACTTTAAAACCACTTAGAGATGTGCATTCTTTTCCTATTCAAAGAGGGGCTTCTCAACATACAGAATCTCAAATCTGGGGCCAAAAGCTGCAAGTTAAGGGCCCGAACCCGACCCTAACGATGTTGCCCTTTGATCTTTTTTGACAAGTGCAAAAATGGCCATAATCCACTAAATATTAATATCTAAGCTCCCATTTTTCTCACAGACACTCAGGACAGGGCCTACAATGAGATCATGGGGTGAAATCCCCTTAAAAACAAGCAAAAGTCTTAATTGGCAGCATAAAATCCAGGATTTGGAGAGGGTCTAGGACTTAACGAACCTGAGACCACCTGAAGAGTCTGGGCCGATCGGGGCTTTTTTTGTTCTGAACGTGCTAGAGCTTAGCTTTCTTTTTGAGGTTGTAGCCACTCCCAAATGGAGTCCAACCATGCTGGATTTGGCTCTGTAACCCTTAGCAACGCTGCGTGGGAGTGGCTTAAAGAACCCCGAAAAACACCAATTTCACTCCTTCAAAGGTTCATATCTCCTCAGAGAAAGATTGAAAGTGCTTGAAACTGGATGGGTCCATTGTCCTGGAAGACCTGAATAGGATTCTAAAAGCACAAGTCTCTAGACCCTTTAGAAAGCTAACTTCCGGTAGCAGCATGCTAGCTACTTAAAACCAACTGGCCCTAGTAGAGCGTCCTCTGTTGTCCACCATACTCTAGTTTTGTGCAAAAAAGTGATTTTTGTGACCCTCTAGAAAGCTAACTTCCGGGAGCAGCATGCTAGCTAGCTAAAACCATTAGTGCATGTGACAATTAGACTAACTATTTTGCCCATGTTAATGTAGTCGAATTGTCATTTTTGAATTACAAGGAATCTCGATTCCTTACTCAAAATGAGCTCAATCGTCAGAAATGGTCCCATACGGCAGTCAATTTTAAGAATGGTCATAATACCTCACAGATTAGTTCTAAAGACTCCAGATTTTGCACAGACACTCTGCAAGGGGCCTACAATGAGGTTGTGGGGTTGATATTGCTCAGTTTGAAGGTCATTTTTTTCTAAACATGTCAGAGCTTAGCTTTCTTTTTCACATTGTAGCCACTTCCAAATGGGGCCCAACCATGTCATTTATACCATGCTAGCCCTTAGCATCGCTGCGTATGAGTGGTTTAAAAACCCCAAAAACACCCAAATTCACACATTCAAAGGTCAAAAGCTCCCTTAGAAAAAGTTCCAAAGTGCTTGAAACTTGGTGGAACCATTGTCCTGGATGCCCTAAATGACATACTAAAAGCACAAGTCTGTAGACCCTCTAGAAAGCTAACTTCCGGTAGCAGCATGCTAGCTAGCTAAAACCAACTGATCCTTGAAGAGAGTCCTCTGTTGTCCAGCGTAGCTGATTTAAAATATTAGTTTGGAATAATAGCAAATTTCCAACCTTTTCAAGCTTTTCAAGGTCATTCAAGGTCATTCAAGGACTTTCAAGGACTTTCAGATGATTTGAGGAATCTTTGTTCCAATTGCCACAAATGGCCCTAAACGTCACAATGCACTCCCACATTTGCATGAAACAAAATACTTTAGTCATATTGTCAGTATCGTTCCAATCCGTCACAGGATCAATTATTTGTAAATTGTCGCCCCCCGCAGGATTTTGTAGTTCAACACACCTTCACGCCCCATTTGTCATTCGTGTGTCCATCTGCCAGTTTTGTTCCGAATCGACGCCATGTTAATATGTTCCATTTGTCACATTTTCCCAATTGTCAGAAATCGAAGACAGCGTGTCACATTTCTGACAATTAGAACTCGGCCCAATGCAAAACGGCTGACAATTAGCACAAATTTTGGGATGTTCCCTTGCCCAGGCTGTTCTCAGCAGGGGGGGGGAACTGCTGACCCGGACTGGGGACATCGTCGGGCGGTGGAAAGAGCACTTTGAGCTTTGAACTCCTAAACCCGGCCAACATGTCCCCCGGAGAGGGGGCAGCGGCGGAAGACTTTGGGGTGGTTTCTCCCATATCCCTGGCAGAGGTCGCTAAGGTAGTCAAAAAGCTCCTTGGCGGCAAGGCGCCAGGGGTGGACGAGATCCGCCCTGAGATGCTGAAAGCGCTGGACATTGTTGGGCTGTCTTGGTTGACACGCCCTTTCAGTGTCGCATGGGGGTCGGGAACAGTGCCCATGGACTGGCAGACCGGGGTGGTGGTTCCCATCTTCAAGAAGGGGGACCGGAGAGTGTGCTCAAACTATCGTGGCATCACACTGCTCAGCCTCCCGGGAAAAGCTTATGCCAGGGTGCTGGAAGGGAGGCTCCGACCGCTTGTCGAACCTCAGATTCAAGACGAGCAGTGCGGATTCCGTCCCGGTCGTAGAATAGTGGACCAGCTCTCTACCCTTGCAAGACTACTGGAGGGGTCCTGGGAGTTTGCCCAACCAGTCTACATGTGCTTTGTGGACTTGGAGAAGGCTTTCGACCGGGTCCCTCGGGGGTTTTTGTGGGGGGTGCTGCGGGAATATGGGGTGGAGTATGGGGAGCACGGGCTATCCGGTCTCTGTACGCCTGCAGTAGGAGCTGTGTCCGTATCCTCGGTAGTAAGTCAGACACGTTCCCGGTGGGTGTTGGCCTCCGCCAGGGCTGCCCTTTATCACCGGTCCTGTTCGTGACCTTCATGGACAGGATATCTAGGCGCAGCCAGGGGGCGGAGAGGATCCGGTTCGGGAGTCTCGGGATCGCCTCTCTGCTGTTCGCGGATGATGTGGTCCTGTTTGCCTCCTCGGACTGTGACCTCCAGCATTCACTGGGGCTTTTTGCAGCCGAGTGTGAAGCGGCAGGGAGGGGAGTTAGCGCCTCCAAATCTGAGGCCATGGTGCTCTGCCGGAAACCGGTGGATTGCTCCCTCCAGGTGGGGACAAACTGCCTACCCCAAGCGAAGGAGTTCAAGTATCTCGGGGTCTTGTTCACGAGGGGGGGGGTAAGGTGGAGCGGGAGATCGACAGACGGATCGGTGCGGCTGCAGCTGTAAAACAGGCGCTGTACCGGTTCGTCCTGGTGAAGAGGGAGCTGAGCCGGAAGGCGAAGCTCTCCATTTACTGGTCGGTCTATGTTCCAACCCTCACCTATGGTCACGAACTCTGGGTCGTGACCGAAAGAATGAGATCTCGAATACAAGCGGCCGAAATGAGCTTCCTCCGCAGGGTGGCCGGGCTCACCCTTAGAGATAGGGTAAGGAGCTCGGACATCAGGGGGGAGCTTGGAGTCGAGTCGCTGCTCCTTCGTGTCGAAAGGAGTCAGCTGAGGTGGTTCGGGCATCTAGTCAGGATGCCTCCTAGACGCCTCCCATTAGAGGTTTTCCAGGCACGCCCAACTGGTAGGAGACCCCGGGGAAGACCGAGGACACGCTGGAGGGATTATATCTCCCGGCTGGCCTTGGAACGCCTCGGGATCCCCCAGAAAGAGCTGGAAAGTGTTGCGGGTGAGAGGGAAGCCTGGGTTGGCCTGCTGAACCTGCTGCCACCGCGACCCGACCCCGGATAAGCGGCTGATAATGGATGGATGGATGGAAGTGTATGAAGTGTATAAAGTGTATAAAGTGCACTATGTGTTGCTACAATATCCAAGTATGTGAAATATTATGCTATTTCACCAGAAAATGTGAGTAGAAAAGAGGAAATGAAGTATTTGACGGCAAAAATGTTTTGAGGAGAAGACCGGTCTGGGGCAGTGGTTGAACTGGTCTGGGGCAGTGGTTGAACTGGTCTGGGGCAGTGTTTCTACTGGTCTGGGGCAGTGGTTGAACTGGTCTGGGGCAGTGTTTCTACTGGTCTGGGGCAGTGGTTGAACTGGTCTGGGGCAGTGGTTGAACTGGTCTGGGGCAGTGTTTCTACTGGTCTGGGGCAGTGGTTGAACTGGTCTGGGGCAGTGGTTGAACTGGTCTGGGGCAGTGTTTCTACTGGTCTGGGGCAGTGGTTGAACTGGTCTGGGGCAGTGTTTCTACTGGTCTGGGGCAGTGGTTGAACTGGTCTGGGGCAGTGTTTCTACTGGTCTGGGGCAGTGGTTGAACTGGTCTGGGGCACTGGTTGAACTGATCTGGGGCACTGGTTGAACTGGTCTGGGGCAGTGGTTGAACTGGTCTGGAGCAGTGGTTCAACTGGTCTGGGGCAGTGGTTGAACTGGTCTGGGGCAGTGGTTGAACTGGTCTGGGGCAGTGGTTGAACTGGTCTGGGGCAGTGGTTCTACTGGTCTGGGGCAGTGGTTCTACTGGTCTGGGGCAGTGGTTCAACTGGTCTGGCTGCAGGACCCACCTTGACCCCTTCATGACAAGCTGAGATCCAATGCGAGGAACATTTTCAACTTCTCAAATTGATGGAATGATGTAATGCAGTTTAAACCTGAGAAAGTACACAATATCACAGTATGCCAACACAAAAAAATAGTTTGAAATATTCCCTTTTACACTCAATTAAAAACCCCAAAGTGCATCTTAAGGATACGAGGTAATACAACACACATAATCATTTTATAACTTAAAAAAGGTTGGGAATAAAGCAAACTATCACAAATAGTCCAACATGTAAACTCACGCGAGTGTGAATAGATGGCATTCCGCTGCTTAAAAAAAAACGCCTTCAAAATAAAAGCACATAAGAAATCCCTTTAAAAATAAAAGCCCATGCAAAGGTCCGCGATTCACTGAAAGCGGGTCCGCGAAGCCGTCGCGGGCCACATAAAATTACCTGGCGGGCCGGATTCGGCCCACGGGCCTTGAGTTTGACACCAGTGCTGTAGACATACAGGAATTAACCCCGTTAGCGATCGTTAGCGACCACTAGCTTTGTGTTAGCTGCAGCTCTATCTGGCTACAGGTCCCGTTACTAACATAAATATGCTATTGCAAAGTTCAGTAAATACGCTTACCCATCTTCCAATGGATCCCTTTGCTTGGCGTTGTCCTGTTCATCTCAGGGATCGACTCCTTCAGGCTCTATTCATGGTTGAAGTAGCGCCGTGCTCTCCAGTATAGCTTCGCACAGCGGCCATGGACTCCAGTGAGGATCGTCACCGCAAGGACCAGCATCAACATGGTCTGAAGCTGACCTGAGACCAACCTTCAGGCTCTCCAGGACCAGCATCAACATGGTCTGAAGCTGACCTGAGACCAGCCTTCAGGCTCTCCAGGACCAGCATCAACATGGTCTGAAGCTGACCTGAGACCAGCCTTCAGGCTCTCCAGGACCAGCATCAACATGGTCTGAAGCTGACCTGAGACCAGCCTTCAGGCTCTCCAGGACCAGCATCAACATGGTCTGAAGCTGACCTGAGACCAGCCTTCAGGCTCTGCAGGACCCGCATCAACATGGTCTGAAGCTGACCTGAGACCAGCCTTCAGGCTCTCCAGGACCAGCATCAACATGGTCTGAAGCTGACCTGAGACCAGCCTTCAGGCTCTCCAGGACCAGCATCAACATGGTCTGAAGCTGACCTGAGACCAGCCTTCAGGCTCTCCAGGACCAGCATCAACAGGCTGGTCCTGATGCTGCCGCAGCAAAACAACCATGGATGGAGCCATGATCTTGAGCTGCTGGTGACGGTGTGCTGGCTGCTGGTGGCGCCTCCTACAGGGTCACCTCAGACATCTCTGCCATGCCACCGTGTGCAGGACCGTCCACAACGTGGTGGAGGAAATGATGACAATCCCCAAAGCAGAGGAGATGAGGAGGTGGGGCCTTGCCGGCCATGAGGCGCTGTGCTGCCGGTGCCATCGATGGGTGTCACGTCCGGATTCTTCCTCCTGCAGAGCACAAGAGGGCATTATATATATATATATATATATATATATAGACATATATATAGACATATATATATATCTATATATATATATATATATATATATATATATATATATATAGACATATATAAAATGTCTATATATGTATATATATATATATATATATATATATATATATATATATATATATATATATATATATATATATATATATATATACATATATTATAATATTATATAAACAGAAAACGGAGCGGGATCAGATGAAGGCTTGCTGCCCAGAAGGACTGCCTCATGTCTGGGTCAACATGACTACTTGTAGATACTAAACCTCCCCAGATGAAGTTATGTCCACTGGAAGAACATAGTTCTTTTGCAATGTTCTTCTTCTTGTTCTGTCTAATTTAACTGCCTGACTGTAAATAACTATCTGTAAACAACAGGACTTTGTAATTGTTTGTTGTTGTAAATATACACAATTGCTTGAATATCCTGGGTTGAAATTCAAACATGACATTTATTTACAGTTTATTTACAAGCTTCTCATTCTATATGGGCCCAGATTTCCTCAGATGTCCCTTCATTAAAATGGTAGGTTATAATGCACATTGATAGAGCATAATCAGTCTGTACAATATGGATAGAGAGGAGCTAACAAGTCGGTCAGAAGTTAAAAGACAGGGCTCTGGGTCAACGTTAAAGTTACATTAAAATGTAATTGTAAGAATAAAAAGGGTTTAACGTTACCTGTAAACAAACAATAGACTATTGAGACCAAAAGATTGTCAGTTAGATTCAACCAAACCGAATTATAGCTCATGTTTAACCGTACAACAGAGACGTCAATACCACCGGCACATTTCCAACAGACTGGCCGACATCAGGCTGTTCTAGCCGGGCGCCGTGCCGCTGAGCCCCGGCGCTGGTTTACTGACGGTCCCGCTAGCGGCTGAATCTCGACAAACTGTAGACCAAATTGATTCTTAAACAACTAACTTATCGCCTAAAAACATCCTAAAGTGACTTTGTGTGACTTAACAGCAGTAGTATTTAGAAAGTTTCAACTTACAGTTGTGTTGTCTCCGCCGCCATTTCTTATGTTTGCTGGAGTGAAATGCATTCTGGGATAAAATACACACAAGTCAGCTCCGATGCAGACTCGGTAAAATGGGAGGAGCGAGCCCTATCCGGGCATTTGGACCGTGCTTGGCTTGATGCGAACTTTGAATTGGACCAGTACTTGGGCTCGGACTGATGACGTTTCACAAGTTCACGAGTTCACGAGTACAGAGAAGAACTCATATTGAGACATGGTCTCAGTCAAGGTTTCACATTTATTAACGTACATCGCCGAACTGCATGCTGGGTCGTCCTGTCAAACTCCGTTGCACAGGAGACTTCTTCATGATAAGTGGGCGGGCTTTACCCAGCATGCAATTCGGCAGTGTAATTTCACAAATGTGCCACCCTGACTAAAGTTCCTACCCTGTCAGATAAGTAGCGCCCGCTGCGCCCTGAGCTGTATCCTGTGGAAATTAAATGGTGCCGCCTTCTAAAGTGCTTGAAGTTGCAGCTATGCACCACAGGTATGATGTGCATGAAAAAATGAAGTGCCCTCCCCCCAAAGGGAGTTTGACATATCTGGCATAGAGGTGAAATCTGATTGGATGAAAGCTCTTCTTAAAACCAGCTGAAGGCAGAGCAACAGAGGAAGACAGGAGCTGTGCAGTGAGAAAATAAGTATAATACATGTAGTGTATTTGTAAAAGAAAATTAAATTATGAAATAGCTATAACTTTGTGATTCTGTTTAGGCCAGCAGCCCTGACGGCCCACCACTGGTTTAAACCATTCCTCAAAGCCATCGCAAGCTGACATCAGGCCTGGTTTTAACGACCAAGAAGGCACTGATGGCTGTGATGTTCTCAGCACACAGTGCAGTCTCACCTCTTTACAAGGTCCATGGTCTGATTCAAACTAGAATTACCGCCTCGTGGTTGTCCACCTTCACCAACCTTTGCACTTTGCCTCCATCTCTGTCCAAAAATGTCTTCACGTCATCATTTTATCTTGTGAAACGACGCCTCACAAAAATAACAAAGACTGCCAACGAGGGCCTGACTCATAGTGAAGTGGAGTAGAGGATGTCTCAGGCAGCATCAGGTTGAGACTTGGCGCCTGCTGGGACGAGTGAATAATGTTAACGTGTCTTATAGCGCGTCAGCTGCAGGCATCAGCCCGTATAACAGACGTGCACTTTCATTAATCCTGACTTCTGGAACAGGGGCAGGTGATCTGAAAATGTCAGACTTTGATTTTACAGACGTGGTTCATGCTATTTGTATTATATTTCTGGACTAATGGAGTTATTCTGCATGTGCCCAGAACGCGTTCAAGCCAGTTCTGATCTGTATCACAGCAGTCGCTCACATTCACAGTTGCAGCTCAAGTTGATGAAAATTCTGTGTGAATTCTTCTTTTCTTTTTTTACGGCTGTCCATCTGTCCCATCTCAGAAACGCTCGAGGGGAATTTCTTCAAATTTGTCCACTTGGACTCAAGAAGGACTGAAGATCACCGTGACCTCACAAAACACGTCGTTTTGGCCCAAACTCAAGACTGAATATGCAAATGATGTCAATTTCACACAAACGTCTCAAAGGATAAAATTACGAATGACCTGTTGGACCGACATGGATGTAAACCTGCAACTTGAGGCTGTAACTCTACTTTCTGTTCTTCATCATCCTCATCCTCATCATCAACGAGGCGGTCCTGAACGAACCACAGGGCTCTCCCACCTCTCTTTGGTGAAATTCAATGCTCGAGCTCCCAGTCCCCCCAGTCCAGTTGTTAGCAGAGCTCCCAGTCCCCCCAGTCCAGTTGTTAGCAGAGCTCCCAGTCCCAACCAGTCCAGTTGTTAGCAGAGCTCCCAGTCCCCCCACTCCCCCCTCCCCCTCAGGGCCCTGGCTCGGGACCCCCTTTCCCCTTTCCCAGTACTGCACTCCCCCAGGCCTGACTGCCCGCCCGCCTGCTCTTCTTGGCAGCCAAACAGCCAGGGGAGGATCAGGATGACCGGGGCGGCTGAGATAAGGACCACATGAAGTTCCCCACGTTACCTCACCCGATAAGGAAACAAGCAGAGACAGACGGAGGGAGAGAGAGAGAGAGAGAGAGACAGAGAGAGAGAGAGAGAGAGAGAGAGAGGGTCAGACTGGGAGGACGGTGATGCGCAGAGAGGCAGCTGGGATTGTTTTCTTTTTCGCCACTCGTAGAGGCCTGGGGAACTTTGGAGATGCTCGAGCAGAATCTTGAACAGAACAGAACGTTTGAGATCAGATGAGTGATTTCTGCCCGTGTATGTATATCTTTTAAAATGCTTGGCTGGAAAGATGACCTCAGGCCGCGTGTCCTGTAGTGTAGTATTCACCAGAAGCACCACGTGGAGGACGGCCTCACGAGCATCTCCAACGTGGGAAAGCAAACTCCCATCCGGCCAATGAAAGCAGACGGGCCAGAAGTGAACTAAGGTCCTCAGGAGAGTCCGCTGCAGCCCGATGGCGCTGAATCCCCTGGAAGGTCTCATGTCGGTGGCGGCGAACCACCAGCTGGTCTCCGGCCCCGCGGCCGAGCCCCAGAGGCCTCAGCAGCAGCAGCAGCAGCGTGCGGCCGGCGGCCCGGCATCCCTGCACGGACACGGGCAGAGCCGGGAGCCCAGGAAGTGGGTGAGTCTAAGATCTGGGCCTGACCCTGGGGCCTCAAAGATTGATCATTGATCATACGACGATATAACGGGGGACAATTGCATCAAAACCACTTGCTTTAATTAAATATTAATTATATAAAATTAGTTTTCCGAACAAAACCATAGTCAAACGTAATTTCATGCAGGAACAGTTTATAAAGTTTAGATCGTGCAACACCTCCCTGCAGGCCGATACTGTCAGACTTTAGCCGCTGGCTTATCAGTGTGACGTGGACAGTTTGAGGGAAGTGAGAGTCAACAAGTTAAGTATAAGATGAATCTCAGGTTTTGATGGAAACATGAGGAGAACTCCACTGAAGTTCATTAACTTGAACTCAACTCATTATGATATAATGTATTATTATCATAGGGACGAGCTGTGGAGGAAGCATGACGGACACCGATTAGTTGTTTTGCTCTTTTCAAGCACAATTCTCCTGTTTAGAGTTTAGAGTCCTGAGGAAATGCAATCCTCTCCATCCATTATTTTAACCATTCACTAGAGAAACACCAATATTTTCTTCACAAAACAATAATAATAATAATAATAATAATAATTAATTCAAGGTAAGGCTAGTAACTTGTATACCACATTTCAACAACAAGTCAATTCAAAATGCTTCACATAAAACCATTAAAAGCATCAAAACATAACAAAACAATTCAGATAGATTGTAAATATGTTCATGGTATTTATTAATGTGTAATTGTATCTTTCTTATACTCTCTGTCTATGTTTCCTTCTTCATATTTGTACAGTATCTTTTCATATTTCTATTGTATTTTTCTTCTATCAATGTTTCTTGGACATGCTTTTATATTATTTCTTTTCATATTTCTATTAGTAGTAGTTTCTCCTTTTCTATATTTATGTTTCTTGATTTTTGCAATACTTGCTTTAATTTTTAATTTGTATTTTTGTTTGTGTGAAGCACCAGCAGACCAAAGCAAATGTCTTGTATGTGAAAACATAACGCAGATTTGGATTCTGATAATCTCACACACACAGATTCATTTTGAGCACAAACAACACATCTGATAGAAAAACAATTTACACATTTTACTTCACAACATACGTTTCTCTCAATATCATAAACGCTAGTAGATGTCCTTTTGGTGAATGCATGTGTAGAACTAGAAAATGAAAAAAAGTGAGGAGAAATTACTGATTGTGCCATTTGAAATGTATCGTATGCATATAATACACACTGCAGTGTGTATTATATGCATACGGTACATTTTAATTTCATCAAAGTAAGTAGAAGAAATTGGTGCAGTGTAAAAATCTGTTGTAAATTGAATATTGAATATATTTATACTTCCCCTGTTTAGTTGAATATGATTCATTGGACTGCCCGGCTCTAAACGCGTCCTCTGCTGCAGGTGCAGTCCGTGTGTGGGTCCAGGTCTGGGTCCAGGTCTGGGTCCAGGTCTGGGTCCGGCTGCCAGTCTGCGGTCCAGTGCAGCACACTGAGGGGTCAGCACTCCCCAGAGAACGCAGCGCGGGAGAGGAGCCGCGTACGCAACCTGCGACAGGCCTTCCACAGCCTGCAGGTCTTCACTTCCCACCTCACGTTTGCTTCACGGCATAACGTTAGTTTCACGGCATAGCGTTAGCTTCACTGCATAACGTTTGCGTCACTGCATAATGTTAGCTTCACGGCATAACGTTAGCTTCACGGCATAACGATAGCTTCACGGCATAACGTTAGTTTCACGGCATAGCGTTAGCTTCACGGCATAACGTTAGCTTCACTGCATAACGTTTGCGTCACTGCATAATGTTAGCTTCACGGCATAACGTTAGCTTCACGGCATAACGATAGCTTCACGGCATAACGTTTGCTTCACTGCATAACGTTTGCGTCACTGCATAGCGTTAGCTTCACGGCATAACGTTAGCTTCACGGCATTACGTTTGCTTCACTGCATAACGTTTGCGTCACTGCATAATGTTAGCTTCACGGCATAATGTTAGCTTCACAGCATGACGTTTGCTTCACGGCATAACGTTAGCTTCACGGCATAATGTTAGCTTCACTGCATAATGTTAGCTTCACTGCATAACGTTTGCTTCACAGCACAACGTTAGCTTCACTGCATAACGTTAGCTTCACGGTATAACGTTAGCTTCACGGCATAACGTTAGCTTCACTGCATAACGTTAGCTTCACGGCATAACGTTAGCTTCACGGCATAACGTTAGCTTCACTGCATAACGTTAGCTTCACGGCATAACGTTTGCTTCACGGCACAACGTTAGCTTCACTGCATAACGTTAGCTTCACTGCATAACGTTTGCTTCACGGCACAACGTTAGCTTCACTGCATAACGTTAGCTTCACTGCATAACGTTTGCTTCACAGCATAACGTTAGCTTCACTGCATAACGTTAGCTTCACGGTATAACGTTAGCTTCACGGCATAACGTTAGCTTCACTGCATAACGTTAGCTTCACGGCATAACGTTAGCTTCACGGCATAACGTTAGCTTCACTGCATAACGTTAGCTTCACGGCATAACGTTAGCTTCACTGCATAACGTTAGCTTCACGGCATAACGTTAGCTTCACGGCATAACGTTTGCTTCACGGCATAACGTTAGCTTCACAGCATAATGTTAGCTTCACGGCATAACGTTTGCTTCACGGCATAACATTAGCTTCACAGCATTCCTGTTATCAATGGAACCAGTGTGATTCCATTGATAACAGGAATTGAAAATAAAATGTATTTTTTTAACTGACTAATAGTGTTGTGGAGAAGAGAATACTCCTCTACATGCTGACACACAAGTCATAACCAGAGTCTGTGGATCGTTAAAAGCTGCAAATGTACTATTAAAATGCCTTTTACTCCCAAAGGCCTTCATAATGCATAAGCACTCGTATGATGAACACTTCACAATCTTTCAAAAGTCACAGCCAGAAAGAAGCAGGTATACTCAATATGTACTGAGTACTAAATGAATAAGCAGCCTGATGCTGACCAGCAGAACCTCCAGCAGAGCGTCAGGCGGTCCAGAGCTGCCAGAGAATGAAATATGTTTAGCGAATATAATAATTAACAGTATTGTTTTCAGGCAAATTAATGTAATTTGATGTTTTCTACAGCACAGTATGTTTTCTTTCTCTCTTAACTGTACCTTAATGTCACTCACTATCATTCGGAACTATTTTATTCAACGGCTAATTATTTAAACTTCCTTCCTCGCACTCAGCCGTTGGACGGTCTGAAGAGACGCAATGCATTATGGGGCATCTGAGCATGTCCAGTAAGCTCACGTGGCAAATTCCACCTGCTCTGCAGGAGGAAATACATGTTAAATACATGTTTGAATCCTGCGGCCTTTGAGTCTCGGTTGGTTTGAGTCAAGATGATTTCATGCAGAGCATTTGTTTGCCACTTGTGTGTCATGTGTTGTGCAGTTTTGTGCACGTATTGAAGAAGAAATAAATCAATTAAAAAGAATATCTTTAAAAGATAGGCCATCTTGCCCCCAGCATGTCATAATAATGCCATCTTCACGAGTTAAAGACGTTGAAGGTGTCCCCCCTGTCCCTCCCGTCCTCAGGCGGCTCTGCCCTCCGTCCCACCGGACACCAAGCTGTCCAAGCTGGACGTTCTGGTTCTGGCGACGAACTACATCGCTCACCTGACAGAGACGCTGGACCAGGGAGCGGCGCTGGCCGAGCACGTCCTGCCCTCCAGGCCGGGCGGGTACCTGCACCCTGTCAAGGTGAGCACCGACACCACTGAGGGGTCCTGATGAGCTCGTGCTCGTCCTGCTTTCTGGCAAGAGGGTCCAGGGTTGTTTCTTACCGCCACCTTCTGGATTGTAGACGGCTACCGCTTCCTTCATCCAGCATGGAAATAACTACTAGTTCTGCTTTATACTTGTTGTGTGAACTCCACATACGTGGGAACATCAAACTCCATGGTGTCTGGGTTTATAATATAATATATAATATTATCCGTAGTCCCACAACAGCGTCTGAATGAAGCTACCAGCGCTACTTCAGGACCAGCAGCAGTTTGATTCAGCAGCAGGACGAGGGATGAGGGGCGGAGCTTCTCAACGCTGATTGGCATACACAACTCAGCGGCACACAAATTTTTCGGCAGAGTTGGAAAATTTCAACTTGCGTGAATTCGCCCCCCCCGGTCAAATTCGCAACGCTTTTGGTGTGAACGCAACATTAAAATAGGGCTAAAATAGCATTTATTTTGTATTTATCCAGATGAGTTTTGACCACAGACTGTAATAAATGTGGAAGTGGACTCCATGACGTCACACATTATTTAAATTAAATGGTCAAGTTAAAAGTGGGTGGTTTGTGGCGAGACAACCAAACGCTGGCTGCTCCAGAAATGGGCAAACATCTGTCTCTAAACAGTAACGTTGTGCTTGTTACATTTCATTTAGCTGACGCTTTTATCCAAAGAGACTTACATGTTTGCTCTATACACCGTAGACACAGCAACGGGGAGCAACTAGGGGTTAAGTGTAGCAGAGCCGGGACCCGAACCACCAACCCTCTGAATGAAAGACAGGCATGCTAACCACTTAGCCACAGTTAACACGTGTGTTCATGGGGATTGAGTTTGGAGCCGCTTCCTCCTGACTGGTTTCACGTGTCTCACCTGAAGAGCTCACCACTGCTGTCTCTCCTCAGAAGTGGCCCATGCGCTCGCTGCTCTACTGCGGCAGTGTGGGAGAGCTGCTGTCGGGGGTCCAGGCCGGTCAGCCGCCGCCACCTGGGCGGGACGCCACCCACCCAACGCCACCTGGACGGGACGCCACCCACCCAACGCCACCTGGACGGGACGCCACCCACCCAACGCCACCTGGACGGGACGCCACCCACCCAACGCCACCTGAGAAGGAGTGAGAGCAGAGCGTCTCTAATCGGCGTGTAGCAGAATGTTCATCAGGAGACAGTGATGGGACGAGAAGAAGACACTTTCAACGTTACAGTGAACTGAAGTTTAACTTTAGCAAAGATGGGGAAAAATAACCTGTGAAAAGTAAAAGGAAAGGCAATATTTTAATATTTTTGATAGAGATAAAAATAAAAAAGTGCCAGTTTTTGTATTCTCTATTAATGAAGGACAGGGCTTAAATCAACATGTGGCTACAAGGACAGCAGCTATATATATATATATATATATATATATATATATATATATATACTCACCTAAAGGATTAATAGGAACATCTGTTCAATTTCTCATTAATGCAATTATCTAATCAACCAATCACATGGCAGTTGCTTCAATGCATTTAGGGGTGTGATCCTGGTCAAGACAATCTCCTGAACTCCAAACTGAATGTCAGAATGGGAAAGAAAGGTGATTCAAGCAATGTTGAGCGTGGCATGGTTGTTGGTGTCAGACGGGCCGGTCTGAGTATTTCACAATCTGCTCAGTTACTGGGATTTTCACGCACAACCATTTCTAGGGTTTACAAAGAATGGTGTGAAAAGGGAAAGACATCCAGTATGCGGCAGTCCTGTGGGCGAAAATGCCTTGTTGATGCTAGAGGTCAGAGGAGAATGGGCCGACTGATACAAGCTGATAGAAGAGCAACTTTGACTGACATAACCACTCGTTACAACCGAGGTATGCAGCAAAGCATTTGTGAAGCCACAACACGCACAACCTTGAGGCGGATGGGCTCCAACAGCAGAAGACCCCACCGGGTTCCACTCATCTCCACTACCAATATGAACAAGAGGCTACAATTTGCAAGAGCTCACCAAAATTGGACAGTTGAAGACTGGAAAAATGTTGCCTGGTCTGATGAGTCTCGATTTCTGTTGAGACATTCAGATGGTAGAGTAAGAATTTGGCGTGAACAGAATGAGAACATGGATCCATCATGCCTTGTTACCACTGTGCAGGCTGGTGGTGGTGTAATGGTGTGGGGATGTTTTCTTGCCACACTTTAGGCCCCTTAGTGCCAATTGGGCATCGTTTAAATGCCACGGCCTACCTGAGCATTGTTTCTGACCATGTCCATCCCTTTATGGCCACCATGTACCCATCCTCTGATGGCTACTTCCAGCAGGATAATGCACCATGTCACAAAGCTCCAATCATTTCTAATTGGTTTCTTGAACATGACAATGAGTTCACTGTACTAAAATGGCCCCCACAGTCACCAGATCTCAACCCAATAGAGCATCTTTGGGATGTGGTGGAACGGGAGCTTCGTGTCCTGGATGTGCATCCCACAAATCTCCATCAACTGCAAGATGCTATCCTATCAATATGGGCCAACATTTCTAAAGAATGCTTTCAGCACCTTGTTGAATCAATGCCACGTAGAATTAAGGCAGTTCTGAAGGCGAAAGGGGGTCAAACACAGTATTAGTATGGTGTTCCTAATAATCCTTTAGGTGAGTGTATATATTTGTTATATCTGGCTGTCGATACGTGATGAAAGTCAAGTTGCCCGGCGTGTTTTTTTTATTTTGTTTTTTTATTACATATCATGCTAAAAACAGCTTTTTTGTTTACTGTGACTAGTGTGTGTCCACGAAGGCCTTGAAAGTTGTATTTTTTTCCATCAGGGAACACGTATACGCACACACACACACACACACACACACACACACACACACACACACACACACACACACACACACACACACACACACACACACTGGTGCACACGGCACAGACAAGTTGTTGAACGTATCCCATCACTATCTGAGCTGCAGACAGGAACGGATTTAATGCGAGGAAATTAAAAAGCTGCTTCGCTTCTCTAACAACGCCACAAATCACCGCCAGAGGAACGGCGTGTAGCCGATCATCCTGATTTACAAGCTTTCATGTGTCGCTTTCAGATGTTACTTTAGGAAGAGGTCGTCGTTGAAGGAAATGTACTAAACAATATTTTTGTGAGGGTTTAGGCCTTTTCATTTGGATGTTTGAGGCATCTCGTGAAGCCTGTGTGTGTGTGTGTGTGTGTGTGTGTGTGTGTGTGTGTGTGTGTGTGTGTGTGTGTGTGTGTGTGTGGGAGTCAAAAGGATGGACAGACAGATGGCAGTGAGGGAGGCTTGTTGTGGGAACACAGCTGCTGTCTGATCGCCCCATATCTCTGCAGTAGTGACCACTTAGCTCTCATTACAGCCGCAGAATGTAACCTTCTACTTGGAGGAAAACATGCAGCCATGCTGGTGTGCACGTGTTCTTTCCTTCAGGGCGACACACGCATGTAGCCATGCTGGTGTGCACGTGTTCTTTCCTACAGGGCGACACACGCATGTAGCCATGCTGGTGTGCACGTGTTCTTTCCTACAGGGCGTCCCTTGGTTGAGGTAACCAGGAACACCTCAGAATTAAGAAATTAAATCAGCAGCAGAAACAACACAGAGACCAGATGTTGACCAGTTTTACATCATCACTTCTTGAATGGATGCAGAACCATAACGGCTCTTTTATTTATGATCCTCTACTTTACTTCTTTGCTTTGACTCATTTTACATTTATCAATAAATAACAAACTAAACACCAAGAACGTGTTGATGCTTCATGTGTCTCTGTGTACGACAGTAGAGTATAGTAGTACATAGTAGAGTATAGTAGTACATAGTAGAGTATAGTAGTACATAGTAGAGTACAGTAGTACATAGTAGAGTATAGTAGTACATAGTAGAGTATAGTAGTACATAGTAGAGTATAGTAGTACATAGTATAGTATAGTAGTACATAGTATAGTATAGTAGTACATAGTAGAGTATAGTAGTACGTAGTAGAGTATAGTAGTACATAGTATAGTATAGTAGTACATAGTAGAGTATAGTAGTACGTAGTAGAGTATAGTAGTACATAGTATAGTATAGTAGTACATAGTATAGTATAGTAGTACATAGTAGAGTATAGTAGTACATAGTAGAGTATAGTAGTACATAGTATAGTATAGTAGTACGTAGTAGAGTATAGTAGTACATAGTAGAGTATAGTAGTACATAGTAGAGTATAGTAGTACATAGTATAGTATAGTAGTACATAGTAGAGTATAGTAGTACAAGGTATAGTATAGTAGTACATAGTAGAGTATAGTAGTACATAGTAGAGTATAGTAGTACATAGTAGAGTATAGTAGTACATAGTATAGTATAGTAGTACGTAGTAGAGTATAGTAGTACATAGTATAGTATAGTAGTACGTAGTATAGTATAGTAGTACGTAGTAGAGTATAGTAGTACATAGTATAGTATAGTAGTACGTAGTAGAGTATAGTAGTACATAGTAGAGTATAGTAGTACATAGTATAGTATAGTAGTACATAGTAGAGTATAGTAGTACATAGTATAGTATAGTAGTACATAGTATAGTAGTACATAGTAGAGTATAGTAGTACATAGTATAGTATAGTAGTACATAGTATAGAGTATAGTAGTACATAGTATAGAGTATAGTAGTACATAGTATAGTAGTACGTAGTATAGTATAGTAGTACGTAGTATAGAGTATAGTAGTACATAGTGTAGTAGTACGTAGTATAGTATAGTAGTACGTAGTATAGTATAGTAGTACATAGTATAGAGTATAGTAGTACATAGTGTAGTAGTACACAGTATAGTATAGTAGTACGTAGTATAGTATAGTAGTACGTAGTATAGAGTATAGTAGTACATAGTGTAGTAGTACACAGTATAGTATAGTAGTACGTAGTATAGTATAGTAGTACGTAGTATAGAGTATAGTAGTACATAGTGTAGTAGTACACAGTATAGTATAGTAGTACGTAGTATAGTATAGTAGTACGTAGTATAGTATAGTAGTACATAGTAGAGTATAGTAGTACATAGTATAGTAGAGTAGTACATAGTATAGTATAGTAGTACATAGTATAGTATAGTAGTACATAGTAGAGTATAGTAGTACATAGTATAGTATAGTAGTACATAGTATAGTAGTACATAGTAGAGTATAGTAGTACATAGTATAGTATAGTAGTACATAGTATAGAGTATAGTAGTACATAGTATAGAGTATAGTAGTACATAGTATAGTAGTACGTAGTATAGTATAGTAGTACGTAGTATAGAGTATAGTAGTACATAGTGTAGTAGTACGTAGTATAGTATAGTAGTACGTAGTATAGTATAGTAGTACATAGTATAGAGTATAGTAGTACATAGTGTAGTAGTACACAGTATAGTATAGTAGTACGTAGTATAGTATAGTAGTACGTAGTATAGAGTATAGTAGTACATAGTGTAGTAGTACACAGTATAGTATAGTAGTACGTAGTATAGTATAGTAGTACGTAGTATAGAGTATAGTAGTACATAGTGTAGTAGTACGTAGTATAGTATAGTAGTACGTAGTATAGAGTATAGTAGTACGTAGTATAGAGTATAGTAGTACATAGTGTAGTAGTACACAGTATAGTATAGTAGTACGTAGTATAGTATAGTAGTACATAGTATAGAGTATAGTAGTACATAGTATAGTAGTACGTAGTATAGTATAGTAGTACGTAGTATAGTATAGTAGTACGTAGTATAGAGTATAGTAGTACATAGTGTAGTAGTACGTAGTATAGTATAGTAGTACGTAGTATAGTATAGTAGTACGTAGTATAGAGTATAGTAGTACATAGTATAGTAGTACGTAGTATAGTATAGTAGTACGTAGTATAGTATAGTAGTACGTAGTATAGAGTATAGTAGTACATAGTGTAGTAGTACACAGTATAGTGTACAGTAGAGTCCACAAGAGCCCAGGCCGAGTGAAATCCTCTCCTCCTTGAACAAGATGGCTCGGCTCCACGAGCAACAGCCCGGCGTTCAAGGCTACCTCAATAAATCTGTCCGTGCAGCGATGACTCACTTGGAGCTGCTGGACGCCGAACACGAAGGCGAGGTTAGGGAAGGACACGGGGAAGCCCGGCGCCTTGGGAAAGCAGCAAGGCAGCAGAGACGGAGGAGAAGGGCGGCGACTGTGACGGTGCAGAAACAAGCACAGCGGCATGGTTAGTGACACTTCAACTGCATTCAATGCTTTCACTTGATGTAAAACTATTAAAGTCATTTAAACGTTTTCCAGTTTCCGATGTCAAACTCTGCTGCAGCTGAGGCTTCTCTTCACACGGTGAAGTGGCTCATCGACACCTCGAGCTCAAGGAATCCCCTTCGTCTCAACCATTTCAACTTCTTTCAGCACTTTGACTTCAGCTTCCCTCAGCGCCGACCCTTCACTGTGGTTTAAGATTATTCAGCTCCTCCGCTCAACGGCCACTTCATCTTCTGTCGTTTCAACTCAGAAGCGGCTCACAGCTCTCAGGTCTTCACTTAGAAGACAAAGAATAAAACCAAAATGCAGCTTTGTGTTAATGTCCACACAGTTTTACTCCAGGTCTATGCATCATCAATGCACTTCAACTCCTTTCAGTGCTGACACTTGAACTGAAACTACTCCCACTGCCACTTACACGACCTTCAGTATTTTAATTTCATATGTTTCACCTGCAATCTTCTTTCAGTGAAAGCTGGCCGCATGGAAACCAAATGCCCATTTGCACTGGTGCACAAACCCCAACAACACGACATGCAGCAGAGCGTGTGTGTGTGTGTGTGTGTGTGTGTGTGTGTGTGTGTGTGTGTGTGTGTGTGTTGTTGCTCCTGTCATGCTTCCATGTAAAGACAACTATTTATGCCACTGGAACATCTTCAAGAACGGTCTGCCTCCTCATCCCTTCGTGATGGGAGATAATCAGCATATTTTCACTATCTCCTGCTCATTATGGCCGGGACTCGCTGAGCACAGGCCGGATTTATGGACCTCTGATTTATGATTTATGGACCTCTGAGGCCAACTCTCCCCACGCGTTGGCCCGCGGGCCTCTGCTGGAACCGGCTGGAAGAGACAGAGGATGACAGCGAGGAGGAGGATGAGGATGATTGGAGAGAGAAGGATGAAGAGGAAGAGGGGAGAGACGGGAATTGGACTGTGGAGAGAATAAATATAGAGAGAATAGGAAAGAATGAAAGGAGACGACAGGAAAACGAGGGAGAGAAGGTCAGGTTTGTCGAGAGCAAAGAAAGAATGAGCTTTCATTTGCTCTAGATAAATCATATTTGATCAGTCTGAGATAAAATGATGTTAAGGCGAAAGATTTCTCTAAAATGATGTTTCCCTTGTACGGGTAAGCTCGGCCAAACATTCAAACTTACCCACTTTTTGTCTTCTCTTTTATCGAAGCCAAAGGTCAGCGGTGCTGTTTCGCACTTGAAGGCTCAGGATGACGTGAGCAACAAGTTAAAGGTGAACGCTGCAGCGCCTGGAGGAGAAATATAGGGGGCGCCATCTCAACTCTTCTCCTGGATCCATACGATCTACACTCAGTCTTCAGGTACAGAAGGGAGTCGTGTTTCCGTTTGGTCCTCCCTGCTGACGGGGAGCTTCTACGGCATAAGACGTCCCAAACCACCGCCGCTCAGAAGCCTCGAGTTTGACAATTTCACGACGCCATCTTGGATGACGGTCGCCGCCATCTTGGATGACGGTCGCCGCCATCTTTGGTGACGGTCGACGCCATCTTGGGTGACGGTCGCCGCCATCTTGGATGACGGTCGCCGCCATCTTTGGTGACGGTCGACGCCATCTTGGGTGACGGTCGACGCCATCTTGGGTGACGGTCGCCGCCATCTTGAGTGACGGTCGCCGCCATCTTGGATGACGGTCGCCGCCATCTTGGGTGACGGTCGCCGCCATCTTTGGTGACGGTCGACGCCATCTTGGATGACGGTCGCCGCCATCTTGGATGACGGTCGCCGCCATCTTTGGTGACGGTCGACGCCATCTTGGGTGACGGTCGCCGCCATCTTGAGTGACGGTCGCCGCCATCTTGGATGACGGTCGCCGCCATCTTGGGTGACGGTCGACGCCATCTTGGGTGACGGTCGACGCCATCTTGGGTTAGCTCGAGATTTATGCTTATTAATAATATTAGCTTCCTCCTCTCTTCTCACATTTTAGTTGACCTTCAGTTTCTCAAAAACTGTGTTCAGCGCTTTCAGCCAATGAATTAGATGTAGAAGAAAAAAATCAATGTCTGAGTTTTTATTGGACTTTAATAGTTGTAACACAGGAGACGATCCACAAATGTGTCACTGGTCCACAAGCATGTCTTTCTTTATTTTTAACATAACAATATACAGAGTGACTTGACAGCAGCGACAGGAACACCACTGACAGCTCCTTTCACCAGGATGAGTTTCCTTTACTGGAATCCCTCTGAAATATCATCTCTCCAACAGCTAGTGTCCAGTAATAAGATCCAAACATTACTATTACATTAGACTGGTGAGTGATGAGCTGCTGCACCTCTGGCGCCACCTTCAGGCCAGACCTATGTTTGTTGTTGTTGTTGCCTTGAGGTTTCCTCCATGTCCCCCGCCCAATATTTGTTTTGAGAGTGTAATATCGTTACATCGATAAAACATGTTTTAGTCTTGATCCATGAGATAGTCGTATTGTTACACACAACCAATACACATGTATGTGTCAAACGTGCTGGCAGAATACGCCTTTTACGCCTAGGACCAGGACCCAGGACCAGGACCAGGACCTAGGACCAGGACCTAGGACCAGGACCTAGGACCAGGACCCAGGACCTAGGACCCAGGACCAGGACCCAGGACCTAGGACCCAGGACCAGGACCTAGGACCTAGGACCCAGGACCAGGACCTAGGACCAGGACCCAGGACCTAGGACTAGGACCAGGACCCAAGACCTAAGACCCAGGACCTAGGACCCAGGACCAGGACCTAGGACCTAGGATTATAGATTGGTTCCTCAGAAAGAACCAGTCCGTGTTCCTCAAAGAACCAGTCTATGTTCCTCATATAACCAGTCTGTGTTCCTCATAGAACCAGTCTATGTTCCTCATAGAACCAGTCTATGTTCCTCATAGAACCAGTCTGTGTTCCTCATAGAACCAGTCTATGTTCCTCATATAACCAGTCCGTGTCCCTCATAGAACCAGTCCGTGTCCCTCATAGAACCAGTCTATGAACCAGTCTATGTTCCTCATAGAACCAGTCTATGAACCAGTCTGTGTTCCTCATAGAACCAGTCTATGAACCAGTCTATGTTCCTCATAGAACCAGTCTATGAACCAGTCTGTGTTCCTCATAGAACCAGTCCGTGTTCCTCATAGAACCAGTCCGTGTTCCTCATAGAACCAGTCTATGTTCCTCATAGAACCAGTCCGTGTTCCTCATAGAACCAGTCTATGTTCCTCATAGAACCAGTCCGTGTCCCTCATAGAACCAGTCCGTGTCCCTCATAGAACCAGTCCGTGTCCCTCATAGAACCAGTCTATGAACCAGTCTATGTTCCTCATAGAACCAGTCCGTGTCCCTCATAGAACCAGTCTATGAACCAGTCTATGTTCCTCATAGAACCAGTCCGTGTCCCTCATAGAACCAGTCTATGAACCAGTCCGTGTCCCTCATAGAACCAGTCCGTGCCCCTCATAGAACCAGTCCGTGCCCCTCATAGAACCAGTCTATGAACCAGTCTATGTTCCTCATAGAACCAGTCCGTGTCCCTCATAGAACCAGTCCGTGCCCCTCATAGAACCAGTCTATGAACCAGTCTATGTTCCTCATAGAACTAGTCTGTGTTCCTCATAGAACCAGTCTGTGTTCCTCATAGAACCAGTCCGTGCCCCTCATAGAACCAGTCTATGAACCAGTCTATGTTCCTCATAGAACTAGTCTGTGTTCCTCATAGAACCAGTCCGTGTTCCTCATAGAACCAGTCTATGAACCAGTCTATGTTCCTTATAGAACCAGTCTATGAACCAGTCTATGTTCCTCATAGAACCAGTCTATGAACCAGTCTGTGTTCCTCATAGAACCAGTCCGTGTTCCTCATAGAACCAGTCTATGTTCCTCATAGAACCAGTCTATGTCCGTCAAAGAACCAGTCTGTGTTCCTCATAGAACCAGTCCGTGTCCCTCATAGAACCAGTCCGTGTTCCTCATAGAACCAGTCTATGTTCCTCATAGAACCAGTCCGTGTCCCTCATAGAACCAGTCTATGAACCAGTCTATGTTCCTCATAGAACCAGTCCGTGTTCCTCATAGAACCAGTCCGTGTTCCTCATAGAACCAGTCTATGTTCCTCATAGAACCAGTCTATGTTCCTCATAGAACCAGTCTATGAACCAGTCTATGTTCCTCATAGAACCAGTCTATGAACCAGTCTGTGTTCCTCATAGAACCAGTCCGTGTTCCTCATAGAACCAGTCCGTGTTCCTCATAGAACCAGTCTATGTTCCTCATAGAACCAGTCTATGTCCGTCAAAGAACCAGTCTGTGTTCCTCATAGAACCAGTCCGTGTCCCTCATAGAACCAGTCCGTGTTCCTCATAGAACCAGTCTATGTTCCTCATAGAACCAGTCCGTGTCCCTCATAGAACCAGTCTATGAACCAGTCTATGTTCCTCATAGAACCAGTCCGTGTTCCTCATAGAACCAGTCTATGTTCCTCATAGAACCAGTCTATGAACCAGTCTATGTTCCTCATAGAACCAGTCTATGAACCAGTCTGTGTTCCTCATAGAACCAGTCCGTGTCCCTCATAGAACCAGTCCGTGTTCCTCATAGAACCAGTCTATGTTCCTCATAGAACCAGTCCGTGTCCCTCATAGAACCAGTCTATGAACCAGTCTATGTTCCTCATAGAACCAGTCCGTGTTCCTCATAGAACCAGTCTATGTTCCTCATAGAACCAGTCTATGAACCAGTCCGTGTTCCTCATAGAACCAGTCCGTGTTCCTCATAGAACCAGTCCGTGTTCCTCATAGAACCAGTCCGTGTTCCTCATAGAACCAGTCCGTGTTCCTCATAGAACCAGTCTATGAACCAGTCCGTGTCCCTCATAGAACCAGTCCGTGTTCCTCATAGAACCAGTCCGTGTTCCTCTCTCTTTGGAGACGTTCTTGAGTGACTGCATGTGTCGGCGCTGCCAGAGGGAGCGCAGGACTTGCAGGTGAAAAAGCTTCAGAAAGTCATAATTTAATTTTAAAAAATCCTGTAATGTCAAAAAGTGTTTAAAAAGTCATAAAAAATGATGCAAAAACATACAAATAAAAATAAGTGATAGTAAGAAAAGTCTTAGTAGGAACAAAAGTGGAGTATAGAATCATGGAATAAAAACATAATTAATAGCATTTCGACAAGTCAGAGTATTTTTAAAAAAAAAATTTTTAATCAAAGAAAAGTAATATAATTGTCTTTGATTTCAGTATATTGAAAAAGTCCATGTAGAACATTCTAATAGAAAGTCAAAGTATAGTAAAAAGAAGTTTAAAGTCAGAATGATGTCATAGTTCAGTGTGAAATATGTCAAAATAAATAAATAAAATAAAAAGTTGAAAAAAGTCACAGGGTAGTAGATTTGAAAAAAATCCCAAAACCCCAAACTAGAGAAAAGAATATTGAAATGTTGTCATCCTATAGTGTGTAATACACGGTATACACATCATCTTCTTCCTCTCCGTTCAGAGGACAGAACAGAAGAACACACACACACACACACACACACACACACACACACACACACACACACACACACACACACACACACACACACACACACACACACACACACACACACACACACACAGAAAACTGTTGCATTTGTCATCATCATTTTTTAATATCATCTCAATCCAAGTACATGTAATTTCTAAATGTAATAGAGAACCAGACAACAGAGGAACACGTGGACAGATTAAATGCTTCTGGCTGGATTTAAAAAAGGTTCACGTCTCCTGTTCACATGAACGTCAGGACACACAGAAGAAGATCACGACATGGAGGCACAGCTGAAGCAGAGCCGTCGTCGGACGCCAGTGCTTCAACGTTTTATTGGAATGCTGCCAGGTGGAATTCTTGTGGATGGGAGAACAAACATAATAAATATCGTTTCAAAAGAAAAACAATATTTATCGTTGCTGGAAATTACTAAGTGCCATGCTTTTTCTATCCCAAACTGTATTCTGAACTCACTGTGCATCCACTCTGATTGGCTGTTTATATATATGTGTGTGTTATATATATATATATAAACATATAAAAAAAGGAAAAAGGCCACTAATGAGTAGAAGCATCTCTGGGACTTCTTAGAGTCAAGAGCTCAGGGGTCCAGACGGCTGCAGCCTGGGTCTCCTGGGTCACAGTGTGGGTTCTCTAGAACAACAACATGTTCCTCAGCTGCTTCATTACAGGCACACACTTCAAGTAATTTCAAGTATGAAGGTATCATCAAAATCATAAATAAAAGCACACAATGTGGCGTCATTTCAGAGCAGTTCAGAACAAATGAGTCGAGGAACCGTTCAAATGCCTCGGGACTGAAGGCGGAGGCCAGCATTATGGGATGTGTGGAGCGTTCTGCCCACAGAACAAGGAAACACTTCATGGTGCTTGCATATAGAAAGCCTCATCTCAAGAGAAATGTGGCTTTTACGTGAATTTACAAAAATATACACGATCTCAAATATATCTTCTGTTTGTAAAAAAAAAAAAATCTAAATAAATTCATATTCTATATGCTTTGGATAAATCGAGGTATTTCTGAGTATGACGGTGCAAACATAACGGATCGGCCTCCTTCCTCCAGTACAGAGAACTCATTTACCCAGCATGCATCAGCGCACAACTCATTTTGGCACTGGTGTTTATTTGGGGGCTAAATGAAGAGGCAGTGGTGGAACCAAGTACATTTACTCAAGTACTGTAGGCAAGTACAACGTGAGGTACTTGTGTTCATTTCATTAACTTCATACTTCTAGTCCACGACCTCAGAGGGAAACATTGTACTAAATTCTACTATTTATTTGACAATATTAGTTCAGATTGCTAAATCACTAACAAACGATGCATCATTAAGTAGTACACATTAATGCATCGACACTTCTAATGCAATGATATACGCCTGTCGTTAACAGAGTATTTGAAAGGGGCCATTCTGCTTAAGAACATACCTTTTGGTACTTTAAGTATATTTGGATGCTCATAGTCTTGTACTAGCCATTGGCTTTATAAATATGTTTTAAAGGGATGCACGCGGGCCACAGGGGGCGCTGATGAGCACGAGATGACCCCGACTGGTACAGTGGTGCATTGTCAAGAGCACAGGCGGTAGTGATGACACACACACACACACACACACACACACACACACACACACACACACACACACACACACACACACACTTAAAATGCGATGGTCAAGAATTCTGATTCCAAAAAACAGGATTACGATGATAATCCCTAAACGTACACACTGTAAAGCAAATCAATCACAAAGTGGCACTGACGACAACCTGAATTAGGAAAGAAAGAAAAGAGAGGGACTACAAAAAATACCAGCGATGACTGAATCATATTTACCTTCACATACATCAAGCGTCTCATGGACGAGCGCGGCTCAGGTGGGAGCAGCTTCACTGTGAGGACGTTCACCAGGAGAGAGCACAACACACGGCTATGGAACGGATTGTGGCACGGCTCTCCCAATTCATTTACTGGGCAGCATACTGGTCAGCATACTGGTCAAAAGCTGACCAATCGAGGCGGTGGAAGCCCAGCGACGTTTGTGTTCTGTGCGGTAAAAATATTACTTTTTTACTTCCTGCCAGTTTATTTGGGTGTCCAATTTGTGAGTGTATAATGTACACACACACACACACACACTCACTGTACACTAAGTAGAGTGTATTATATAGGAAGTTGTGAATGATTGGACGATGGCAACTCCCGAGGGATCAGTTTCACACAAGTCCTCAAAAGGACCAGTGGATAACGTTTACCTCCGAATGTCTTTTCCGCCACCAGAGGGCGCATGTGGAGACCGGACCGCTCTCCTCGCGCACTTTGGTGCAAGAACAGGAAGTACTGCACTCCATAGAATGCTACCGCCACCGCAAGACGCTCTCTGCTCCCATCCGAACACACACACACACACACACACACACACACACACACACACACAGCAGCAGCTATGCGGGGACCGCTTCTCTTGAACCGAGGCCACGTGAGGACACGACACCGTCAGTGCTGCCAAGTTCCGTCCCTCTTTTCTTTTCATATTATAATCTCTTTAAACACAATCTGGGATTTTATGGCTCCGTCTTCTCTACAAAAATAACACATTTTGTTTACAGCATTTACATCTTGTATCTTTTAATGACTACCTGATTCTTTTTGTTGTCGTTGTCGAACAGCGGAACGAACGACTCCTTGTGCACGAGGGCCGCCCGCTCTCGTTACCTTCTAAACACACGGACACACACACACACGGACACACACACACACACGGACACACACACACACACACACACACAAGTGTGTCATGGAGGTCGACCGGCTCGTTTCTTCTTTGACTGCTGCCATTTGGGCCTTCAGTGCACAGTTCCAGCCCGGCAAAGGTCGATTTCCAGTTGTTTTGTTGAGGGGAAAAAAAAAGGCGGGAAGCCCAATAAAACACCTTTTCCCCTTTAAAGTCCACGAGGCTTTTCTATAATCAGATTCAACCGATTGCGACATGGTAGAAACACCCAAACGAGGACTCTCCCGCCCGCGACCCGCCTCGTCGGGGCGCTGGAGGCAGGAGGGGGCGGGGTCAAAAGGCCGTCTCCTCCACCGTGTGGCCCCTCAGATGGCACGCGGCCGGGGCCACCCCCGCCTCCGGGTCCTCGTCCTCCGTCTGCGCTCGGTCGCTCTCCAGCTCCTTGTCCTCGGTGACCGTGTCCTCTTTGCAGAGCGCCGCTCCGTTGCCGTCCTTCTTGGCCATCTGATAAGGCTGCGCGTCTATTTCTTTGGACTGGTCAACAAGATGAAGGATTATGTTATTAGTCCCGCAGTGGGGGAGTTGCAGGATTGCAGCAGCAGTGCACACAAGAGACACATAATACAAAATCAAGTAATATAAATAAACAGTAAAGAAGAAGAATACAGTAGCAATTTTAAATTAAATATACAGACTGAATACAACAAGTACTTCAATGTATTTATATTGCACCAGGTGAGTGCAACTAAAGTGTTACTGGTCTATGTGAGCTCATCTTATTGTGCAGCCTGACAGCAGCGGGAAGGAAGGACTTCGTTAGCATCCGTTGCAGTGGAAAGCTCTCGTTCGTATGTATGTATGTATGTATGTATGTATGTATGTATGTATGTATGTATGTATGTATATATATATATATATATATATATATATATATATAGTGCAGATAGGTTACCTTGCGAGGCGCGGACAGAGGAGTGACGCAGCAGAGCTTCTCCTTGTAGCGCTCGGGCAGGAAGTAGAGCAGCGTGCCCATGACCGGGAACACCGTGCCGGGGGTCAGGTCCTCCTCCTTCATGGGCCCTGACACACGGCAGAGAGAGGCGCTCTTTGAGTGGAAGCTACTCGGCTGACAAGCTTCCTCCTGCTTTTACTGTTGTGTATTTGTGTGATACAAATAAAGATTCTACACAGGTAGTTTGGGGAGGATTGTCCGACACAAAGGATTGCCTTCCGGTGATGGAAACCATCACCGGAAGGCATCCTTTGTGTCGGACAATCCTCTTTGCGTTCTCAGGACTTCTTCATGCTCACTGTCAGAGGAAATGTGAAAAAGGGCTTTTGTGTATCCGACTCTCATCTTGGAATATGTTGCAGAATGATTTAAAGCGTGTGGCGCCCGTGTGTTGCCCGTGTGGCGCCCGTGTGTTGCCCGTGTGTTGCCCGTGTGTTGCCCGTGTGGCGCCCGTGTGGCGCCCGTGTGGCGCCCGTGTGGCGCCCGTGTGGTGCCCGTGTGGTGCCCGTGTGGCGCCCGTGTGGCGCCCGTGTGGCACCCGTGTGGCGCCCGTGTGGTGCCCGAGTGGTGCCCGAGTGTTGCCCGTGTGGTGCCCGAGTGTTGCCCGTGTGGTGCCCGTGTGGTGCCCGTGTGGTGCCCGTGTGGTGCCCGAGTGTTGCCCGTGTGGTGCCCGTGTGGTGCCCGAGTGGTGCCCGAGTGGTGCCCGTGTGGTGCCCGTGTGGTGCCCGAGTGTTGCCCGTGTGGTGCCCGTGTGGTGCCCGTGTGGTGCCCGAGTGTTGCCCGTGTGGTGCCCGTGTGGTGCCCGAGTGGTGCCCGAGTGTTGCCCGTGTGGTGCCCGTGTGGTGCCCGTGTGGTGCCCGTGTGGTGCCCGAGTGTTGCCCGTGTGGTGCCCGTGTGGTGCCCGTGTGGTGCCCAGGTGGCGCCCGTGTGGCGCCCGTGTGGTGCCCGTGTGGTGCCCGTGTGGCGCCCGTGTGGTGCCCGTGTGTTGCCCGAGTGTTGCCCGTGTGGTGCCCGTGTGGTGCCCGTGTGCGGTGTGAGGCGTACCTGTCAGGAAGCTGACGATCAGCCCCACCACCACCACCGTGGTGGAGTTGTGAGCGCTGTACCACATGTAGGACAGCGAGTAGAGCGCCTGCACGCCGGACGGCCTGGAGGACGGGGAGGAGACAAGGTCAACGCCTCTCTGAGGACCAGGACTTACGTGAAAGTCCTCGAGGTCGGTTCTCCCGCGTTACCGTAGCTTGGCTTTGGTGACGGTGACCAGCGTCGTCATGGCGGCGGCGGTCACGTTGTCAAACAGGGGCAGCGCCGTGCCGTTGAGCGCCGGCAGGGCGGCGGGCATGCGCATCACAAAGCTGCCGATGCCGATCCAGAAGGCCATGGCGAGGCCGGCGACCAGCCCGACCACTGCGCCCTGAGGAGGGACGCGCAGGTTCAGCCTCAGCGCACACAGGGACAACACGGTGAGGGGAGACACTTTAAAAGGACTCACGGTCGAGTTTGCCCAGGGAAAGAACATTCCCAGGCAGAAGAGGCCCAGCAGAGGACCGCCCACCATCCCGAAGATGCTGAAGGCCGCCTGAGGGCACGGAGCACAGCGTGTCACTCGTCCAATCAAACACACCTTTCCTCATTTGCATGTCTCCGCACGCTTACCTGCAGCACAGACCCCATTATAGAGGCCAGGTAGGCCATGGCCAGACACACCAGGCCGTAGACCAACGCTGTGGAGAGGAAGCACAGAGGTCACACAGCCACATGGGGGCAGTAGAGGAAGCTCATTAATGATCCATCTGTTGGGGACTTGACATTCTTAAAGTCCAGCTGCTGTTTTTCCTTTTAGGGACGAGATCTATGAACAGGGTTCATACACATTTTGACCAATGCATTTCCACTCACTTTTTACCAAATTTCCATGACTTTTCACCAAATTTTCATGACTTTTCCATGACTTTAAACCAAATGTCCATGACAAACATTTAGTGAAGTCTGGGTGTAAACAGTAAAAAGTGAGTAAATGTAGTATTTAAACTAACAATGAGAACACAAAGCATACAGTAAACCTGAAATGACTCAAATGAATGAGACAATAGTTTGATTAAAAGAATAAACATTTATATAGATGCCTGTATGTATGCCTGCTTATATTTTGAGTCTTTCTTTTAAAAGCATATTCATTATTTCAAACTCAGCGTAAATGAACATCATGAACACATGAATATAACACATTTACATGAACACATGAATATAACACATTTACATGACTTTTACTAAACTTTTGGTGTTTTATTTTTTTCAAGGACTTTTCCAGGCCTGGACATAACCATTTAAAACTCCATGACTGTTCCAGGTTCTCCACGACCATAAGAACCCTGCATGAAGAAGTGCTCTTCAAATCAATCCAAAACACATTGGTTGTGTAAATTGGAATAGTGCTGACACAGAGATTTGTTTAGTTGCAGGTGTTTACATTCTTTCCTGATGCATATAAACCCATTTAGTGAAGCTGTTTCTTGTGAGGCATGTGATGCTTTACGACATTAAGTATGAATTGTAGCACAGAGGTCTTACCAAGCCCCTTGGACAGCAGCGTGGCTTTCGCCTCGGTCATGTTGGGAAACTGAGGTTTAATCAGGTCCTCCATGGTCACGGTTGCGAGGGAGTTAAAAGCTGATGAGATGGTGCTGGAGGGAGAAAACAGATGGGATTGAAGGCTAGGGAGCTCGTCTGTACAGACGAGGACAGAGCATGAAGACGCCAGTGATCAGGAACCTTCCTAAAGTCCAGAAACTTGAGGCCGATCCTTTCCCTCACCTGAGAGCGCCGCTGAAGAGGCAGGCCACAAACAGCCCCGCGAGCCCGGGCAGATCCTTGAAGACGTCCATCACAAAATACAGCACCATCTGCACAAAGCGGCTACATGTCAGCGGGAGAAGACGCCCCATGAAGGCGCCGTGGAGGCGGCCCGACGCTCACCTGGTCATTGGTCTTGACGTAGCCTTTGTCCAGAGGGCTGTCCTCTCCGTAGCGAGCAAACATGACCAGACCCATCAGGCAACCTAAACACAGCACGATCTGCTGGCACGGGAAAACCACGTAGCAGGACCTGGAAGGACACCAGAGACGGTCACCACGGAGACGAGGGGACGGGCGGCAGGGCAGTAACTGAATGAATATATGGAATAAGTGTCTTCAGCGAGGGTCAGCGTTCACACATTCTGACCAATGGGTTCCATGACTTTTCACCAAATGTCTGTGACTTTTCACCACATTTCTATGACTTTCTACCACAATTATATGAGTAAATGTAGTATTTAAACTAACAATGAGAACACAAAGCATACAGTAAACCTTAAATGACTCAAATGAATGAGACAATAGTTTGATTAAGAGAATAAACATTCATATAGATGCCTGCTTATATTTTGAGTCTTTTTAAAAGCATATTCATGATTTCAAATGAACGACATGAACACATGAATATAACACATTTACATGACTTTTACTACACCTTTTCCAGGCCTGGAAATAACCCTTTTAAAACCCCATGACTGATCCAGGCTGTCCATGACCGTAGGAACCCTGCAGGATGGGCCGTGTGTGCAGACTACTTCCCCGGTACTCACATGACCGCCTCCTTCTCCGTGCGAGAGCTGAGGTACCTCTGCACCTGGGCCTGGTTGACCCCGTACAGCGCCAGCATCAGGAAGACTCCTCCCACGCCCAGCGTCCAGAAGGTGTGTCGCTCCAGAGGGTCTGGGTTCAGGCTGCCGGGCAGAGAGGGAATACGTGAGGAGCTGCTCCCGCCATGCGCCCAACACCTACGAGGAGCGAGGAGCGCGTCACTCACTCTAGTCCAGCAATGCGGCTGCCGTTGACGGCTTTCCTCCACACCTCTGCCATGCCGCCCGCCTGGCTGGCTCCCACCACGATGACCGCCAGCTGGCCCGCGAACATCACCACCGTCTGGAAGACGTCGGTCCAGATCACCGCCTTCAGACCGCCCTGGGAGAGAGCAGCGGGTTACAGTGTGTAGCGGGCCGCTCCGACAGACGGTCTTGACTGATGGGTTTAAACGGCTTTTATTTATTTATTTATTCCAAAACCGGCGTAAGAACTTGTGCCTCTTTGGGGAGTGCTAACACCGTTTCTCTCCGCTCAAAATGGGCCGTAAAGACTGCAGCTTTAGACGTTAGACGGCGCACTGTGCGACTTCCGTTTTTCGCCTTCAAAATAAAAGCACCTTATCTCAAGACAGGAAACCAGATACATTTTGTTTTCGGCAAAACAAAAAATATGCAACAAAAACAACTACATTGATTGACAAACTACAGACTGTTTATGCTGTCCCTGATGAAAATACACACACACACATTGGGAAAAACTACAGAAACATTCTGAGTACTGTTAAGTTATATATTTATTTATTTGACCTTGTCTTTTTTAACCTCATTGTCAGCTATTACTTTTTTTATTATGGGTTGCTTTAACTATGTTTTTATTTGTTTGACTATATATTGGCTCTGTGACACAGATTCATTTGAAGGAAAAGTGCGTTAAAAATGAAATGCATTATTGTTATTATTATACTAATGTGTAGTTCAGGGACTCACCAGAGCAGTGTAAAGAGTGCACACCAGGCCCATGGCCAGCACCGCCCCCCACAGGTCAAAACCAGTCACTGCAAAGGAGGAGCAGAGCAGCAGCGGTTACTCAACCGTCCAGGCCATGACGTCGCTCGGGTAAAGAAAGGAAGGAGGAATAAAGCTACCTGCATTGAGCGCCAGGGCCGGCGCGTACAGGACCACCCCCATGTAGATGACCTGCAGAGGAAACGCACCATGAGCAGGAACACAAGGAAAGCTGAGCCCAGAGGCCTCTGACTCACGCGTATCAGGTGGCACCTTCACTGTGAAGGTATGAAAAGACCTTTAGGGAGAGACCTGGAGATGAGTTTAATAATACGAGTATGTATTAACCCTTTGAACCCACAAAAACTAAAAACTATGTGTTAAGTATGTACAGTGTGTGGAGCCTCAATGGTTTTATTCCCCCCATGTTAGGACGCTTGTGGGCACTTAAAACATGTTGGGATACATAGAAGACAATGCTTTCATGTTTTTGTGAACGCCAGGTCCAGCCCCTGTGCTGCTCCCTCACGGCCAGCTGAGTGAAAGTGACCGGAGCAGCTGAATCATACGAGAAAGCCTTGAAAAGGCGCCTGGGTCCAGAGGGTTAATCTGTTGCTTTACGAGGCGGCGCTGAGCTCACCATCTAGTTATCTGGTTATCTTTGAGAATAACAATTCATGACACGGCCGAACGCTGATATGGCTTTTGTTGGAGGAAATGGAGGCAACCCAAACAACAAGGGACCGTTTAAGAGGGTCAATGTGACATCTTCAGGGCCGAAGCTTTACTCCGCCGTCGTATAATCAGCCAATGGAGGCGTTCTAGACGATAAGCAGGAAATGACTTTCTCCTCTTGGCGCGTTGCCACGCTGTGTTGCCACGTTGCTGCTTTACGACCTCCCTGCCTGCTGAAGCTGCCGGCTCGCTGAACTGGATGGGAAGTGGATATTAAGCGATTAAACACCATTTCCTCTGTCAAACGACTCGCGTCTCTACTGAGTATCTGTTTAGGAGTGACAGCGACGCTACACAGAGAGAATGACGCCGGCGTAGATACCATCTGAAAGATGAAGGTCACGGTGCCACATATGCGGACCGTCTTGTTGAAGCGCAGCTCCAGATACTGTTGAGGAGAAAAGAACAAAACACAGGGTTAGATTATAAAGAGTCATTGTGCTCACAGCTGCCAGTTCCTTCAAATTAAATCCATTATTTGAGGATCACATTTACTTATTTACTGCGCTTTTATTGCAATAGTTACATTCTTTTTTTTTTTTACTATCTATTGGCCAACTATTTTACAGCTGTAAAATCTCTTTTAAAGCCTTAACCTTTGACGCCCTGAAGTAACTCCCTAAATGAGTGACAACTCATTCTGTTCACAGGACTGGGCCTGTTCCGTTCACCTCGTGAACCTGAAGCAGTGTGACCGCGTGAAGATGTTCACGAGGACGTTAACGGGCAGGTCAGACATAACGGAAGCAGGTAAGAGCACGGATAAGATCCGCGTGCACCTCGTAGGCGCTGGACAGCCGCAGCCGGTACAGGATGGGGATGAAAACGTGGGCCGGGATGAGCAGGCCCAGGAAGTAGGAGCAGCCCAGGAACCAGTACTGGGTCCCGAAGGTGTACACCTCGGAGGGAGCGCCCAGGATGGCCACGGCCGACTGGAAGGTGGCCAGCAGGGACAGGGACACGGGCAGGCAGCTCATGGAGCGATCCGCCATCAGGAACTCCTGCAAACAAAGAACCCAGAGTAAACACCGAGTTGGTGTTGTGAGGGAGGAGATGGAAGGAAAGGGCCTCCGTCTACCTGAGTTGTGCGCTGGCGGCCGCCGGAGAAGGCGTAGAAGAGGCCGATGCCGGTGGAGGCCACCAACAGCAGGGAAAAGATGACGTAGTCCGCCGTGGTGAAGTGCATGCGGACCACGTCCCCCATGATGGCAGTGGAAGTGGCGGCGGAGGGGAGGCTGGTGGGAGCTGGTCGCGGCGTCAGAGAGAAAGCTCACCCACAGGGAGAGTCGCTGAGGGAGGAACACAACGAGGAGGTCTGGGCTCAAAGGCTTTCCTCTCAGCGGCTGTGTGCTAGTTCAGACACACCAGCCGCAAACCCATTTGTGCTCAGATTTTATTTAGTTTTTTTTTTTTTTACACACAATGCAAAGTATGTTGCCCAATGCCACAAATGTGCCTTCGGGGCGATGCAATCTGCCCTTTGACCCCTTGTTCAGATAACCTTGTTGTTCTGTGAGAAACGTGAATAAATCCAGTTGTTTGAAGATGTTTTCGCAGCATTATAGATATATTAGAGAGGGAGTTGTGACCTGTTTAACTTCCCAACACCGGCTCTGAGCAGCAAATACGTCATGCAAACTACCAAAGGCCACATTTTATCAATAAAAATACATATTCCAAACCATTTGAATGGCGTTTTTTTTTTATGCAAATAGGTGTATCGACTATAACAAAGTAAAGTAGAGAGTTTCTGACAGTTTACACTGACTTTGGGGCAGTGGTGAAAACATATTATTGTCTGGAGCTTTGTATACCAGCTGCTATAACTAAACAAAAACAATCTGTATCGGCCCAAATGGCTCATCCACGATTGGTTGGCGTCGGCTGCAAAGAGCAAAGTAAAAAAACATGCAAAGGACTTACTGTAAGTACTGAAGTCCACGCCGCCCTCTGGCCTCTCAGACTCACTCACGGGAGGAGAGTATCTCCGTCACGACCTCCGATCACTGCGGAGCAGAGGAGAACAAACACATTCACCACAAGCAACACAAGCAGGCAGGGCCGTCCATGTCCCCCAAGAAACCTCCAGCGGTTCCTTCTCTTTTGGGTCGGATCATTCCCACCAAAACAAAACCCAATCCCTCGATATGCTTTGACAAGAGATGCATAACCCTGTTCGCTTCGGGGGGGGTCCATGTAATCCAGCTGCTCGCTGTGCTCATCTGAGGATCGGCGACTCCACAGCAGACTCCTTTGTCTCCTCCACTACCGAGTGAGTTGAAGCAACCTTTTCCCCCTTAGCTGGAATTTTTGCACAGTTGTGTTGTCAGGAAGCCATCTCTGTGGTAACAAGAGAATCCTTGGCAGGGCTTCGCACGAGGGGTCGATCGTTCATCGTTACCGGGCAGATAATCAGCGGTGAACTTCATGTTGAAACAGAGCAGCTAGTATGGGTGTATTATATTGTGCCCGTGTTTTAACGCCATCTTTGGCCGCGTGCCCACACATGCTCCATGTGGAACACCAAAAGTAGGCGACAGTAGAGAAGCGAGAATGAAGCACCGTCCGGTCTAATGTGAGATTACGATCTCCGCGCTCGTCAAACTTCCGTGGCTTCCCGTGCCGACGGGCCCGTCTGAGTGATGCCTCCCGCTGGTTTGATCCACCGAGACGAACGACCCGCTAAACCCTCATCATCACGGCTAATCTACCACAGCGCATGACAGGTTGGGAACAGAAGCAACTGCCGGTTGGTCTGGTTCAATAACTTTTTTCTCTTTGCTCTTTAATGTTTAGATAATGTGTAAGCCAGTAAGAACACTGATTGTGTCACTTTGCACATACAGTTCAAGGCCCACTGAGGAATATATACATGTCAAGGGTATTTTAAACAAAACATTTGCTGACTCGTCTGGAGTACGAATGGAGCGCGCCTTGGACTTCACGGGTCAGAGCGGCCCTTTGATGCTAACGCCTACTCCTTGGATGCCATTCTAGAAATGGGCAGCAACAATGTGGGGGAAAAGAATGCTTTAACCTGACCTTTACAGCTCTAATGGTCTGGTGGCTAAATGTGCCGTACGCGTTATGAGGAAGAGCGACAGAGTCCTCGTTCCCGTCGCTCGCGTTACGTTTCTCACAACGAAAACGACGTCACGGAATATGCAGAGGTCGTTCTGGACCCGGATCGGCCGAGGGAGACCCTCCAGAAGCAGAGCTGCCTCGAGCAAACCTAGACTGGACACCGAACGCGTAACCCCACGGGCCGAGAGGGCTTCACGGCCAAGGACTGGACAGGACTGCACAATGCAAACAGGAGCATGGCTCAATTTGCTTCTGCACCCTTTCCCACGATGACGGTGCCTTTTCTCCACGCGAGTGATTCAACCGACGGGGAGGCTTTCCCTCCCCAGGTGTGTGTGTGTGTGTGTGTGTGTGTGTGTGTGTGTGTGTAGCCAGTGTTTAGGTGGTGATGTCACGGCGTTGCAAATCACACAAGGAGGTCAGGGAGGCTGCAGTTGCCAGGCAACACAGGGACAATGATTGCAGCGGCGCTTTCACTCCTACGCAGCCGTCTAGTGTGTGAACGTGGACCTGCTGTTTGATATGCAGGAGGGAGGCATGGGAAGGTGAGCAGCTGATCACACCACGGATGTTCAAAGCCTTCAGTCCCCTCATCAGCAGCTCTGCCTTCAGTGTTGAAGGGTGACGGGGTTAAAGGACGTCTTCTCTTTGCCTCGACAGGAACACACAGGAAGACGTCTCATTTTGCATCAGTCTTCCTACAATGCAATCTCACTTCAAGGTTGATCAAGGTCGTTTTGTCTGCGTCCGCTCCTCGTCACAATAAAAGATACGGCTTGAAAACCCTTCCAAGAGAGCGGACGCAGCAAAAGAACTAACCAAAGGACACACCGGTCTGCAGTTGGTAGTCCATTGTTCACTCTTTAAAACCATTATTAAAACCCTCAGTCAGCCTCTGGCCTCTAAACGCCAGTCCAGCTGATCAAAGCGTCCTGGTGGTTTAGTGGCCGCTTTTCCTCCAGGGATTACAGACATTCTTCTCCTCTGAAGGTTTGAAGCTTAAGCAGGTCAAACCACAGAGAAGCGGTGGCTTCAGGCAGCATGAGGTTATAGTCGGGCCTATTGTCTGAAAGCTCAGGGAAAGTGAAATGTAGTCTCTGTAACTAAAGGAAAGATGTGGCTATTGGAAGTGTTCTGGGTCCATTTGTAGTCCGAGTAGTATTGACCAATCACGTTCACGCAGGCTTTGGTTGAACACATTCTCCCACGCGGCGGCTGGTCTCATGAGTAATCATTAAACCCTCTGCTGACCTCTGCTGACCTCTGTGAGGTAACGTACAGCACAGGCTGCGGGACAAGAGGAAGACGAGCAGCGAGTGCTGCTCACGAGGGGAACACCGAGCTGCCGCCGCTGATTAACGTTCTACCTTCAGTTCTGAAAAGGTGCCGCTGAAGGCCGACGACACAGAAGAGTTGAAGCTTGTGTGTAATCATTAGCCTGCAGAGGAGCGAGTGTTGCCTCAGAGCAGATAACTGGTGGAACAGAGAGTGTGTGTGTGTGCGTGTGTGTGTGTGTGTGTGTGTGTGTGTGTGAGACACAACATTTTACATAAGCAGAATATACGGTCCTTGTATTCTTACTAGAAGAAAAATACCTATTTCAGATATCTACAATACAATTGTTGCTCGTCATTATTATTATTATTATTATTATTATTATTATTATTATTATAATATGGGAGAAGAATGTATTGTGTCTGTCCTTAATCACCAGTCCAACCAGGAGGAACACAACGCCATAGTAGAGGAAGGTCAACGCGCCTGGGAAAGACAGATGTTCTACCAAAACAAACGGATGTTCTACCAAAACAAACACATGTTCTACCAAAACAAACAGAAACACATGTTCTACCAAAACAAACACATGTTCTACCAAAACAAACACATGTTCTACCAAAACAAACACATGTTCTACCAAAACAAACACATGTTCTACCAAAACAAACACATGTTCTACCAAAACAAACACATGTTCTACCAAAACAAACGGATGTTCTACCAAAACAAACACATGTTCTACCAAAACAAACACATGTTCTACCAAAACAAACACATGTTCTACCAAAACAAACACATGTTCTACCAAAACAAACACATGTTCTACCAAAACAAACACATGTTCTACCAAAACAAACACATGTTCTACCAAAACAAACACATGTTCTACCAAAACAAACACATGTTCTACCAAAACAAACGGATGTTCTACCAAAACAAACGGATGTTCTACCAAAACAAACACATGTTCTACCAAAACAAACACATGTTCTACCAAAACAAACACATGTTCTACCAAAACAAACGGATGTTCTACCAAAACAAACGGATGTTCTACCAAAACAAACACATGTTCTACCAAAACAAACGGATGTTCTACCAAAACAAACGGATGTTCTACCAAAACAAACACATGTTCTACCAAAACAAACCCATGTTCTACCAAAACAAACACATGTTCTACCAAAACAAACGGATGTTCTACCAAAACAAACGGATGTTCTACCAAAACAAACGGATGTTCTACCAAAACAAACACATGTTCTACCAAAACAAACAGAAACACATGTTCTACCAAAACAAACACATGTTCTACCAAAACAAACACATGTTCTACCAAAACAAACACATGTTCTACCAAAACAAACACATGTTCTACCAAAACAAACACATGTTCTACCAAAACAAACACATGTTCTACCAAAACAAACGGATGTTCTACCAAAACAAACACATGTTCTACCAAAACAAACACATGTTCTACCAAAACAAACACATGTTCTACCAAAACAAACACATGTTCTACCAAAACAAACACATGTTCTACCAAAACAAACACATGTTCTACCAAAACAAACACATGTTCTACCAAAACAAACGGATGTTCTACCAAAACAAACGGATGTTCTACCAAAACAAACGGATGTTCTACCAAAACAAACGGATGTTCTACCAAAACAAACGGATGTTCTACCAAAACAAACGGATGTTCTACCAAAACAAACACATGTTCTACCAAAACAAACCCATGTTCTACCAAAACAAACGGATGTTCTACCAAAACAAACACATGTTCTACCAAAACAAACGGATGTTCTACCAAAACAAACGGATGTTCTACCAAAACAAACACATGTTCTACCAAAACAAACACATGTTCTACCAAAACAAACCCATGTTCTACCAAAACAAACACATGTTCTACCAAAACAAACACATGTTCTACCAAAACAAATGGATGTTCTACCAAAACAAACGGATGTTCTACCAAAACAAACGGATGTTCTACCAAAACAAACGGATGTTCTACCAAAACAAACACATGTTCTACCAAAACAAACACATGTTCTACCAAAACAAACGGATGTTCTACCAAAACAAACGGATGTTCTACCAAAACAAACACATGTTCTACCAAAACAAACGGATGTTCTACCAAAACAAACACATGTTCTACCAAAACAAACACATGTTCTACCAAAACAAACACATGTTCTACCAAAACAAACACATGTTCTACCAAAACAAACACATGTTCTACCAAAACAAACACATGTTCTACCAAAACAAACACATGTTCTACCAAAACAAACACATGTTCTACCAAAACAAACGGATGTTCTACCAAAACAAACACATGTTCTACCAAAACAAACGGATGTTCTACCAAAACAAACACATGTTCTACCAAAACAAACGGATGTTCTACCAAAACAAACACATGTTCTACCAAAACAAAAGGATGTTCTACCAAAACAAACGGATGTTCTACCAAAACAAACACATGTTCTACCAAAACAAACGGATGTTCTAGCAAAACAAACGGATGTTCTACCAAAACAAACGGATGTTCTACCAAAACAAACGGATGTTCTAGCAAAACAAACGGATGTTCTACCAAAACAAACGGATGTTCTACCAAAACAAACGGATGTTCTACCAAAACAAACGGATGTTCTACCAAAACAAACGGATGTTCTAGCAAAACAAACGGATGTTCTACCAAAACAAACGGATGTTCTACCAAAACAAACGGATGTTCTACCAAAACAAAAGGATGTTCTACCAAAACAAACAGATGTTCTAGCAAAACAAACGGATGTTCTACCAAAACAAACGGATGTTCTACCAAAACAAACAGATGTTCTACCTCACCTCAGTTTATTGTTAAATGTTATGGACCTCCTTGTATGTGAAAACATACATGGCAATACATGTTTCTGATTCTGATTAATATTAATTTAGAAAATAAATTGGTTTATTAAACATTTCCCACCTAATTAACGTTGTATTAATTGTTATTTCATACACACCGAGACTATTCTATGACAGATGTGAAAGTCTTCTGCCTGTGACCTTGCAGGAAGGCTCCTCAGAGGGTCTTCATCATCATCTTCATCATCATCATCCTCTCTGACGGTTCACGCTCAAACAGGTTCATTTAAACGGAAGATAAATATTGGCTTTACGCTTTTCACGCAGCGTATGCGCATGCGCCGCCAGCGGAGGAAAAGTCCTCTGACGCGGCGTGTAGCGACGCTTCTCGCGGCCGGCGCTACTTTATTAAGAGCATGTTCGTGATGCGGCACGTGAGGGACAGACTCCGCTAATTAGTCCCCACCCGCTCCGCCGTGTCCTTCATTTCAGCCGAAGAAGATTTCGTTTCGTTCCAACCATGTCGCCGTTACTACCAGAGAAAATCCACGCGGGACACGGGTGACATTTAACGTTTAATCCACAACTTTCTTCTGCCGCCGCGTGCGCCGGCACTGACAGTTCGGAGTGTCAACGGCCGGCACCTACCGCGCTTGAACCCCGCTCACATGAAGGTCGCGTGGGTGAAGTGAGGCGCGGGGGGCTTACCTTGGAGACAGCGAGCTGCGGGCATCGATCCAAAACCCCACTGGAGCTGCGGTGCATCGCTCCTAAAACACCCAGTGAAGCTGCGGTGCTCCGCTCGCGCCTGCTCGCGAGGGGCAGTGACGTCACGGACCGCCCCTTCTCCTTGACACGAGATTGGATGCTGCCTTCACGTGCTCCCCGTAAACTAGAAACTCGCAGCAGTAAAATAAATAAAATACAGTTGTTTTCTACGTTGCCCCACGCGCGTGGGGCAACGTAGAAAACAACTGGCGCAATTATTTTATTTAACTATAGTCATAGTTGAAAATACTTACACGGATTTGAATAAATTCACCATTACTGACCATTACCTAGACAGTGTGAGAGAAAACGATTCCCGTTGAAACACGTCTGTCCCTTTAGAATACGGTCACCGTCATTATTTGACAATGCATGACGTAATGTAAATTATTCGTCATACTTTGCCTTCATCTCATTCCCCCCCCCCCCAAAAAAAAGCTGCGGATAGTTTAGACCGTTCCGATTTTTCATGAAGGCAGCACAACTCGTGCTACGGCAGCAGTCTGAAATCTAGTGAATGATTATTGATTTCCGTTTTTTTTCTCCGTTTGTGGGACCAAAATAAAAACGGATTTAAATTGTAACGCGCACGGCAGCCGCCGACATTTGGTTCCGTGCCTGTTGTGAAGCCTGGTGACGTCACTCTGGCTGCGTGTGTAGTCTGTGGGTCAAATAGTCATCGCCCAGTAATTAATCACCATGGCAATGGTCGCTGATTGATTTTAGTTTTTTCTTAATAGATTTTGATGACGTATGCGTCACTCACCCCGCATGACACCAAACACCACGATTGCTTTTTATTATTTTTTTTTTAAGCTTACCAGTTTCTCTCCCAAACGGGGAGACGTAACGCGACTGGGGGGGAAAGGAGAAGAGCGCAACGCGACTGGGGGGGGGGGGGGGGGGGGAGGGGGGGGGGGGGGGGGGGGGGGGGGGGGGGGGGAAGAAGGGGGGGGGGGGGGGGGGGGGGGGGGGGGGCGTAACGCAACAGCACCTTTTAGTTATCGCTGCCAAAGCACTGAGTCATTTCAGGTGGTTTTATTGTAAAAAGTATCAATCAGAAATCTGTACACGGGTGTTAAGACACGCTTCACCCTGAATGGACCAGCACTATTCCATGCGCTGGTCCGCTCTGACAAACTGAGGAATAACACGAATACTTCAACCACTAAAATGTACATGAACTGCTCACCTTGACTTCCTCTCTGGAGGAAACAGTTACTGAACAGGAACTTTACCTTTAACACACAATATCTTTCATCTCAAGTGATTCAAAATAGTATTTTTCACCAAACATCAGTCCATAGTCAGGGGATATATTTATATATATTTTAAAGTCAAAGAGACTGCAGTTCAGGTCCTTCTGCATCAGCGTGTAACCACAACAATGGTTCTACTGAAACATGTTAAACACGACTCTGCCAGACGAACAAAAGAGCACAACAAAGTAGCATTTTGTCGTTCTGCTCCTCAGGAAATGAAAAGCGTCCGTCCCTCAGTTCAGCTGCCGGATGATGGTGTTAATGTCCGAGCTGCGGAAGCCGGGCTTGCCCAGGTCCTTCAGGAGGCCGGCCTTGTCCTTGGCGGCGTGCCGAGCCACCGACAGCCGGAAGGGCAACAGGAAGTTGTTGGTGGCGCGGAAGTTGCTGCCGACAGAGTAGATCTCGTGTATGAGGTCCTCCAGGCAGATGATGCCGTGTTTACCTGAGGACGGGACGTCACACGTTAGACTTTCATCCTGAGATAAACGACTGACGTGTTAGACTCAGGGTTCACACACATCCTGACCACTGACTCCATGACTTTAAACCAAATGTCCATTACAAACGTTTAGTGAAGTCTGGGTGTAAACAGTCAAAAGTGAGTAAATGTAGTATTTAAACTAACAATGAGAATACAAAGCATACAGTAAACCTTAAATGACTCAAATGAATGAGACAATAGTTTGATTAAAAGAATAAACATGTATATAGATGCCTGTATGTATGCCTGCTTATATTTTTTTAAAAGCATATTCATTATTTCAAACTCAGCGTAAATGAACACATGAATATAACACATTTACATGACTAAGAACCCTGAGAACATTGCTCACCCATGTGCTGCTCGATGAAGGTGTTGTCCGTGAGGGGGACCCTCCTCTTGCCGACTCTGGTCTGACCGCGCTTCAGAATGAGCTCGCGGACGGACTTTAAGTTGGGGAATCTGTCGAGTGGAAGATGAGGATGATGAGGGTACAGCAGAACATAGACCTGAACCGAGTTGATTCGAGCCAAAGCCACTCACCCCCAGGCCACGTAGGGCTCCAGTATCTTCATCATGGCCACGGAGGTCTTGTTGATCTTGACGAAGGCCCCGCTGAAGATCTTCCTCAGCCTCAGCATCTGGACCACCTTCATCACTTTGGGGCTGACGCCATTGATCCTGCCGGGAGAGAGGGAGACGCGTTGACCCAACTGAAGCGGCACTTTGAGTACATTGGGGGGGGGGGGGGGGGGATACAGCATAGTATCACGATATTCTGCGTGGCGATATCGTATCGATATACGGAATCCTCTTTTATGATATAAACTCTAAACCTTTTGGTCCTAGAATAATACAATCTAATACAATAATAATACAAGCTTTTTCAGTCCACTAGATGGTGCTGTGTTGTCTGATCAGTCAAAAACATGGAGACAACGGAGAAAGAAATACAAACGGTTCACACGCCTGTTTGTTTGCAAAACTACTGAACAAATTGACAACCCAATTTCAGCCCCCGATGAATCCAGGCTCTGTGTGTGTGTGTGTGTGTCGCTCACTGTCTGATGCGCACGGCGAAGGCCAGCTGGCTCTTGGAGGTGGGCAGCGGCGGGCGCGGCCGGTGCTCGGCCCTCAGGATGCGGGTGTCGTCGCGGTGCCTCTTGTGGCTGTCCTTCAGGAAGTCCTCCAGGCGCTTGAACTTCAGCGGCTTCCCTTTAGACACCTGAGAATCACACACACACACAACTAAGCACACAGGCAGCAGGTGTGTGAAACGTCACGAGGATACTTTGTGATCACGTACCTTTCTCTTCTCCAGCAGCGCAAGCTTGGCCTGCGTGGCTTTGATGGCCTGGTACGCCTTCCTCTTCTTCAGGAGGTACTCGGGCACGAGCTTGATCACTTTCTGGGGTCTGATAACGGGAGAGCACACACACACACACACACACGTTGAGAAACAGATTAGAAAGAGTCCGGCTAGAGGCACCTTTCTCTATATGTAGTCAGCTGCTAGCGGCGCATGTAGTCAGCTACCAGCGGCGCATGTAGTCAGCTACTATCGGCGCATGTAGTCAGCTACTATCGGCGCATGTAGTCAGCTACTATCGGCGCATGTAGTCAGCTACTATCGGCGCATGTAGTCAGCTACTATGGGCGCATGTAGTCAGCTACCAGCGGCGCATGTAGTCAGCTACCAGCGGCGCATGTAGTCAGCTAGCGCCGCATATACTCAGCTACTAGCGGCGCATGTAGTCAGCTACTAGCGGCGCATGTAGTCAGCTACTAGCGGCGCATGTAGTCAGCTACTAGCGGCGCATGTAGTCAGCTACTAGCGGCGCATGTAGTCAGCTACTAGCGGCGCATGTAGTCAGCTACTATCGGCGCATGTAGTCAGCTACTATCGGCGCATGTAGTCAGCTACTATCGGCGCATGTAGTCAGCTACCAGCGGCGCATGTAGTCAGCTACCAGCGGCGCATGTAGTCAGCTACCAGCGGCGCATGTAGTCAGCTACTAGCGGCGCATGTAGTCAGCTACTAGCGGCGCATGTAGTCAGCTACTATCGGCGCATGTAGTCAGCTACTATCGGCGCATGTAGTCAGCTACTAGCGGCGCATGTAGTCAGCTACTAGCGGCGCATGTAGTCAGCTACTAGCGGCGCATGTAGTCAGCTAGCGCCGCATATAGTCAGCTAGCGCCGCATATAGTCAGCTACTAGCGGCGCATGTAGTCAGCTACTAGCGGCGCATGTAGTCAGCTACTATCGGCGCATGTAGTCAGCTACTATCGGCGCATGTAGTCAGCTACTATCGGCGCATGTAGTCAGCTACTATCGGCGCATGTAGTCAGCTAGCGCCGCATATACTCAGCTACTATCGGCGCATGTAGTCAGCTAGCGCCGCATATAGTCAGCTACTATCGGCGCATGTAGTCAGCTACTAGCGGCGCATATAGTCAGCTACTATCGGCGCATGTAGTCAGCTAGCGCCGCATATACTCAGCTACTAGCGGCGCATGTAGTCAGCTAGCGCCGCATATACTCAGCTACTATCGGCGCATGTAGTCAGCTAGCGCCGCATATAGTCAGCTACTATCGGCGCATATAGTCAGCTACTAGCGGCGCATATAGTCAGCTACTATCGGCGCATGTAGTCAGCTAGCGCCGCATATACTCAGCTACTAGCGGCGCATGTAGTCAGCTAGCGCCGCATATACTCAGCTACTATCGGCGCATGTAGTCAGCTAGCGCCGCATATAGTCAGCTACTATCGGCGCATGTAGTCAGCTACTAGCGGCGCATATAGTCAGCTACTATCGGCGCATGTAGTCAGCTAGCGCCGCATATACTCAGCTACTAGCGGCGCATGTAGTCAGCTAGCGCCGCATATACTCAGCTACTAGCGGCGCATGTAGTCAGCTAGCGCCGCATATACTCAGCTACTATCGGCGCATGTAGTCAGCTAGCGCCGCATATAGTCAGCTACTAGCGGCGCATATAGTCAGCTACTAGCGGCGCATATAGTCAGCTACTAGCGGCGCATATAGTCAGCTACTAGCGGCGCATGTAGTCAGCTACTAGCGGCGCATGTAGTCAGCTACTAGCGGCGCATGTAGTCAGCTACTAGCGGCGCATGTAGCCAGCTACTAGCGGCGCATGTAGCCAGCTACTAGCGGCGCATGTAGCCAGCTACTAGCGGCGCATGTAGCCAGCTACTAGCGGCGCATGTAGCCAGCTACTAGCGGCGCATGTAGCCAGCTACTAGCGGCGCATGTAGCCAGCTACTAGCGGCGCATGTAGCCAGCTACTAGCGGCGCATGTAGCCAGCTACTAGCGGCGCATGTAGTCAGCTAGTGCCGCATACAGTCTGCTACTAGTGCCGCATATAGTCAGCTAGTGCCGCATATAGTCAGCTAGCGCCACATGTTAGCATAACACTGCGCGAGCTGCGCGCCTCGGTCTCATCGCGTCCCCGCGGACATGTGAAAACTTGCTCCCAGAGAAGCAGCCCTTTTCTCGCCATCAGCCCAACAATACTGGTCTGGGTGTATTTACTGACGCGTATATTTATCACCGGGACGTGAACCCGCACACGTACACGTAGAGGAAGAACGGATGGCCGTGGATAACATGAGATAAACAAAGCGGTCACATACTCAGCTTCTTCGGCCATGGTGAAATCGGGAGACTCAAGCGTCGCTCGGTGATGACGTCGTAAAATACTCTTGTTTTATTTCCGGCGAGCCGCTGACTGTACGGGCCTACACCGCCACCCAGCGGCCGACAACAGAACTACATGCCCATGGGGTCCAGTTAAGATAAAATAAGATAATCCTTTATTACAGGATTACAGCAGCAGTGCACACAAGAGACACATAGTAAATACAGCATCAAGTAATATTAATAAACAGTAAAACAATAATACAAACAGTAAAGAAGAATACAATAGAATCAGAATCAGTTTACACATACAAGGAATGTGTCCTGGTGGGAGGTGCATCACATTTAACAATTAACATTTAACGATGAACATAAAACAAAGTGAAATAAAAAGGGAGCATGAATATTTACAATTGGGTCTGCAGAAAATAAAAATTAAAGTTAAAAACACAGATACAAATAAAGTGCACGGGATGAAGTGATTATGTGACATAGCAATATTAAATATACAGCCGGAATTAAAAAAAAGTATATAAAAAGTACCTAAATGTGTTATATATTGCACCAGATGATGAACGTTATTAAAGTGTTATAAGTGTTTTACCACTATTTCATTTCACCAACCTGCGTTCCCTCTGGCGCCCCCGTGAGGCCGACATGGTGGCTTTCTGGTGATGTATCTGACCGACAGTCAGTTTCTCATGCGATGAGGAAAGGATTGTGAATGACTCGGTACAAACAAACCTCTGAGGTCAAAGGTCGTGGTTTGTTGGACCCGTCCGGCTCTGTGTGTGTGCTTTTGTGGTCTTTATACTTATCTGTTTGTCTGTGACCTTCATTTGATATTTTATTGTCAATGTAATGTTTCTATTGCACTGTGTTGTTGTTGTTGTTTCTATACTCATCACCCGCCAAGATTAGTTCTCTGTGGGTTTCTTTCCATAATGTTGTCGGGTGCAATACTATAACAACAACCCTGTTGGTGGAAACTACAAACTCTTTTAGTAGACGCACTTTGACCAGAGCGATCACACACCATACAAACAATTGTTCATCACTGAGACACAAAAAGATTAAGTTGAGAAATACTTACTCTTTAACTTCTGCTCTGTTCCAGGAAAAAAACAATCACATTTATATTTCCTGAACATTTGGTTAGGAGGTGAAATAAGCCTGGTGGATGTTGCAGCGACTCCTCTCTGGTCCAGACCAATAAACTGTGGACTTACCGCTAAGCTCAAAATGAGAAAATATATAAAAAGATGATCTTCTACATCGAGTCAGGAGGCTCAGCTCACAGATGTGTGTATGCGACACGACGACAGGTGCTGCAGGTAAACAGCTTAGACAGGATGCAAAAAGGCCACACACACACACACACACACACACACACACACACACACGTACACACACACACACACACACACACTTGCACACGCAGCAGATGGCTCAATCAGCCCGCTCGTCACTTTCATGCCTTCTGAAGCCGAGATATGAAGTGTCAGCGCGGCGGATCGCTTTGAATAATTTCAGAGGAGTGCTTCTCGGCATAACGAGGCGTTTGATGGACGCATCTGTTATGTAAGAGGCAGCACCTTCAGCGTGACCTGGTTTTCATTGCGTTTGATGCAGGGATCTGAGCTAACAGCTACGTGAGCGAGAAGCACCTCCCTAACCTCGTCTGTGATGGACAGTAATGATCAGTGTGTTTTCTACCTTGTGTTTTCTGGTGAAGGATGCCTCCACAGCTGCTTGCTAGCATTAAGACACTTATTTTGTGTTACAAGTTTTTTGAAATGTTATGATTAAATCATAGATTGTATACGAGAAGTGGACGTAGTCGTCGTGACGTCACCCGTTGGTTTATGGACTGGCGTTTTTAGGCCTGGAATTCAGCGATTTCGCCGTCGCCATCTTGGATTATAACCGTGGCCATGTTGTTTGTTGTTTGTTGTTTGTGATGTAGCGACGGCGGATACGGTTCTGGCAGTGTCAGCGACCTGTCAATCACAGTGAGCCCGCCCTAAAGCATCCGCACTAAATCATCCGCACTAAATCATCCACTCTAAAGCATCTGCTCTAAAGCATCCGCTCTAAAGCATTCGCCTTTAAGCATCCGCTCTAAAGCATCCGCTCTAAAGCATCCACCTTAAAGCATCCACCCTAAAGCATCCGCCTTAAAGCATCCGCTCTAAAGAATCCGTTCTAAAGCATCCGCTCAAAAGCATCCACCTTAAAGCATCCGCCTTAAAGCATCCGCTCTAATGCATCCGCTCTAAAGCATCTGCCTTAAAGCATCCACCCTAAAGCATCCGCCCTAAAGCATCCGCTCTAAAGCATCCGCTCTAAAGCATCCACCCTAAAGAATCCGCTCTAAAGCATCCACCCTAAAGCATCCGCCCTAAAGCATCCGCTCTAAAGCATCCGCTCTAAAGCATCCACCCTAAAGAATCCGCTCTAAAGTATCCGCTCTAAAGCATCCACCCTAAAGCATCCGCTCTAAAGCATCCGCCTTAAAGCATCCGCCTTAAAGCATCCGCTCTAAAGCATCCGCCCTAAAGCATCCACTCTAAAGCATCCGCTCTAAAGCATCTGGTCTAAAGCATCTGCTCTAAAGCATCCGCCCTAAAGCATTTGCCTTAAAGCATCCACCTTAAAGCATCCGCTCTAAAGCATCCGCTCTAAAGCATCCTCTCTAAAGCATCTGCTCTAAAGCATCCGCCTTAAAGAATCCGCTCTAAAGCATCCACCCTATAGCATCCGCTCTAAAGCATCCGCTCTAAAGCATCCACCCTAAAGCATCCACCCTAAAGCATCGGCTCTAAAGCATCCAATTTAAAGCATCCGCCCTAAAGCATCCGCCTTAAAGCATCCGCTCTAAAGCATCCGCTCTAAAGCATCTGCTCTAAAGCATCCGCCTCAAAGCATCTGCTCTAAAGCATCCGCTCTAAAGCATCTGCTCTAAAGCATCCGCTCTAAAGCATCTGCTCTAAAGCATCCGCTCTAAAGCATCTGCTCTAAAGCATCCGCCCTAAAGCATCTGCCTTAAAGCATCCGCCTTAAAGCATCCACTCTAAAGCATCCACCCTATAGCATCCGTTCTAAAGCATCCGCTCTAAAGCATCCACCCAAAAGCATCCGCTCTAAAGCATCCGCCTTAAAACATCCGCTCTAAAGCATTCGCTCTAAAGCATCCGCCCTAAAGCATCTGCCCTGAAGCATCCGCTCTAAAGCATCCACCTTAAAGCATCCGCCCTAAAGCATCCGCCTTAAAGCATCCGCCTTAAAGCATCCGCTCTAAAGCATCTGCTCTAAAGCATCTGCTCTAAAGCATCCGCCCTAAAGCATCTGCTCTAAAGCATCCGCTCTAAAGCATCTGCTCTAAAGCATCCGCCCTAAAGCATCCAACTTAAAGCATCCGCCCTAAAGCATCCTCCTTAAAGCATCCGCTCTAAAGCATCTGCTCTAAAGCATCCGCCTTAAAGCATCCGCTCTAAAGCATCCACCCTAAAGCATCCACCTTAAAGCATCCGCTCTAAAGCATTCACCCTAAAGCATCCGCCTTAAAGCATCCGCTCTAAAGCATCCGCTCTAAAGCATCCGCTCTAAAGCATCCGCTCAAAAGCATCCACCTTAAAGCATCCGCCTTAAAGCATCTGCTCTAATGCATCCGCTCTAAAGCATCTGCCTTAAAGAATCCGCTCTAAAGCATCCACCCTATAGCATCCGCTCTAAAGCATCCGCTCTAAAGCATCCACCCTAAAGCATCCGCTCTAAAGCATCCGCCTTAAAGCATCCGCCTTAAAGCATCCACCCTAAAGCATGCACCTTAAAGCATCCGCTCTAAAGCATCCACCCTAAAGAATCCGCTCTAAAGTATCCGTTCTAAAGCATCCACCCTAAAGCATCCGCTCTAAAGCATCCGCCTTATAGCATCCACCTTAAAGCATCCGCTCTAAAGCATCCGCCCTAAAGCATCCGCTCTAAAGCATCCGCCCTAAAGCATCCGCCTTAAAGCATCCGCCTTAAAGCATCCGCTCTAAAGCATCCGCCCGAAAGCATCCGCTCTAAAGCATCCGCTCTAAAGCATCTGCTCTAAAGCATCCGCCTTAAAGCATCTGCCTTAAAGCATCCACCTTAAAGCATCCGCTCTAAAGCATCCACTCTAAAGCATCCGCTCTAAAGCATCTGCTCTAAAGCATCCGCCTTAAAGAATCCGCTCTAAAGCATCCGCCCTATAGCATCCTCTCTAAAGCATCCGCTCTAAAGCATCCACCCTAATGCATCCACCCTAAAGCATCGGCTCTAAAGCATCCAATTTAAAGCATCCGCCCTAAAGCATCCACCTTAAAGCATCCGCTCTAAAGCATCCGCTCTAAAGCATCTGCTCTAAAGCATCCGCCTTAAAGCATCTGCTCTAAAGCATCCGCTCTAAAGCATCTGCTCTAAAGCATCCGCCCTTAAGCATCTGCCTTAAAGCATCCGCCTTAAAGCATCCACTCTAAAGCATCCACCCTATAGCATCCGTTCTAAAGCATCCGCTCTAAAGCATCCACCCTAAAGCATCCGCTCTAAAGCATCCGCCTTAAAACATCCGCTCTAAAGCATCCGCTCTAAAGCATCCGCCCTAAAGCATCCGCCCTAAAGCATCCGCTCTAAAGCATCTGCTCTAAAGCATCCGCCCTATAGCATCCACCCTAAAGCATCCACCCTAAAGCATCCACCTTAAAGTATCCGCCCTAAAGCATCCGCCCTAAAGCATCCGCCTTAAAGCATCCGCTCTAAAGCATCCGCTCTAAAGCATCTGCTCTAAAGCATCCGCCCTAAAGCATCTGCTCTAAAGCATCCGCTCTAAAGCATCTGCTCTAAAGCATCCGCCTTAAAACATCCGCCCTAAAGCATCCGCTCTAAAGCATCCACCTTAAAGCATCCACCCTATAGCATCCGTTCAAAAGCATCCACCCTAAAGCATCCACCCTAAAGCATCCGCTCTAAAGCATCCGCCTTAAAGCATCCGCTCTAAAGCATCTGCTCTAAAGCATCCGCCTTAAAGCATCCGCTCTAAAGCATCCGCTCTAAAGCATCTGCTCTAAAGCATCCGCCCTAAAGCATCCGCCTTAAAGCATCCGCCTTAAAGCATCCGCTCTAAAGCATCCACCCTATAGCATCCGCTCTAGAGCATCCGCTCTAAAGCATCCACCCTAAAGCATCCGCTCTAAAGCATCCGCCTTAAAACATCCGCTCTAAAGCATCCGCTCTAAAGCATCCACCTTAAAGCATCCACCCTAAAGCATCCACCCTAAAGCATCCACCTTAAAGCATCCGCCTTAAAGCATCCGCTCTAAAGCATCCGCTCTAAAGCATCCACCTTAAAGCATCCGCCTTAAAGCATCCGCTCTAAAGCATCCGCTCTAAAGCATCTGCCTTAAAGCATCCGTCTTAAAGCATCCACTCTAAAGCATCCGCTCTAAAGCATCCGCCTTAAAGCATCCACTCTAAAGCATCCGCTCTAAAGCATCCACTCTAAAGCATCCGCCTTAAAGTATCCGCTCTAAAGAATCCGCTCTAAAGCATCCACCCTATAACATCCGCTCTAAAGCATCCACCCTAAAGCATCCTCTCTAAAGCATCCGCCTTAAAACATCCGCTCTAAAGCATCCGCTCTAAAGCATCCGCTTTAAAGCATCCACCCTAAAGCATCCACCTTAAAGCATCCGCCTTAAAGCATCCGCTCTAAAGCATCCGCCTTAAAGCATCCGCTCTAAAGCATCCGCTCTAAAGCATCCGCCTTAAAGTATCCGCTCTAAAGAATCCGCCCTAAAGCATCCGCTCTAAAGCATCCACTCTAAAGCATCCACCTTAAAGCATCCGCTCTAATGCATCCACCTTTAAGCAACCGCCCTAAAGCATCCGCCTTAAAGCATCCACCTTAAAGCATCCGCACTATAGCATCCACCTTTAAGAAACCGCCCTAAAGCATCCCTTAAAGCATCCGCCTTAAAGTCTTTCAATAACATTCAGTTGAGTTTTCCAAATGCATGTTTGGCGCTTTGAACACCACAAGCCGAACGCCATTTAGTCCTATTATACTGAGGAGAAGGCAGACATATTGATGGCCGTTATCCACAAGACTAGGCCTCTCATACCAAAACAATCTATGACAATCAAGATTGATTAATGGCACAACAGGTAAAAGGGTCAAAAGAAATTTGTTTTTTTAGATTTTGGGATGAATTGTCCCTTTAAATGTAATCCCCTCCTCAATCCCCCCAATGAAGATGGGGAGACAACCCAAAAAACAAGAAAAATGAGTGAAATACACAGACACATATAAAAAAAAGTTCAACAGATGGTGAAATTAATATTACAAAATACATTAAAAATAATAATCAGTTATAGATGTAAAAAAACCTGTGAAATAATGTAAACTGTGATGGTATGAGGTTATATAACTGAATGTAGCTGCAGTGCCTTGCACAATGTGTCAGCCATCTTTCCCTTCGCGCCGCTGGCTGCAGCTATGGAGAGTCCCAGAGATGTCTGATAATGAGGGAATCCATTTGGAAGTGTAACTTCCCCCGTAATATGCACAACTTTTTGGCGGCTGTCAGACCGAAAAGTAGAAGTCTTCTCTGAGATTTTGAAACATCCCTTAATGCATCACCAGGTTCATGGAACATCAGGTGGACTAAGAATACAGATCAGAACGCATACATGTAGTCATGTGATTCTTCAATGCTATCGGTTGGAAACTTCTCCTTTCAATTCCCTCCCGTTTCACAAAGGTTCAAATCAGCTGGAGCTGGATGACAATCAGTGTTTTACTTCAGGCCGCATCGACGGCGCTCTTCATCCCGTTCCTTCGCCAGGAGGATGCCACGCTGCTACAAGGCAGATTGTTTATAAAACGTTGTGTCCTGTGGTGAGAAGCACGCGCCGGCCATGAAAACCAAGTCCTGCAGATGTGAGTTCACTGAAACCTGAAGAAAGTAGAGCCATGCCAAGCTAGTTCAGCTCTTTTCTGCTGCACATTTTCAAAATGTAGATACCATTTATATTGACAAAGGGCTGTGTTTTGCTGAATCCATTAGGAACTTTGTACATTAAGTCTTTTTAAGTTCTTCTTCACTACGAAGAGTTTCTAGTTTCAAACTATAACTCACTTGGGTTGCAGCTTTAAATATGAGACAATATCTAAGTTATTCAGGGCTCTTATGATCTGTAAATAAGTTACTAGGAAACACTTAGTGCTGTCCAAACAACTATGTGAACATGCGAGCAAAAGATACCCTTCCATCCATAACCCACCCAACTTATTGACTTTTATAGAAATGTGACCAACAAACAAAAGGTCAAAGGTTCCACACATTCCTCCCATATCCCCATAGCCCTGCACCTCTGTCAGGACTGCATGATGGTACATATGATCTTCTGTGTACAATAACCCCTGTAAACACTGAAGAAGCACTGCATGCCGTCCGTCACTAGGTGATGCCAGAGAGCCATGCAGAACACAGTGCTTCCATTACCATGGTGATGCTGGTGCGTTCATTGAGGTACCCAGGAGACGGGTCCAACGTGGGCTCAGCCATTAGCCTGCAGCGACCGATCAGGGTCTCTTTTTAAATAGACGATGGCGGATTTGACTGGACCGCTTCAGCCGGTGCTTAATGGGTGCATGGGCCGGCCACGCTCCCCGAGCATCATTACAGTCAACATCTGTTCATCTGTCTCGTAGAAACCCTCCCAGAAGGCCTGCTTCTAGCACCCAGAGCGTCTCGTCACAAAGCGCCTCGTTTAGCAGCAGGCCCCGGGAGCTTGAAGGCTTTCGGTCCCAGCTGTAGTTGTAAACTATAGTACTGTTGCATGTAGGAGTGAAGCAACAATGCTCGTGCTCTCATCCTCTACAACCAACAGCTGGCTGTCGCTAGCACTTTCTTATAGTTGTAAGCGCTCCATGTTCGTAATGCCTTTTAACAATAATCATAACACATGATGAGGTCATGCAGGCCCATGTCCCTGATATGGAGCAACATTAGCATTCAGGAGTTGTGTTCTACTCTCTTCCTAGCTTTGGTTTTGGTGTCCACCAATTTCCTGGTATTTGCTGCTAAATGCTCCACTACGTTAGCTAGCGAGCTGCCAACTTTCCTGTCTGCTGTTGGCTGCTGGGCCAACACATTGCCACTCCCTACTCGTCGAATGCAGACCCCCAGATATCAGGCACCGGAGAACTCTTTAGTGGACTTCCAACGGACTTCAATGTAAACCCATCAGTGTCTTTATTAGACGCTAAAAGCAACTGCCGTGGTATAAAGAGCAAGAAAGACCGCATAGGGTCTTCCACCCAGGAGACCGCTGTCCAGGTCCAATGTAAAGGCATCCATGCTTATTTGACCCAAACCACCTTTTTCCCTCAACCTAACCAAGTACTTTTGTTGCGTAAGTAAACCTAAAGAGATGAAAAGAAAAAGACACGACACATGTAACAAAGACTTTCACTAAAGTTAAACCTAGAGAGTCATAGATTGAAGCGTAGGGCGAAGTTTGTGCTTTCTGGGCAGGTAGGATACCCTGGGTTTATAATTGAACAATTTAAATATCTCCCTGCAACTGAAAACAGTGCTGATAAGACAAGTAGACATTTGATCCATTGTTGATATGAACATTTATTTTTACGACTTTAAATTGTGGCATCAACCTAAACTATCCCCTCCTTTTAACTCGCTATGCAAAGTATTGTGGGCAACGATGGAACCTGTATCTGGATCTCGAGTATCATTTCTCTGCATGTACTTGTTTTAGCTGTTGATAGAAATCTGCACCTTCAAGGGCTGACCGCTCCCGACAACAGGCCTGACTGGCCGTGATCTTTGTCCTCATTAAAACATTCCATTGAATCGATGTTAAAGAGGGTCGTTCTTAAAGCACAGAACATGACGTTTGGTACCTTTGGTCACCTGCAATACAAGACATAGAACCAGTGTTCCATCCCGGTGGTGTCCTCTAACGGTTTACACCACACTGGTCTTCCCGTGTCATCTGGTACCCGCTGCAGTGGGTGGGCGGCAGAGTAAGAGGCCATTGAGCTGCACAAAGAAAGTGCACCCTGCAAGTCATCTTTCTCTTTGATGAATTTGTTGATGAATTGAGTTACGGCCGCCGCCAAGTAGTTTTTTCTGAAATCAATGACCAGATGTGACCATATTTGGAATGCGGAGGAGTGACGTAGAGACACCCTATACTCTGTGGTAGCAGTAGCGACCTGTCAATCACAATAAGCCCGCCCTATAGCATCCTCTGCTTCATGGTCTATTGACTCCAAATGGACCATAAAGTACCAAATGAACATCATGCTGTATTGAATACTTGAAACTAGAGATTGAGACATAAACTGATGTTTACTATGTTTACTGAGGGAATAAATCAAGAGAGAAGTAGAGTCATTTATACAGACTTCTATACAACCAGAGGAGTCGCCCCCCTGGTGTTCAGGAGAGAGAATGCAGCTTTAACACATGAAGCATAGACTTCTATACAACCAGAGGAGTCGCCCCCTGGTGGTCAGGAGAGAGAATGCAGCTTTAACACTTGAAGCATATACTTCTATACAACCAGAGGAGTCACCCACTGGTGGTCAGGAGAGAGAATGCAGCTTTAACACATGAAGCATAGACTTCTATACAACCAGAGGAGTCACCCCCTGGTGGTCAGGAGAGAGAATGCAGCTTTAACACATGAAGCATATACTTCTATACAACCAGAGGAGTCACCCACTGGTGGTCAGGAGAGAGAATGCAGCTTTAACACATGAAGCATAGACTTCTATACAACCAGAGGAGTCACCCGCTGGTGGTCAGGAGAGAGAATGCAGCTTCAACACATGAAACATATACTTCTATACAACCAGAGGAGTCGCCCCCTGGTGGTCAGGAGAGAGAATGCAGCTTCAACACATGAAACATATACTTCTATACAACCAGAGGAGTCGCCCCCTGCTGGTCAGTAGAAAGGGAACATCAGCGTCATTCAGCAGAGCCGGAGGTTGCCATCTGGAGCTCATACATTAATTAGCATTTTATTATTTGACCCTTCAGTTTTTTACTGCTACTGAGAAGTTCTCCCATCACAGTTCCTCCTGCCATCAATGATCATCTTCGGAGCCGTTCCAGAGTACATGTTGATGACACTGCAGGTATCTGATCGCTACGTCTGAAAGCGGCAGATTGCGTTGCCAGTCAGTGCTGCCTGGCAACGCTCACCAACGACAACGTGTGTCCTCCGTCGATGTCAAGGAGCTCGCTCCGGTGCCGCCGCGGGGAATTTACTTCCTGTCTCCATTTGCAGCCTGTGTTGACCCAGGAAGTCAAGTCTCATCCCGTCAATGCGCACTGCATCCCTCTCACAGCAGCCGTGTTGACGGACAAGCTTTTGGGAGGCACCGCCGCTCCATACAAAGCCCCATCTGATCAGTATAAGCTTTGATCCGATGGCACCGGGCCATCGTCAACAAATGCTTCCATTGGACGCTTGCCATACAAAACGAATGACCATCTGCTGTGGGCAGAGTGGCTGTAAACAGCTTCAGATGGCTGTGTGGGGGAGATGGAGGCTTTTATCAGCAGTCATCATCAGCTCTGCTTGAATCTTCCCCGCTCCTCTTCCTCCTCCTCTTCCTCCTCCTCCCTCTCTGCTTCTCTTTAATTGTGTTCCTGTCTTTTATCTATCACCCTCCTCCGTCTGCTCTTTGCCCTTTTCTCTTTTGGAACTTTGTATTTTTCTTTTCCTTTTGGTTGCATCCAAGGATTTAGTGACAGATTACACCAAGAAGGGGAATTCAAGCAAATTATGTTCAATATATACACATCTGTTTAGGTTGGCAAGTCATTTTAACAGGCTATCAGGATCCTTTGGATACTCACATGTAACGCATCCAGGGGAAGAACGAGTGGCATGGTTTAAACTAGTGGCGTAGATAAACTAGTGGTGTAGATAAACTAGTGACGTAGATAAACTAGTGGTGTAGTTTAAACTAGTGGCGTAGATAAACTAGTGGTGTAGTTTAAACTAGTGACGTAGATAAACTAGTGGTGTAGTTTAAACTAGTGGTGTAGTTTAAACTAGTGACGTAGTTTAAACTAGTGGTGTAGATAAACTAGTGGCGTAGA